>NC_073258.2:55189621-55492651 GCF_029289425.2 Pan paniscus
AGAAAATACTCTGTGATGATTGCATTCAACAGTCAGAGTTGAACATTCCTTTTCATAGAGCAGTTTGGAAACACTCCTTTTGTAGAATCTGCAAGTGGAGATTTTGACCGCTTTGAGGCCTATGGTAGTAAAGGAAATAACTTCATAGAAAAACCAAACGGAAGCATTCTCAGACAATTCTTTGTGATGATTGAGTTGAACTCAGAGACCTGAACATTCCTTTTGATGGAGCAGTTTCCAAACACACTTCTCGTGGAATCTGCAAGTGGATATTTGCACCTCTCTTAGGATTTCATTGGAAGTGGGATAAACTTCCCAGAACTAAACGGAAGAATTCTCAGAGAGATCTTTGTGATGTTTGCATTCAACTCACAGAGTTGAACTGTCCTTTCATAGTTCAGGTTGGAAACCCTCTTTTTGTAGAATCTGGAAGTGGATATTTGGACCACTGTGTGGCCTTCATGGGAAACGGGTATATCTTCACATCAAACCTAGACAGAAGCATTCTCAGAAAGTTTTCTTTGTTGACTGCATTCAACTCACTGAGTTGAAAAATCCTTTTGATGGAGCAGTTTTGAAACTCTCTTTCTTTCGAATCTGCAAGTTGACATGTTTACCTCTTTGAAGATTTCTTTGGAAACGGGTTAATCTTCACATAATAGCTAAACAGAAGCATTCTCAGAAACTTCATTGTGATGTTTGCATTCACCTCACAGAGTTGAACATTCCCTTTGATACAGCAGCTTTGAAACACTCTTTTTCTAGAATCTGCAAGTGGACATTAGGAGGGCTTTGTGGACTGTGGTGGAAAAGGAAATATCTTCTCATCAAAACCACATAGAAGCATTCTCGGAAACTACTCTGTGATGATTGCATTCAACAGTCAGAGTTGAAAATTCCTTTTGATAGAGCAGTTTGGAAACACTCTTTTTGTAGAATCCGCAAGTGGAGATTTGGACCGCTTTGAGGCCTATGGTAGTAAAGGAAATAACTTCATAGAAAAACCAAACGGAAGCATTCTCAGAAAATTCTTTGTGATGATTGAGTTGAACTCAGAAACCTGAACATTGCTTTTGATGGATCAGTTTCCAAACACACTTCTCGTGGAATCTGCAAGTGGATATTTGGACCTCTCTGAGGAATACGTTGGAAGCGGGAGAAAATTCCCAAAACTAAATGGAAGCATTCTCAGAAAATTCTTTGTGATGTTTGCATTCAACTCACATAGTTGAAGCTTCCTTTCATAGTTCAGGTTTGAAACTCTCTTTTTGTAGAATCTTGTAGTGGATGTTTGGACCACTGTGTGGCCTTCGTTGGAAACGGGTACATCTTCACATCAAACCTAGACAGAAGCATTCTCAGAAAGCTTTCTGTGTTGTCTGCATACAACTCACAGAGTTGAACAATCGTTTTGATGGAGCAGCTTTGAAACTCCCTTTCTTTGGAATCTGCAAGTGGATATGTTTACCTCTTTGAGGATTTTGTTGGAAACGGGTTAGTCTTCACATAAAAGCTAAACAGAAGCATTCCCAGAAACTTCTTTGTGATGTTTGCATTCACCTCACAGAGTTGAACATTCCCTTTGATAGAGCAGCTTTGAAACACCCTTTTTCTAGAATCTGCAAGTGGACATTTGGAGGGCTTTGTGGACTGTGGTGGAAAAGGAAATATCTTCTCATCAAAACCTCATAGAAGCCTTCTCAGAAACTAATCTGTGATGATTGCATTCAACTGACAGAGTTGAACATTCCTTTTGATAGAGCAGGATAGAAACACTCTTTTTATAGAATCTGAAAGTGGAGATTTGGACCGCTTTGAGGCCTGTGGTAGTAAAGGAAATAACTTCATAGAAATAGCAAACGGAAGCATTCTCAGAAAATTCTTTGTGATGATTGAGTTGTACTCAGAGACCTGAACATTCCTTTTGATGGAGCAGTTTCCAAACACACTTCTCATGGAATCTGCAAGTGGATATTTGGACCTCTCTGAGGATTTCGTTGGAAGAGGGATAAACTTCCCAGAACTAAACGGAAGTATTCTCAGAAACTTCTTTGTGATGTTTGCATTCAACTCACAGGGTTGAAACTTGCTATCATAGTTCAGATTTGAAATACTCTGTTTGTAAAATCTGCAAGTGGATATTTGGACTACTGTGTGGCCTTCGTTCGAAACGGGTATATCTTCACGTTAAAACCCAAGAGAAGCGTTCTCAGAATCTTCTGTGTGATGATTGCATTCAAGTCACAGTGTTGAACCCTCCTTTTGATTGAGCAGTTTTAAAACTCTCTGTTGGTAGAATCTGTAAGTGGATTTGTGGACCTCTTTGACAATTGCTTTGGAAAAAGGGAATATCTTCACAGAAAAACTCAACTGAATCATTCTCAGGAACTTCTTTGTGATGTTTGTGTTCGAGTCACAGAGTTTCACATTGCTTTTCACAGAGCAATTTGGAACATTCTTTTCGTAGAATCTGCAAGTGGATATTTGGAGGGCTTTCAGGTCTCTGGTGGAAAAGGAAATATCTTCGCATAAAAACTAGAGAGAAGCATTGTCAGAAACTTCTTTGTGATACTTGCTTTAAATTCACAGGGTTGAAGATTCCTTTTGAAACAGCAGTTTCGAAACACTCTTTCTGTGGGATCCGCAAGTGGATATTTGGACCTCTTTGAAGATGTCGTTGGAAACGGCGTAATCTTCACATAAAAGCTAAACAGAAGCAGTCTCAGAAACTTCTTTGTGATGTGTGCATTCACCTCACAGAGTTGAAATTTCCCTTTGATAGAGCAGCTTTGAAACACTCTTTTTCTAGAATCTGCAAGTGGACATTTGGAGGGCATTGTGGATTGTGGTGGAAAAGGAAATATCTTCTCATCAAAACTACATAGAAGCATTCTCAGAAAATACTCTGTGATGATTGCATTCAACAGTCAGAGTTGAACATTCCTTTTCATAGAGCAGTTTGGAAACACTCCTTTTGTAGAATCTGCAAGTGGAGATTTTGACCGCTTTGAGGCCTATGGTAGTAAAGGAAATAACTTCATAGAAAAACCAAACGGAAGCATTCTCAGACAATTCTTTGTGATGATTGAGTTGAACTCAGAGACCTGAACATTCCTTTTGATGGAGCAGTTTCCAAACACACTTCTCGTGGAATCTGCAAGTGGATATTTGCACCTCTCTTAGGATTTCATTGGAAGTGGGATAAACTTCCCAGAACTAAACGGAAGAATTCTCAGAGAGATCTTTGTGATGTTTGCATTCAACTCACAGAGTTGAACTGTCCTTTCATAGTTCAGGTTGGAAACCCTCTTTTTGTAGAATCTGGAAGTGGATATTTGGACCACTGTGTGGCCTTCATGGGAAACGGGTATATCTTCACATCAAACCTAGACAGAAGCATTCTCAGAAAGTTTTCTTTGTTGACTGCATTCAACTCACTGAGTTGAAAAATCCTTTTGATGGAGCAGTTTTGAAACTCTCTTTCTTTCGAATCTGCAAGTTGACATGTTTACCTCTTTGAAGATTTCTTTGGAAACGGGTTAATCTTCACATAATAGCTAAACAGAAGCATTCTCAGAAACTTCATTGTGATGTTTGCATTCACCTCACAGAGTTGAACATTCCCTTTGATACAGCAGCTTTGAAACACTCTTTTTCTAGAATCTGCAAGTGGACATTAGGAGGGCTTTGTGGACTGTGGTGGAAAAGGAAATATCTTCTCATCAAAACCACATAGAAGCATTCTCGGAAACTACTCTGTGATGATTGCATTCAACAGTCAGAGTTGAAAATTCCTTTTGATAGAGCAGTTTGGAAACACTCTTTTTGTAGAATCCGCAAGTGGAGATTTGGACCGCTTTGAGGCCTATGGTAGTAAAGGAAATAACTTCATAGAAAAACCAAACGGAAGCATTCTCAGAAAATTCTTTGTGATGATTGAGTTGAACTCAGAAACCTGAACATTGCTTTTGATGGATCAGTTTCCAAACACACTTCTCGTGGAATCTGCAAGTGGATATTTGGACCTCTCTGAGGAATACGTTGGAAGCGGGAGAAAATTCCCAAAACTAAATGGAAGCATTCTCAGAAAATTCTTTGTGATGTTTGCATTCAACTCACATAGTTGAAGCTTCCTTTCATAGTTCAGGTTTGAAACTCTCTTTTTGTAGAATCTTGTAGTGGATGTTTGGACCACTGTGTGGCCTTCGTTGGAAACGGGTACATCTTCACATCAAACCTAGACAGAAGCATTCTCAGAAAGCTTTCTGTGTTGTCTGCATACAACTCACAGAGTTGAACAATCGTTTTGATGGAGCAGCTTTGAAACTCCCTTTCTTTGGAATCTGCAAGTGGATATGTTTACCTCTTTGAGGATTTTGTTGGAAACGGGTTAGTCTTCACATAAAAGCTAAACAGAAGCATTCCCAGAAACTTCTTTGTGATGTTTGCATTCACCTCACAGAGTTGAACATTCCCTTTGATAGAGCAGCTTTGAAACACCCTTTTTCTAGAATCTGCAAGTGGACATTTGGAGGGCTTTGTGGACTGTGGTGGAAAAGGAAATATCTTCTCATCAAAACCTCATAGAAGCCTTCTCAGAAACTAATCTGTGATGATTGCATTCAACTGACAGAGTTGAACATTCCTTTTGATAGAGCAGGATAGAAACACTCTTTTTATAGAATCTGAAAGTGGAGATTTGGACCGCTTTGAGGCCTGTGGTAGTAAAGGAAATAACTTCATAGAAATAGCAAACGGAAGCATTCTCAGAAAATTCTTTGTGATGATTGAGTTGTACTCAGAGACCTGAACATTCCTTTTGATGGAGCAGTTTCCAAACACACTTCTCATGGAATCTGCAAGTGGATATTTGGACCTCTCTGAGGATTTCGTTGGAAGAGGGATAAACTTCCCAGAACTAAACGGAAGTATTCTCAGAAACTTCTTTGTGATGTTTGCATTCAACTCACAGGGTTGAAACTTGCTATCATAGTTCAGATTTGAAATACTCTGTTTGTAAAATCTGCAAGTGGATATTTGGACTACTGTGTGGCCTTCGTTCGAAACGGGTATATCTTCACGTTAAAACCCAAGAGAAGCGTTCTCAGAATCTTCTGTGTGATGATTGCATTCAAGTCACAGTGTTGAACCCTCCTTTTGATTGAGCAGTTTTAAAACTCTCTGTTGGTAGAATCTGTAAGTGGATTTGTGGACCTCTTTGACAATTGCTTTGGAAAAAGGGAATATCTTCACAGAAAAACTCAACTGAATCATTCTCAGGAACTTCTTTGTGATGTTTGTGTTCGAGTCACAGAGTTTCACATTGCTTTTCACAGAGCAATTTGGAACATTCTTTTCGTAGAATCTGCAAGTGGATATTTGGAGGGCTTTCAGGTCTCTGGTGGAAAAGGAAATATCTTCGCATAAAAACTAGAGAGAAGCATTGTCAGAAACTTCTTTGTGATACTTGCTTTAAATTCACAGGGTTGAAGATTCCTTTTGAAACAGCAGTTTCGAAACACTCTTTCTGTGGGATCCGCAAGTGGATATTTGGACCTCTTTGAAGATGTCGTTGGAAACGGCGTAATCTTCACATAAAAGCTAAACAGAAGCAGTCTCAGAAACTTCTTTGTGATGTGTGCATTCACCTCACAGAGTTGAAATTTCCCTTTGATAGAGCAGCTTTGAAACACTCTTTTTCTAGAATCTGCAAGTGGACATTTGGAGGGCATTGTGGATTGTGGTGGAAAAGGAAATATCTTCTCATCAAAACTACATAGAAGCATTCTCAGAAAATACTCTGTGATGATTGCATTCAACAGTCAGAGTTGAACATTCCTTTTCATAGAGCAGTTTGGAAACACTCTTTTTGTAGAATCTGCAAGTGGAGATTTTGACCGCTTTGAGGCCTATGGTAGTAAAGGAAATAACTTCATAGAAAAACCAAACGGAAGCATTCTCAGACAATTCTTTGTGATGATTGAGTTGAACTCAGAGACCTGAACATTCCTTTTGATGGAGCAGTTTCCAAACACACTTCTCGTGGAATCTGCAAGTGGATATTTGCACCTCTCTTAGGATTTCATTGGAAGTGGGATAAACTTCCCAGAACTAAACGGAAGAATTCTCAGAGAGATCTTTGTGATGTTTGCATTCAACTCACAGAGTTGAACTGTCCTTTCATAGTTCAGGTTGGAAACCCTCTTTTTGTAGAATCTGGAAGTGGATATTTGGACCACTGTGTGGCCTTCATGGGAAACGGGTATATCTTCACATCAAACCTAGACAGAAGCATTCTCAGAAAGTTTTCTTTGTTGACTGCATTCAACTCACTGAGTTGAAAAATCCTTTTGATGGAGCAGTTTTGAAACTCTCTTTCTTTCGAATCTGCAAGTTGACATGTTTACCTCTTTGAAGATTTCTTTGGAAACGGGTTAATCTTCACATAATAGCTAAACAGAAGCATTCTCAGAAACTTCATTGTGATGTTTGCATTCACCTCACAGAGTTGAACATTCCCTTTGATACAGCAGCTTTGAAACACTCTTTTTCTAGAATCTGCAAGTGGACATTAGGAGGGCTTTGTGGACTGTGGTGGAAAAGGAAATATCTTCTCATCAAAACCACATAGAAGCATTCTCGGAAACTACTCTGTGATGATTGCATTCAACAGTCAGAGTTGAAAATTCCTTTTGATAGAGCAGTTTGGAAACACTCTTTTTGTAGAATCCGCAAGTGGAGATTTGGACCGCTTTGAGGCCTATGGTAGTAAAGGAAATAACTTCATAGAAAAACCAAACGGAAGCATTCTCAGAAAATTCTTTGTGATGATTGAGTTGAACTCAGAAACCTGAACATTGCTTTTGATGGATCAGTTTCCAAACACACTTCTCGTGGAATCTGCAAGTGGATATTTGGACCTCTCTGAGGAATACGTTGGAAGCGGGAGAAAATTCCCAAAACTAAATGGAAGCATTCTCAGAAAATTCTTTGTGATGTTTGCATTCAACTCACATAGTTGAAGCTTCCTTTCATAGTTCAGGTTTGAAACTCTCTTTTTGTAGAATCTTGTAGTGGATGTTTGGACCACTGTGTGGCCTTCGTTGGAAACGGGTACATCTTCACATCAAACCTAGACAGAAGCATTCTCAGAAAGCTTTCTGTGTTGTCTGCATACAACTCACAGAGTTGAACAATCGTTTTGATGGAGCAGCTTTGAAACTCCCTTTCTTTGGAATCTGCAAGTGGATATGTTTACCTCTTTGAGGATTTTGTTGGAAACGGGTTAGTCTTCACATAAAAGCTAAACAGAAGCATTCCCAGAAACTTCTTTGTGATGTTTGCATTCACCTCACAGAGTTGAACATTCCCTTTGATAGAGCAGCTTTGAAACACCCTTTTTCTAGAATCTGCAAGTGGACATTTGGAGGGCTTTGTGGACTGTGGTGGAAAAGGAAATATCTTCTCATCAAAACCTCATAGAAGCCTTCTCAGAAACTAATCTGTGATGATTGCATTCAACTGACAGAGTTGAACATTCCTTTTGATAGAGCAGGATAGAAACACTCTTTTTATAGAATCTGAAAGTGGAGATTTGGACCGCTTTGAGGCCTGTGGTAGTAAAGGAAATAACTTCATAGAAATAGCAAACGGAAGCATTCTCAGAAAATTCTTTGTGATGATTGAGTTGTACTCAGAGACCTGAACATTCCTTTTGATGGAGCAGTTTCCAAACACACTTCTCATGGAATCTGCAAGTGGATATTTGGACCTCTCTGAGGATTTCGTTGGAAGAGGGATAAACTTCCCAGAACTAAACGGAAGTATTCTCAGAAACTTCTTTGTGATGTTTGCATTCAACTCACAGGGTTGAAACTTGCTATCATAGTTCAGATTTGAAATACTCTGTTTGTAAAATCTGCAAGTGGATATTTGGACTACTGTGTGGCCTTCGTTCGAAACGGGTATATCTTCACGTTAAAACCCAAGAGAAGCGTTCTCAGAATCTTCTGTGTGATGATTGCATTCAAGTCACAGTGTTGAACCCTCCTTTTGATTGAGCAGTTTTAAAACTCTCTGTTGGTAGAATCTGTAAGTGGATTTGTGGACCTCTTTGACAATTGCTTTGGAAAAAGGGAATATCTTCACAGAAAAACTCAACTGAATCATTCTCAGGAACTTCTTTGTGATGTTTGTGTTCGAGTCACAGAGTTTCACATTGCTTTTCACAGAGCAATTTGGAACATTCTTTTCGTAGAATCTGCAAGTGGATATTTGGAGGGCTTTCAGGTCTCTGGTGGAAAAGGAAATATCTTCGCATAAAAACTAGAGAGAAGCATTGTCAGAAACTTCTTTGTGATACTTGCTTTAAATTCACAGGGTTGAAGATTCCTTTTGAAACAGCAGTTTCGAAACACTCTTTCTGTGGGATCCGCAAGTGGATATTTGGACCTCTTTGAAGATGTCGTTGGAAACGGCGTAATCTTCACATAAAAGCTAAACAGAAGCAGTCTCAGAAACTTCTTTGTGATGTGTGCATTCACCTCACAGAGTTGAAATTTCCCTTTGATAGAGCAGCTTTGAAACACTCTTTTTCTAGAATCTGCAAGTGGACATTTGGAGGGCATTGTGGATTGTGGTGGAAAAGGAAATATCTTCTCATCAAAACTACATAGAAGCATTCTCAGAAACTACTCTGTGATGATTGCATTCAACAGTCAGAGTTGAACATTCCTTTTCATAGAGCAGTTTGGAAACACTCTTTTTGTAGAATCTGCAAGTGGAGATTTTGACCGCTTTGAGGCCTATGGTAGTAAAGGAAATAACTTCATAGAAAAACCAAACGGAAGCATTCTCAGACAATTCTTTGTGATGATTGAGTTGAACTCAGAGACCTGAACATTCCTTTTGATGGAGCAGTTTCCAAACACACTTCTCGTGGAATCTGCAAGTGGATATTTGCACCTCTCTTAGGATTTCATTGGAAGTGGGATAAACTTCCCAGAACTAAACGGAAGAATTCTCAGAGAGATCTTTGTGATGTTTGCATTCAACTCACAGAGTTGAACTGTCCTTTCATAGTTCAGGTTGGAAACCCTCTTTTTGTAGAATCTGGAAGTGGATATTTGGACCACTGTGTGGCCTTCATGGGAAACGGGTATATCTTCACATCAAACCTAGACAGAAGCATTCTCAGAAAGTTTTCTTTGTTGACTGCATTCAACTCACTGAGTTGAAAAATCCTTTTGATGGAGCAGTTTTGAAACTCTCTTTCTTTCGAATCTGCAAGTTGACATGTTTACCTCTTTGAAGATTTCTTTGGAAACGGGTTAATCTTCACATAATAGCTAAACAGAAGCATTCTCAGAAACTTCATTGTGATGTTTGCATTCACCTCACAGAGTTGAACATTCCCTTTGATACAGCAGCTTTGAAACACTCTTTTTCTAGAATCTGCAAGTGGACATTAGGAGGGCTTTGTGGACTGTGGTGGAAAAGGAAATATCTTCTCATCAAAACCACATAGAAGCATTCTCGGAAACTACTCTGTGATGATTGCATTCAACAGTCAGAGTTGAAAATTCCTTTTGATAGAGCAGTTTGGAAACACTCTTTTTGTAGAATCCGCAAGTGGAGATTTGGACCGCTTTGAGGCCTATGGTAGTAAAGGAAATAACTTCATAGAAAAACCAAACGGAAGCATTCTCAGAAAATTCTTTGTGATGATTGAGTTGAACTCAGAAACCTGAACATTGCTTTTGATGGATCAGTTTCCAAACACACTTCTCGTGGAATCTGCAAGTGGATATTTGGACCTCTCTGAGGAATACGTTGGAAGCGGGAGAAAATTCCCAAAACTAAATGGAAGCATTCTCAGAAAATTCTTTGTGATGTTTGCATTCAACTCACATAGTTGAAGCTTCCTTTCATAGTTCAGGTTTGAAACTCTCTTTTTGTAGAATCTTGTAGTGGATGTTTGGACCACTGTGTGGCCTTCGTTGGAAACGGGTACATCTTCACATCAAACCTAGACAGAAGCATTCTCAGAAAGCTTTCTGTGTTGTCTGCATACAACTCACAGAGTTGAACAATCGTTTTGATGGAGCAGCTTTGAAACTCCCTTTCTTTGGAATCTGAAAGTGGATATGTTTACCTCTTTGAAGATTTCGTTGGAAACGGGTTCATCTTCACATAAAAGCTAAACAGAAGCATTCTGGGAAACTTCCTTCTGATGTTTGCACTCACCTCACAGAGTTGAACTTTCCCTTTGATAGATCAGCTTTGAAACACTCTTTTTCTAGAATCTGCAAGTGGACATTTGGAGGGCTTTGTGGACCGTGGTGGAAAAGGAAATATCTTCTCATCAAAACTACATAGAAGGATTCTCTGAAACTACTCAGTGATGATTGCATTCAACTGACAGAGTTGAACATTCCTTTTATTAGAGCAGTTTGGAAACACTCTTTTTGTAGAATCTGCAAGTGGAAACTTGGACCGATTTGAGGTCTATGGTAGTAAAGGAAATAACTTCATAGAAAAACAAAACGGAACCATTCTCTGAGAATTCTTTGTGATGATTGAGTTCAACTCAGAGACCTGAACATTCCGTTTGATGGAGCAGTTTCCAAACACACTTCTCATCGAATCTGCAAGTGGATATTTGGATCTCTCTGAGGATTTCATTGGAAGCGGGATGTACTTCCCAGAGCTAAACGGAAGCATTCTCAGAAACTTCTTTGTGTTGTTTGCATTCAACTCATGGGGTTGAACCTCCCTTTCATATTTCAGGTTTCAAACACCCTTTTTTTAGAGTCTGGAAGTGGATATTTGGACCACTGTGTGGCCTCCATTGGAAACTGGTATATCTTCACATCAAACCTAGACAGAAGCATTCTCAGAAAGTTTTCTGGGTTGACTGCATTCAACTCACAGAGTTGAACAGTCGTTTTGATGGAACAGTTTTGAAACTCTCTTTCTTTGGAATCTGCAAGTGGATATGTTTACCTCTTTGAAGATTTCTTTGGAAACCTGTTAATCTTCACATAAAAGCTAAACGGAAGCATTCTCAGCAACTTCTTTGTGATGTTTGCATTCACCTCACAGAGTTGAACTTTCCCTTTCATAGAGCAGCTTTGAAACACTCTTTTTTTTAGAATCTGAAAGTGGACATTTGGAGGGCTTTTTGGACTGTGGTGGAAAAGGTAATATCTTCTCATCAAAACTACATTGAAGCATTGTCAGAAACTACTCTGTGATGATTGCATTCAACTGACAGAGTTGAACCTTCCTTTCATAGTTCAGGTTTGAAATACTCTTTTTGTAGAATCTGCAAGTCGATATTTGGACTACTGTGTGACCTTCGTTCGAAACGGGTATATCTTCACGTAAAAACCCAAGAGAAGCATTCTCAGAAACTTCTCTGTGATGTTTGCATTCAACTCACAGAGTTGAACCTTCCTTTCATAGTTCAGGTTTGAAACCCTCTTTTTGAAGAATCTGGAAGTGGATATTTGGACCACTGTGTGGCCTTCGTTGGAAACGGGTATATCTTCACATCAAACCTAGACAGAAGCATTCTCTGAAAGTTTTCTGTGTTCACTGCATTCAACTCACAGACTTGAACAATCGTTTTGATGGCGCAGTTTTGAAATTCTCTTTCTTTGGAATCTGCAGGTGGATATGTTTACCTCTTTGAAGATTTCGTTGTAAACGGATTAATCTTCACATGAAAGCTAAACAGAAGCATTCTCAGAAACTTCTTTGTGTGGTTTGCATTCACCTGACAGAGTTGAAATTTCCCTTGATAGGGGAGCTTTGAGACACTCTTTTTCTAGAATCTGCAGGTGGACATTTGGAGGGCTTTGAGGCCTGTGGTGGAAAAGGAAATATCTTCACATAAATACTACATAGAAGCATTCTCAGAAACTGCTTTGTTATGATTGCCTTCGACTCAGAGAGTGGAACATTCCTATTGATAGAGCAGTTTTTAAATACTCTTTTTGCAGCATCTGTAATTGGAAATTTGGACTGCTTTGAGGCCTACGGAAGTAAAGGAAATAACTTCATAGAAAAACAATCGGAAGCAATCTCAGAAAATACTTTGTGATGATTGAGTTGAACTCAGAGACCTGTACATTCCTTTTGATGGAGCAGTTTCCAAACACACGTTTCGTGGACCCTGCATGTGGATATTTAGACCTCTCTGAGGATTTCGTTGGAAGCGGGATAAACTTCCCAGAAGTACAGGGACGCATTCTCAGAAACTTCTTTGTGATGTTTGCATTCAACTCACAGAGTTGAACCTTCCTTTCCTAGTTCAGGTTGGAAATACTCTTTTTGTAGAATCTGCAAGTGGATATTTGGACCACAGTGTGGCCTTCGTTCGAAACGTGTATATCTTCAGGTAAAAACCCAAGAGAAGCTTTCTCAGAAACTTCTGTGTGATGATGGCATTCAAGTCACAGAGTTGAACCCTCCTTTTGATTGAGCAGTTTTGAAACTCTCTGTTTGTATAACATGTAAGTGGATATGTGGACCTCTTTGACGATTGCTTTGGAAACGGGAATATCTTCACAGAAAAACTCAACAGAATCATTGTCAGAAACTTCTTTGTGATGTTTGTGTTCGAGTCACAGAGCTTCATATTACTTTTCATAGAGCAGTTTGGAACATTCTTTTCGTAGAATCAGCAAGTGGACATTTGGAGCGCTTTCAGGCCTGTGGTGGAAAAGGAAATATCTTCGCATCAAAACTAGAGAGAAGCATTGTCAGAAACTTCTTTGTGATATTTGCTTTCAACTCACAGGGTTGAAGATTCCTTTTGATACAGCAGTTTCGAAATAATCTTTCTGTGGGATCCGCAAGTGGATATTTGGACCTCTTTGAAGATTTCTTTGGAAACGGGATAATCTTCACATAAAAGCTAAACAGAAGCATTCTCAGAAACTTCTTTGTGATGTTTGCATTCAACTCACAGAGTTGAACCTTCCGTTCGTAGTTCAGGCTTGAAACCCTCTTTTTGTAGACTCTGGAAGTGGATATTTGGACCACTGTGTGGCCTTCGTTGGAAACGGGTATATCTTCACATGAAAACTAGACAGAAGCTTCTCAGAAAGTTTTCTGTGTTGACTGCATTCCACTCACAGAGTTGAACAATCGTATTGATGGAGCAGTTTTGAAACACCCTTTCTTTGGTATCTGCAAGTGGATATGTTTACCTCTTTGAAGACTTCTTTGGAAACGGGATCATCTTCACATAAAAACTAAACAGAAGCATTCCTGAAAGTAGTTTGTGATGTTTGCATTCACCTCACAGAGTTTAACTTTCCCTTTGATAGAGCAGCTTTGTAACACTCTTTTTCTGAATCTGGAAGTGGACATTTGGAGGGCTTTGTGGACTGTGGTGGAAAAGGAAATATCTTCTCATCAAAAGTACATAGAAGCATTCTCAGAAACTACTCTGTGATCATTGCATTCAACTGACAGAGTTGAACATTCCTTTTCATAGAGCAGTTTGGAAACACTCTTTTTGTAGAATCTGCAAGTGGAGATTTGTACTGCTTCGGGGCCTATGGTAGTAAAGGAAATAACTTCATAGAAAAAGCAAACGGAAGCATTCTCAGAAAACTCTTTGTGATGACTGAGTTGAACTCAGAGACCTGAACATTCTTTTGATGGAGCAGTTTCCAAAGACACTTCTCGTGGAATCTGCAAGTGAATATTTGGACCTCTCTGAGGATTTCGTTGGAAGCGGGAGTAACTTCCCAGAACTAAATGGAAGCATTCTCAGAAACTTCTTTGTGACGTTTGCATTCAACTCACAGTGTTGGACCTTCCGTTCGCAGTTCAGGTTTGAAACCCTCTTTTTGTAGACTCTGGAAGTGGATATTTGGACCACTGTGTGGCCTTCGTTGGAAACGGGGATATCTTCACATCAAACCTAGACAGAAGCAGTCTCAGAAAATTTTGTGTGTTGACTGCATTCAACTCACAGACTTGAACAATCGTTTTGATGGAGCAATTATGAAACTCTGTTTCTCTGGAATCTGCAAGTGGATATGTTTACCCCCTTGAAGACTTCGTTGGAACCAGGATCATCTTCACATAAAAACTAAACAGAAGCATTCTCAGAAAGTACTTTGTGATGTTCACATTCACCTCACAGAGTTCAAATTTCCCTTTGATAGAGCAGCTTGGAAACACTCTTTTTCTAGAATCTGGAAGTGGACATTTGGAGGGCTTTGTGGACTGTGGTGGAAAAGGAAATATCTTCTCATCGAAAGTACATAGAAGCATTCTCAGAAACTACTCTGTGATCATTGCATTCAACTGACAGAGTTGAACATTCCTTTTGATAGAGCAGTTTGGAAACACTCTTTTTTTAGGATCTGCAAGTGGAGATTTGGACCGCTTTGAGGCCTATGGTAGTAAAGGAAATAACTTCATAGAAAAACCAAACGGAAGCATTCTCAGAAAATTCTTTTTGTTGATTGAGTTGAACTCAGAGACCTGAACATTCCTTTTGATGGAGCAGTTTCCAAACACACTTCTCGTGGAATCTGCAAGTGGATATTTGGACCACTCTGAGGATTTCGTTGGAAGCGGGATAAACTTCCCAGAACTAAACGGAAGCATTCTCAGAAACTTCTTTGTGATGTTTGCATTCAACTCACAGAGTTGAACCTTCCTTTCATTGTTCAGGTTGAAACCCTCTTTTTGTAGACTCTGGAAGTGGATATTTGGACCACTGTGTGGCCTTCGTTGGAAACGGGTATATCTTCACATGAAACCTAGACAGAAGCATTCTCAGATAGTTTTCTGTGTTGACTGCATTCCACTCACAGACTTGAACAATCGTTTTGATGGAGCAGTTTTTAAACTCCCTTTCTTTGGAATCTGCAAGTGGATATGTTTACCTCTTTGAAGACTTCGTTGGAAACGGGATCATCTGCACATAAAAACTAAACAGAAGCATTCCTGAAAATACTTTGTGATATTTGCATTCACCTAACAGAGTTTAATTTTCTCATTGATAGAGCAGCTTTGTAACACTCTTTTTCTAGAATCTGCAAGTGGACACTTGGAGGGCTTTGTGGACTGTGGTGGAAAAGGAAATACCTTCTCTTCAAAACCACATAGAAGCATTCTCAGAAACTATTCTGTGACGATTGCATTCAACTGACAGAGTTGAACATTCCTTTTGAAAAAGCAGGTTAGAAACACTCTTTTTGTAGAATCTACAAGTGGAGATTTGGTCCGATTTGGAACCTATGGTAGTGAAGGAAATAACTTCATCGAAAAAGGAAACGGAAGCATTCTCAGAAAATTCTTTGTGATGATTGAGTTGAACTCAGAGACCTGAACACGCTGTTTGATGGAGCAGTTTCCAAAGACACTTCTCGTGGAATCTGCAAGTGAATATTTCGATCTTTCTGAGGATTTCGTTGGAAGCAGGAGAAACTTCCCAGAACTAAATGGAAGCATTCTCAGAAACTTCTTTGTGATGTTTGAATTCAACTCACATAGTTGAAACTTCCGTTCATAGTTCAGGTTTGAAACCGTCTTTTTGTAGACTCTGGAAGTGGATATTTGGACCACTGTGTGGCCTTCGTTGGAAACGGGTATATCTTCACATCAAACCTAGACAGAAGCATTCTCAGAAAGTTTTCTGTGTTGACTGCATTCAACTCACAGACTTGAACAACCGTTTTGATGGAGCAATTATGAAACTCCCTTTCTTTGGAATCTGAAAGTGGATATGTTTACCTCCTTGAAGATTTCGTTGGAACCGGGATCATCTTCACATAAAAACTAAACAGAAGCATTCTCAGAAAGTACTTTGTGATCTTTGCATTCACCTCACAGAGTTGAACTATCCCTTTGATAGAGCAGCTTGGAAACAATCTATTCTAGATTCTGTAAGTGGACATTTGGAGGGCTTTGTGGACTGTGGTGGAAAAGGAAATATCTTCTCATCAAAACCTCATAGAAGCATTCTCAGAAACTATTCTGTGATGATTGCATTCAACTGACAGAGTTGAACATTCCTTTTGATAGAGCAGTTTGGAAACACTCTTTTTGTAGAATCTGCAAGTGGAGATTTGGACCGCTTTGAGACCTATGGTAGTAAAAGAAATAACTTCATAGAAAAAGCAAATGGAAGCATTCTCAGACAATTCTTTGTGATGATTGAGTTGAACTCAGAGACCTGAACATTCCTTTTGATGGAGCAGTTTCCAAACACACTTCTCGTGGAATCTGCAAGTGGATATTTGGACCTCTATGAGGATTTCGTTGGAAGTGGGATAAACTTCCCAGAACTAAACGGAAGCATTCTCAAAGACTTCTTTGTGATGTTTGCATTCAACTCACAGAGGTGAATCGTCCTTTCATAGTTCAGGTTTGAAACCCTCTTTTTGTAGTATCTGGAAGTGGATATTTGGACCACTGTGTGGCCTTCATTGGAAACGGGTATATCTTCACATCAAACCTAGACAGAAGCATTCTCTGAAAGTTTCCTGTGTTGACTGCATTCAACTCACAGAGTTGAACAATCGTTTTGATGGAGCAGTTTTGAAACTCTCTTTCTTTGGAATCTGCAAGTTGATATGTTTACCTCTTTGAAGATTTCTTTGGAAACGGGTTAATCTTCACATAAAAGCTAAACAGAAGCATTCTCAGAAACTTCTTTGTGATGTTTGCATTCACCTCACAGAGTTGAACTTTCCCTTTGATACAGCAGCTTTGAAACACTCTTTTTCTAGAATCTGCAAGTGGACATTTGGAGGGCTTTGTGGACTGTGGTGGAAAAGGAAATATCTTCTCATCAAAACCTCATAGAAGCATTCTCAGAAACTAATCTGTGATGATTGCATTCCACTGACAGAGTTGAACATTCCTTTTGATAGAGCAGGATAGAAACACTCTTTTTATAGAATCTGAAAGTGGAGATTTGGACCGCTTTGAGGCCTATGGTAGTAAAGGAAATAACTTCATAGAAATACCAAACGGAAGCATTCTCAGAAAATTCTTTGTGATGATTGAGTTGTACTCAGAGACCTGAACATTCCTTTTGATGGAGCAGTTTCCAAACACACTTCTCGTGGAATCTGCAAGTGGATATTTGGACCTCTCTGAGGATTTCGTTGGAAGAGGGATAAACTTCCCAGAACTAAACGGAAGTATTCTCAGAAACTTCTTTGTGATGTTTGCATTCAACTCACAGGGTTGAAACTTGCTTTCATAGTTCAGGTTTGAAATACTCTGTTTGTAAAATCTGCAAGTGGATATTTGGACTACTGTGTGGCCTTCGTTCGAAACGGGTATATCTTCACGTTAAAACCCAAGAGAAGCATTCTCAGAAACTTCTGTGTGATGATTGCATTCAAGTCACAGAGTTGAACCCTCCTTTTGATTGAGAAGTTTTGAAACTCTCTGTTTGTAGAATCTGTAAGTGGATATGTGGACCTCTTTGACCATTGCTTTGGAAAAAGGGAATATCTTCACAGAAAAACTCAACAGAATCATTGTCAGAAACTTCTTTGTGATGTTTGTGTTCGAGTCACAGAGCTTCACATTGCTTTTCATAGAGCAGTTTGGAACATTCTTTTCGTAGAATCAGCAAGTGGACATTTGGAGCGCTTTCAGGCCTGTGGTGGAAAAGGATAGATCTTCACAGCAAAACTAGAGAGAAGCATTGTCAGAAACTTCTTTGTGATATTTGCTTTCAACTCACAGGGTTGAAGATTCCTTTTGATACAGCAGTTTCGAAATACTCTTTCTGTGGGATCCGCAAGTGGATATTTGGACCTCTTTGAAGTTTGCTTTGGAAACGGGATAATCTTCACATAAAAGCTAAACAGAAGCATTCTCAGAAACTTCTTTGTGATGATTGCATTCACCTCACAGAGTTGAACTTTCTCTTTGATAGAGCAGCTTTGAAACACTCTTTTTCTAGAATCTGCAAGTGGACATTTGGGTGCTTTGTGGACTGTGGTGGAAAAGGAAATATCTTCTCATCAAAACTACATGGAAGCATTCTCAGAAACAACTCTGTGATGACTGAATTCAACTGACAGAGTTGAACATTCCTTTTGATAGAGCAGTTTGGAAACACTCTTTTTGTAGAATCTGCAAGTGGCGATTTGGACCGCTTTGAGGCCTATGGAAGTAAAGGACATAATTTCATAGAAAAACCAAACGGAAGCATTCTCAGAAAATTCTTTTTGATGATTGAGTTGAACTCAGAGACCTGAACATTCCTTTTGATGAAGCAGTTTCCAAACACACTTCTCGTGGAGTCTGCAAGTGGATACTTGGACCTCTCTGAGGATTTCGTTGGAAGCGGAATAAACTTCCGAGAACTAAACGGAAGCATTCTCAGAAACTTCTTTGTGATGTTTGCATTCAACTCACAGAGTTGAACCTTCCTTTCATAGTTCAGGTTTGAAACCCTCTTTTTGTAGAATCTGGAAGTGGATATTTGGACCACTGTGTGGCCTTCGTTGGAAACGGGTATATCTTCACATCAAACCTAGACAGAGGCATTCTCAGAAAGTTTTCTGTGTTGACTGCATTCAACTCACAGACTTGAACAATCGTTTTGATGGAGCAGTTTTGAAACTCTCTTTCTTTGGGATCTGCAAGTGGACATGTTTACCTCTTTGAAGATTTCGTTTGAAACGGGTTAATCTTCATATAAAAGCTAAACAGAAGCATTCTAAGAAACCTCTTTGTGATGTTTGCATTCACCTCACAGAGTTGAACTTTCCCTTTGATAGAGCAGCTTTGAAACACTCTTTTTCTAGAATCTGCAAGTGGACATTTGGAGGGCTTTGTGGACTGTGGTGGAAAAGGAAATATCTTCTCATCAAAAGTACATAGAAGCATTCTCAGAAACTAATCTGTGATGATTGCATTCAACTGACAGAGTTGAATATTCCTTCTGATAGAGCAGTTTGGAAACACTCTTTTTTTAGAATCTGCAAGTGGAGATTTGGTCCTCCTTGAGGCCTATGCTAGTAAAGGAAATAACTTCATAGAAAAACCAAACGGAAGCTTTCTCAGAAAATACTTAGTGATGATTGAGTTGAAGTCAGAGACCTGAACATTCCTTTTGAGGGAGCATTTTCCAAACACACTTCTCATGGAATCTGAAAGTGGATATTTGGACCTTTCTGAGGATTTCGTTGGAAGCGGGAGAAACTTCCCAGAACTAAACGGAAGCATTCTCAGAAACTTCTTTGTGATGTTTGCATTCATCTCACATAGTTGAACCTCCCTTTCATAGTTCAGGTTTGAAACATACTTTTTATAGAATCTGGAAGTGGATATTTGGACCACTGTGTGGCCTTCGTTGGAAACGGGTATATCTTCACATCAAACCTAGACAGAAGCATTCTCTGAAAGTTTTCTGTGTTGACTGCATTCAACTCACAGACCTTAACAATCGTTTTGATGGAGCAGTTTTGAAATTCTCTTTGCTTGGAATCTGCAAGTGGATATGTTTACCTCTTTGAAGATTTCGTTGTAAACGGATTAATCTTCACATGAAAGGTAAACAGAAGCATTCTCAGAAACTTCTTTGTGTGGTTTGCATTCACCTGACAGAGTTGAACTTTCCCTTGATAGGGCAGCTTTGAAACACTCTTTTTCTAGAATCTGCAAGTGGACATTTGGAGGGCTTTGAGGCCTGTGGTGGAAAAGGAATTATCTTCACATAAAAACTACATAGAAGCGTTCTCAGAAACTGCTTTGTTATGATTGCCTTTGACTCACAGAGTGGAACATTCCTATTGATAGAGCAGTTTGTAAATACTCTTTTTGCAGCATCTGTAATTGGAAATTTGGACTGCTTTGAGGCCTACGGAAGTAAAGGAAATAACTTCATAGAAAAACAATCGGAAGCATTCTCAGAAAATACTTTGTGATGATTGAGTTGAACTCAGAGACCTGTACATTCCTTTTGATGGAGCAGTTTCCAAACACACGTTTCGTGGACCCTGCATGTGGATATTTAGACCTCTCTGAGGATTTCGTTGGAAGCGGGATAAACTTCCCAGAAGTACAGGGACGCATTCTCAGAAACTTCTTTGTGATGTTTGCATTCAACCCACAGAGTTGAACCTTCCTTTCCTAGTTCAGGTTGGAAATACTCTTTTTGTAGAATCTGCAAGTGGATATTTGGACCACAGTGTGGCCTTCGTTCGAAACGTGTATATCTTCAGGTAAAAACCCAAGAGAAGCATTCTCAGAAACTTCTGTGTGATGATGGCATTCAAGTCACAGAGTTGAACCCTCCTTTTGATTGAGCAGTTTTGAAACTCTCTGTTTGTAGAATCTGTAAGTGGATATGTGGACCTCTTTGACCATTGCTTTGGAAAAAGGTTATATCTTCACAGAAAAACTCAACAGAATCATTGT
Organism: Pan paniscus; assembly: GCF_029289425.2. NCBI lineage: Eukaryota > Metazoa > Chordata > Mammalia > Primates > Hominidae > Pan > Pan paniscus. The sequence goes on from NC_073258.2 coordinate 55,210,043, forward strand.
CAGAAACTTCTTTTTGATGTTTGTGTTCGAGTCACAGAGCTTCATATTGCTTTTCATAGATCAGTTTGGAACATTCTTTTCGTAGAATCAGCAAGTGGACATTTGGAGCGCTTTCAGGCCTGTGGTGGAAAAGGATAGATCTTCACATCAAAACTAGAGAGAAGCATTGTCAGAAACTTCTTTGTGATATTTGCTTTCAACTCACAGGGTTGAAGATTCCTTTTGATACAGCAGTTTCGAAATATTCTTTCTGTGGGATCCGCAAGTGGATATTTGGACCTCTTTGAAGATTTCTTTGGAAACGGGATAATCTTCACATAAAAGCTAAACAGAAGCATTCTCAGAAACTTCTTTGTGATGTTTGCATTCACCTCACAGAGTTGAACTTTCTCTTTGATAGAGCAGCTTTGAAACACTCTTTTTCTAGAATCTGCAAGTGGACATTTGGGTGCTTTGTGGACTGTGGTGGAAAAGGAAATATCCTCTCATCAAAACTACATGGAAGCATTCTCAGAAACTGCTCTGTGATGACTGAATTCAACTGACAGAGTTGAACATTCCTTTTGATAGAGCAGTTTGGAAACACTCTTTTTGTAGAATCTGCAAGTGGCGATTTGGACCGCTTTGAGGCCTATGGAAGTAAAGGACATAACTTCATAGAAAAACCAAACGGAAGCATTCTCAGAAAATTCTTTTTGATGATTGAGTTGAACTCAGAGACCTGAACATTCCTTTTGATGAAGCAGTTTCCAAACACACTTCTCGTGGAGTCTGCAAGTGGATACTTGGACCTCTCTGAGGATTTCGTTGGAAGCGGAATAAACTTCCGAGAACTAAACGGAAGCATTCTCAGAAACTTCTTTGTGATGTTTGCATTCAACTCACAGAGTTGAACTTTCCCTTTGATAGAGCAGCTTTGAAACACTCTTTTTCTAGGATCTGCAAGTGGACATTTGGAGGGCTTTGGGGACTGTAGTGGAAAAGGAAATATCTTCTCATGAAAAGTACATAGAAGCATTCTCAGAAACTACTCTGTGATCATTGCATTCAACTGACAGAGTTGAACATTCCTTTTGATAGAGCAGTTTGGAAACACTCCTTTTGTAGAATCTGCAAGTGGAGATTTGGACCGCTTTGAGGCCTATGGTAGTAAAGGAAATAACTTCATAGAAAAACCAAACGGAAGCATTCTGAGAAAATTCTTTGTGATGATTGAGTTGAACTCAGAGACCTGAACATTCTTTTTGAGGGAGCAATTTCCAAACGCACTTCTCGTGGATTCTGCACGTGGATAGTTGGACCTCTCTGAGGATTTCGTTGGAAGCGGGATAAACTTCCCAGAAGTACAGGGACGCATTCTCAGAAACTTCTTTGTGATGTTTGCATTCAACTCACAGAGTTGAACCTTCCTTTCCTAGTTCAGGTTGGAAATACTCTTTTTGTAGAATCTGCAAGTGGATATTTGGACCACAGTGTGGCCTTCGTTCGAAACGTGTATATCTTCAGGTAAAAACCCAAGAGAAGCTTTCTCAGAAACTTCTGTGTGATGATGGCATTCAAGTCACAGAGTTGAACCCTCCTTTTGATTGAGCAGTTTTGAAACTCTCTGTTTGTATAACATGTAAGTGGATATGTGGACCTCTTTGACGATTGCTTTGGAAACGGGAATATCTTCACAGAAAAACTCAACAGAATCATTGTCAGAAACTTCTTTGTGATGTTTGTGTTCGAGTCACAGAGCTTCATATTACTTTTCATAGAGCAGTTTGGAACATTCTTTTCGTAGAATCAGCAAGTGGACATTTGGAGCGCTTTCAGGCCTGTGGTGGAAAAGGAAATATCTTCGCATCAAAACTAGAGAGAAGCATTGTCAGAAACTTCTTTGTGATATTTGCTTTCAACTCACAGGGTTGAAGATTCCTTTTGATACAGCAGTTTCGAAATAATCTTTCTGTGGGATCCGCAAGTGGATATTTGGACCTCTTTGAAGATTTCTTTGGAAACGGGATAATCTTCACATAAAAGCTAAACAGAAGCATTCTCAGAAACTTCTTTGTGATGTTTGCATTCAACTCACAGAGTTGAACCTTCCGTTCGTAGTTCAGGCTTGAAACCCTCTTTTTGTAGACTCTGGAAGTGGATATTTGGACCACTGTGTGGCCTTCGTTGGAAACGGGTATATCTTCACATGAAAACTAGACAGAAGCTTCTCAGAAAGTTTTCTGTGTTGACTGCATTCCACTCACAGAGTTGAACAATCGTATTGATGGAGCAGTTTTGAAACACCCTTTCTTTGGTATCTGCAAGTGGATATGTTTACCTCTTTGAAGACTTCTTTGGAAACGGGATCATCTTCACATAAAAACTAAACAGAAGCATTCCTGAAAGTAGTTTGTGATGTTTGCATTCACCTCACAGAGTTTAACTTTCCCTTTGATAGAGCAGCTTTGTAACACTCTTTTTCTGAATCTGGAAGTGGACATTTGGAGGGCTTTGTGGACTGTGGTGGAAAAGGAAATATCTTCTCATCAAAAGTACATAGAAGCATTCTCAGAAACTACTCTGTGATCATTGCATTCAACTGACAGAGTTGAACATTCCTTTTCATAGAGCAGTTTGGAAACACTCTTTTTGTAGAATCTGCAAGTGGAGATTTGTACTGCTTCGGGGCCTATGGTAGTAAAGGAAATAACTTCATAGAAAAAGCAAACGGAAGCATTCTCAGAAAATTCTTTGTGATGACTGAGTTGAACTCAGAGACCTGAACATTCTTTTGATGGAGCAGTTTCCAAAGACACTTCTCGTGGAATCTGCAAGTGAATATTTGGACCTCTCTGAGGATTTCGTTGGAAGCGGGAGTAACTTCCCAGAACTAAATGGAAGCATTCTCAGAAACTTCTTTGTGACGTTTGCATTCAACTCACAGTGTTGGACCTTCCGTTCGCAGTTCAGGTTTGAAACCCTCTTTTTGTAGACTCTGGAAGTGGATATTTGGACCACTGTGTGGCCTTCGTTGGAAACGGGGATATCTTCACATCAAACCTAGACAGAAGCAGTCTCAGAAAATTTTGTGTGTTGACTGCATTCAACTCACAGACTTGAACAATCGTTTTGATGGAGCAATTATGAAACTCTGTTTCTCTGGAATCTGCAAGTGGATATGTTTACCCCCTTGAAGACTTCGTTGGAACCAGGATCATCTTCACATAAAAACTAAACAGAAGCATTCTCAGAAAGTACTTTGTGATGTTCGCATTCACCTCACAGAGTTCAAATTTCCCTTTGATAGAGCAGCTTGGAAACACTCTTTTTCTAGAATCTGGAAGTGGACATTTGGAGGGCTTTGTGGACTGTGGTGGAAAAGGAAATATCTTCTCATCGAAAGTACATAGAAGCATTCTCAGAAACTACTCTGTGATCATTGCATTCAACTGACAGAGTTGAACATTCCTTTTGATAGAGCAGTTTGGAAACACTCTTTTTTTAGGATCTGCAAGTGGAGATTTGGACCGCTTTGAGGCCTATGGTAGTAAAGGAAATAACTTCATAGAAAAACCAAACGGAAGCATTCTCAGAAAATTCTTTTTGTTGATTGAGTTGAACTCAGAGACCTGAACATTCCTTTTGATGGAGCAGTTTCCAAACACACTTCTCGTGGAATCTGCAAGTGGATATTTGGACCACTCTGAGGATTTCGTTGGAAGCGGGATAAACTTCCCAGAACTAAACGGAAGCATTCTCAGAAACTTCTTTGTGATGTTTGCATTCAACTCACAGAGTTGAACCTTCCTTTCATTGTTCAGGTTGAAACCCTCTTTTTGTAGACTCTGGAAGTGGATATTTGGACCACTGTGTGGCCTTCGTTGGAAACGGGTATATCTTCACATGAAACCTAGACAGAAGCATTCTCAGATAGTTTTCTGTGTTGACTGCATTCCACTCACAGACTTGAACAATCGTTTTGATGGAGCAGTTTTTAAACTCCCTTTCTTTGGAATCTGCAAGTGGATATGTTTACCTCTTTGAAGACTTCGTTGGAAACGGGATCATCTGCACATAAAAACTAAACAGAAGCATTCCTGAAAATACTTTGTGATATTTGCATTCACCTAACAGAGTTTAATTTTCTCATTGATAGAGCAGCTTTGTAACACTCTTTTTCTAGAATCTGCAAGTGGACACTTGGAGGGCTTTGTGGACTGTGGTGGAAAAGGAAATACCTTCTCTTCAAAACCACATAGAAGCATTCTCAGAAACTATTCTGTGACGATTGCATTCAACTGACAGAGTTGAACATTCCTTTTGAAAAAGCAGGTTAGAAACACTCTTTTTGTAGAATCTACAAGTGGAGATTTGGTCCGATTTGGAACCTATGGTAGTGAAGGAAATAACTTCATCGAAAAAGGAAACGGAAGCATTCTCAGAAAATTCTTTGTGATGATTGAGTTGAACTCAGAGACCTGAACACGCTGTTTGATGGAGCAGTTTCCAAAGACACTTCTCGTGGAATCTGCAAGTGAATATTTCGATCTTTCTGAGGATTTCGTTGGAAGCAGGAGAAACTTCCCAGAACTAAATGGAAGCATTCTCAGAAACTTCTTTGTGATGTTTGAATTCAACTCACATAGTTGAAACTTCCGTTCATAGTTCAGGTTTGAAACCGTCTTTTTGTAGACTCTGGAAGTGGATATTTGGACCACTGTGTGGCCTTCGTTGGAAACGGGTATATCTTCACATCAAACCTAGACAGAAGCATTCTCAGAAAGTTTTCTGTGTTGACTGCATTCAACTCACAGACTTGAACAACCGTTTTGATGGAGCAATTATGAAACTCCCTTTCTTTGGAATCTGAAAGTGGATATGTTTACCTCCTTGAAGATTTCGTTGGAACCGGGATCATCTTCACATAAAAACTAAACAGAAGCATTCTCAGAAAGTACTTTGTGATCTTTGCATTCACCTCACAGAGTTGAACTATCCCTTTGATAGAGCAGCTTGGAAACAATCTATTCTAGATTCTGTAAGTGGACATTTGGAGGGCTTTGTGGACTGTGGTGGAAAAGGAAATATCTTCTCATCAAAACCTCATAGAAGCATTCTCAGAAACTATTCTGTGATGATTGCATTCAACTGACAGAGTTGAACATTCCTTTTGATAGAGCAGTTTGGAAACACTCTTTTTGTAGAATCTGCAAGTGGAGATTTGGACCGCTTTGAGACCTATGGTAGTAAAAGAAATAACTTCATAGAAAAAGCAAATGGAAGCATTCTCAGACAATTCTTTGTGATGATTGAGTTGAACTCAGAGACCTGAAGATTCCTTTTGATGGAGCAGTTTCCAAACACACTTCTCGTGGAATCTGCAAGTGGATATTTGGACCTCTATGAGGATTTCGTTGGAAGTGGGATAAACTTCCCAGAACTAAACGGAAGCATTCTCAAAGACTTCTTTGTGATGTTTGCATTCAACTCACAGAGGTGAATCGTCCTTTCATAGTTCAGGTTTGAAACCCTCTTTTTGTAGTATCTGGAAGTGGATATTTGGACCACTGTGTGGCCTTCATTGGAAACGGGTATATCTTCACATCAAACCTAGACAGAAGCATTCTCTGAAAGTTTCCTGTGTTGACTGCATTCAACTCACAGAGTTGAACAATCGTTTTGATGGAGCAGTTTTGAAACTCTCTTTCTTTGGAATCTGCAAGTTGATATGTTTACCTCTTTGAAGATTTCTTTGGAAACGGGTTAATCTTCACATAAAAGCTAAACAGAAGCATTCTCAGAAACTTCTTTGTGATGTTTGCATTCACCTCACAGATTTGAACTTTCCCTTTGATACAGCAGCTTTGAAACACTCTTTTTCTAGAATCTGCAAGTGGACATTTGGAGGGCTTTGTGGACTGTGGTGGAAAAGGAAATATCTTCTCATCAAAACCTCATAGAAGCATTCTCAGAAACTAATCTGTGATGATTGCATTCCACTGACAGAGTTGAACATTCCTTTTGATAGAGCAGGATAGAAACACTCTTTTTATAGAATCTGAAAGTGGAGATTTGGACCGCTTTGAGGCCTATGGTAGTAAAGGAAATAACTTCATAGAAATACCAAACGGAAGCATTCTCAGAAAATTCTTCGTGATGATTGAGTTGTACTCAGAGACCTGAACATTCCTTTTGATGGAGCAGTTTCCAAACACACTTCTCGTGGAATCTGCAAGTGGATATTTGGACCTCTCTGAGGATTTCGTTGGAAGAGGGATAAACTTCCCAGAACTAAACGGAAGTATTCTCAGAAACTTCTTTGTGATGTTTGCCTTCAACTCACAGGGTTGAAACTTGCTTTCATAGTTCAGGTTTGAAATACTATGTTTGCAAAATCTGCAAGTGGATATTTGGACTACTGTGTGGCCTTCGTTCGAAACGGGTATATCTTCACGTTAAAACCCAAGAGAAGCATTCTCAGAAACTTCTGTGTGATGATTGCATTCAAGTCACAGAGTTGAACCCTCCTTTTGATTGAGCAGTTTTAAAACTCTCTGTTGGTAGAATCTGTAAGTGGATTTGTGGACCTCTTTGACGATTGCTTTGGAAAAAGGGAATATCTTCACAGAAAAACTCAACTGAAACATTCTCAGGAACTTCTTTGTGATGTTGGTGTTCGAGTCACAGAGTTTCACATTGCTTTTCACAGAGCAATTTGGAACATTCTTTTCGTAGAATCTGCAAGTGGATATTTGGAGGGCTTTCAGGTCTCTGGTGGAAAAGGAAATATCTTCGCATAAAAACTAGAGAGAAGCATTGTCAGAAACTTCTTTGTGATACTTGCTTTAAATTCACAGGGTTGAAGATTCCTTTTGAAACAGCAGTTTCGAAACACTCTTTCTGTGGGATCCGCAAGTGGATATTTGGACCTCTTTGAAGATGTCGTTGGAAACGCCTTAATCTTCACATAAAAGCTAAACAGAAGCAGTCTCAGAAACTTCTTCCTGATGTTTGCATTCAACGCACAGAGTTGAACTCTGTCTTTGATAGAGCAGCTTTGAAACACTCTTTTTCTAGAATCTGCAAGTGGACATTTGGAGGGCTTTGTGGACTGTGGTGGAAGAGGAAATATCTTCTCATCAAAACTACATTGAAGCATTCTCAAAAACTACTCTGTGATGATTGCATTCAACTGACAGAGTTGAACATTCCTTTTGATAGAGCAGTTTGGAAACACTCTTTTTGTAGAATCTGCAAGTGGAGATTTGGACCGCTTTGAGGCTTATGGAAGTAAAGGACATAACTTCATAGAAAAACAAAACGGAAGCATTCTCAGAATATTCTTTGTAATGATTGAGTTGAACTCAGAGACCTGAACATTCCTTTTGATGGAGCAGTTTCCAAACACACTTCTCGAGGAATCTGCAAGTGGATATTTGGACCTCTCTGAGGATTTCGTTGGAAGCGGAATAGACTTCCCAGAACTAAAAGGAAGCATTCTCAGAAACTTCTTTGTGATCTTTGCATTCAACTCACAGAGTTGAACCGTCCTTTCATAGTTCAGGTTTGAAACCTTCTTTTTGTCGAATCTGGAAGTGGATATTTGGACCACAGTGTGGCCTTCGTTGGAAACGGGTATATCTTCACATCAAACCTACACAGAAGCATTCTCAGGAAGTTTTCTGTGTTGACTGCATTCAACTCACAGACTTGAACAATCGTTTTGATGGAGCAGTTTTGAAACTCCCTTTCTTTGGAATCTGCAGGTGGATGTGTTTACCTCTTTGAAGATTTCGTTGGAAACGGGATCATCTTCACAAAAAAACTAAACAGCAGCATTCTCAGAAAGTACTTCGAGATGTTTGCATTCACCTCACAGAGTTGAACTTTCCCTTTGATAGAGCAGCTTTGAATCACTCTTTTTCTAGAAACTGCAAGTGGACATTTGGAGGGCTTTGTGGACTGTGGTGGAAAAGGAAATATCTTCTCATCAAAACTACATAGAAGCATTCTCAAAAACTACTCTGTGATGATTGCATTCAACTGACAGAGTTGAACATTCCTTTTGATAGAGCAGATTGGAAACACTCTTTTTGTAGAATCTGCAAGTGGAGATTTGGACCGCTTTGAGACCTATGGTAGTAAAAGAAATAACTTCATAGAAAAAGCAAATGGAAGCATTCTCAGACAATTCTTTGTGATGATTGAGTTGAACTCAGAGACCTGAACATTCCTTTTGATGGAGCAGTTTCCAAACACACTTCTCGTGGAAGCTGCAAGTGGATATTTGGACCTCTCTGAGGATTTCGTTGGAAGTGGGATAAACTTCCCAGAACTAAACGGAAGCATTCTCAAAGACTTCTTTGTGATGTTTGTATTCAACTCACAGAGTTGAATCGTCCTTTCATAGTTCAGGTTTGAAACCCTCTTTCTGTAGTATCTGGAAGTGGATATTTGGACCACTGTGTGGCCTTCATTGGAAACGGGTATATCTTCACATCAAACCTAGACAGAAGCATTCTGTGAAAGTTTCCTGTGTTGACTGCATTCAACTCACAGAGTTGAACAATCGTTTTGATGGAGCAGTTTTGAAACTCTCTTTCTTTGGAATCTGCAAGTTGATATGTTTACCTCTTTGAAGATTTCTTTGGAAACGGGTTAATCTTCACATAAAAGCTAAACAGAAGCATTCTCAGAAACTTCTTTGTGATGTTTGCATTCACCTCACAGAGTTGAACTTTCCCTTTGATACAGCAGCTTTGAAACACTCTTTTTCTAGAATCTGCAAGTGGACATTTGGAGGGCTTTGTGGACTGTGGTGGAAAAGGAAATATCTTCTCATCAAAACCTCATAGAAGCATTCTCAGAAACTAATCTGTGATGATTGCATTCCACTGACAGAGTTGAACATTCCTTTTGATAGAGCAGGATAGAAACACTCTTTTTATAGAATCTGAAAGTGGAGATTTGGACCGCTTTGAGGCCTATGGTAGTAAAGGAAATAACTTCATAGAAATACCAAACGGAAGCATTCTCAGAAAATTCTTTGTGATGATTGAGTTGTACTCAGAGACCTGAACATTCCTTTTGATGGAGCAGTTTCCAAACACACTTCTCGTGGAATCTGCAAGTGGATATTTGGACCTCTCTGAGGATTTCGTTGGAAGAGGGATAAACTTCCCAGAACTAAACGGAAGTATTCTCAGAAACTTCTTTGTGATGTTTGCATTCAACTCACAGGGTTGAAACTTGCTTTCATAGTTCAGGTTTGAAATACTCTGTTTGTAAAATCTGCAAGTGGATATTTGGACTACTGTGTGGCCTTCGTTCGAAACGGGTATATCTTCACGTTAAAACCCAAGAGAAGCATTCTCAGAAACTTCTGTGTGATGATTGCATTCAAGTCACAGAGTTGAACCCTCCTTTTGATTGAGAAGTTTTGAAACTCTCTGTTTGTAGAATCTGTAAGTGGATATGTGGACCTCTTTGACCATTGCTTTGGAAAAAGGGAATATCTTCACAGAAAAACTCAACAGAATCATTGTCAGAAACTTCTTTGTGATGTTTGTGTTCGAGTCACAGAGCTTCATATTGCTTTTCATAGAGCAGTTTGGAACATTCTTTTCGTAGAATCAGCAAGTGGACATTTGGAGCGCTTTCAGGCCTGTGGTGGAAAAGGATAGATCTTCACAGCAAAACTAGAGAGAAGCATTGTCAGAAACTTCTTTGTGATATTTGCTTTCAACTCACAGGGTTGAAGATTCCTTTTGATACAGCAGTTTCGAAATACTCTTTCTGTGGGATCCGCAAGTGGATATTTGGACCTCTTTGAAGTTTGCTTTGGAAACGGGATAATCTTCACATAAAAGCTAAACAGAAGCATTCTCAGAAACTTCTTTGTGATGATTGCATTCACCTCACAGAGTTGAACTTTCTCTTTGATAGAGCAGCTTTGAAACACTCTTTTTCTAGAATCTGCAAGTGGACATTTGGGTGCTTTGTGGACTGTGGTGGAAAAGGAAATATCTTCTCATCAAAACTACATGGAAGCATTCTCAGAAACAACTCTGTGATGACTGAATTCAACTGACAGAGTTGAACATTCCTTTTGATAGAGCAGTTTGGAAACACTCTTTTTGTAGAATCTGCAAGTGGCGATTTGGACCGCTTTGAGGCCTATGGAAGTAAAGGACATAATTTCATAGAAAAACCAAACGGAAGCATTCTCAGAAAATTCTTTTTGATGATTGAGTTGAACTCAGAGACCTGAACATTCCTTTTGATGAAGCAGTTTCCAAACACACTTCTCGTGGAGTCTGCAAGTGGATACTTGGACCTCTCTGAGGATTTCGTTGGAAGCGGAATAAACTTCCGAGAACTAAACGGAAGCATTCTCAGAAACTTCTTTGTGATGTTTGCATTCAACTCACAGAGTTGAACCTTCCTTTCATAGTTCAGGTTTGAAACCCTCTTTTTGTAGAATCTGGAAGTGGATATTTGGACCACTGTGTGGCCTTCGTTGGAAACGGGTATATCTTCACATCAAACCTAGACAGAGGCATTCTCAGAAAGTTTTCTGTGTTGACTGCATTCAACTCACAGACTTGAACAATCGTTTTGATGGAGCAGTTTTGAAACTCTCTTTCTTTGGGATCTGCAAGTGGACATGTTTACCTCTTTGAAGATTTCGTTTGAAACGGGTTAATCTTCATATAAAAGCTAAACAGAAGCATTCTAAGAAACCTCTTTGTGATGTTTGCATTCACCTCACAGAGTTGAACTTTCCCTTTGATAGAGCAGCTTTGAAACACTCTTTTTCTAGAATCTGCAAGTGGACATTTGGAGGGCTTTGTGGACTGTGGTGGAAAAGGAAATATCTTCTCATCAAAAGTACATAGAAGCATTCTCAGAAACTAATCTGTGATGATTGCATTCAACTGACAGAGTTGAATATTCCTTCTGATAGAGCAGTTTGGAAACACTCTTTTTTTAGAATCTGCAAGTGGAGATTTGGTCCTCCTTGAGGCCTATGCTAGTAAAGGAAATAACTTCATAGAAAAACCAAACGGAAGCTTTCTCAGAAAATACTTAGTGATGATTGAGTTGAAGTCAGAGACCTGAACATTCCTTTTGAGGGAGCATTTTCCAAACACACTTCTCATGGAATCTGAAAGTGGATATTTGGACCTTTCTGAGGATTTCGTTGGAAGCGGGAGAAACTTCCCAGAACTAAACGGAAGCATTCTCAGAAACTTCTTTGTGATGTTTGCATTCATCTCACATAGTTGAACCTCCCTTTCATAGTTCAGGTTTGAAACATACTTTTTATAGAATCTGGAAGTGGATATTTGGACCACTGTGTGGCCTTCGTTGGAAACGGGTATATCTTCACATCAAACCTAGACAGAAGCATTCTCTGAAAGTTTTCTGTGTTGACTGCATTCAACTCACAGACCTTAACAATCGTTTTGATGGAGCAGTTTTGAAATTCTCTTTGCTTGGAATCTGCAAGTGGATATGTTTACCTCTTTGAAGATTTCGTTGTAAACGGATTAATCTTCACATGAAAGGTAAACAGAAGCATTCTCAGAAACTTCTTTGTGTGGTTTGCATTCACCTGACAGAGTTGAACTTTCCCTTGATAGGGCAGCTTTGAAACACTCTTTTTCTAGAATCTGCAAGTGGACATTTGGAGGGCTTTGAGGCCTGTGGTGGAAAAGGAATTATCTTCACATAAAAACTACATAGAAGCGTTCTCAGAAACTGCTTTGTTATGATTGCCTTCGACTCACAGAGTGGAACATTCCTATTGATAGAGCAGTTTGTAAATACTCTTTTTGCAGCATCTGTAATTGGAAATTTGGACTGCTTTGAGGCCTACGGAAGTAAAGGAAATAACTTCATAGAAAAACAATCGGAAGCATTCTCAGAAAATACTTTGTGATGATTGAGTTGAACTCAGAGACCTGTACATTCCTTTTGATGGAGCAGTTTCCAAACACACGTTTCGTGGACCCTGCATGTGGATATTTAGACCTCTCTGAGGATTTCGTTGGAAGCGGGATAAACTTCCCAGAAGTACAGGGACGCATTCTCAGAAACTTCTTTGTGATGTTTGCATTCAACCCACAGAGTTGAACCTTCCTTTCCTAGTTCAGGTTGGAAATACTCTTTTTGTAGAATCTGCAAGTGGATATTTGGACCACAGTGTGGCCTTCGTTCGAAACGTGTATATCTTCAGGTAAAAACCCAAGAGAAGCATTCTCAGAAACTTCTGTGTGATGATGGCATTCAAGTCACAGAGTTGAACCCTCCTTTTGATTGAGCAGTTTTGAAACTCTCTGTTTGTAGAATCTGTAAGTGGATATGTGGACCTCTTTGACCATTGCTTTGGAAAAAGGTTATATCTTCACAGAAAAACTCAACAGAATCATTGTCAGAAACTTCTTTTTGATGTTTGTGTTCGAGTCACAGAGCTTCATATTGCTTTTCATAGATCAGTTTGGAACATTCTTTTCGTAGAATCAGCAAGTGGACATTTGGAGCGCTTTCAGGCCTGTGGTGGAAAAGGATAGATCTTCACATCAAAACTAGAGAGAAGCATTGTCAGAAACTTCTTTGTGATATTTGCTTTCAACTCACAGGGTTGAAGATTCCTTTTGATACAGCAGTTTCGAAATATTCTTTCTGTGGGATCCGCAAGTGGATATTTGGACCTCTTTGAAGATTTCTTTGGAAACGGGATAATCTTCACATAAAAGCTAAACAGAAGCATTCTCAGAAACTTCTTTGTGATGTTTGCATTCACCTCACAGAGTTGAACTTTCTCTTTGATAGAGCAGCTTTGAAACACTCTTTTTCTAGAATCTGCAAGTGGACATTTGGGTGCTTTGTGGACTGTGGTGGAAAAGGAAATATCCTCTCATCAAAACTACATGGAAGCATTCTCAGAAACTGCTCTGTGATGACTGAATTCAACTGACAGAGTTGAACATTCCTTTTGATAGAGCAGTTTGGAAACACTCTTTTTGTAGAATCTGCAAGTGGCGATTTGGACCGCTTTGAGGCCTATGGAAGTAAAGGACATAACTTCATAGAAAAACCAAACGGAAGCATTCTCAGAAAATTCTTTTTGATGATTGAGTTGAACTCAGAGACCTGAACATTCCTTTTGATGAAGCAGTTTCCAAACACACTTCTCGTGGAGTCTGCAAGTGGATACTTGGACCTCTCTGAGGATTTCGTTGGAAGCGGAATAAACTTCCGAGAACTAAACGGAAGCATTCTCAGAAACTTCTTTGTGATGTTTGCATTCAACTCACAGAGTTGAACTTTCCCTTTGATAGAGCAGCTTTGAAACACTCTTTTTCTAGGATCTGCAAGTGGACATTTGGAGGGCTTTGGGGACTGTAGTGGAAAAGGAAATATCTTCTCATGAAAAGTACATAGAAGCATTCTCAGAAACTACTCTGTGATCATTGCATTCAACTGACAGAGTTGAACATTCCTTTTGATAGAGCAGTTTGGAAACACTCCTTTTGTAGAATCTGCAAGTGGAGATTTGGACCGCTTTGAGGCCTATGGTAGTAAAGGAAATAACTTCATAGAAAAACCAAACGGAAGCATTCTGAGAAAATTCTTTGTGATGATTGAGTTGAACTCAGAGACCTGAACATTCTTTTTGAGGGAGCAATTTCCAAACGCACTTCTCGTGGATTCTGCACGTGGATAGTTGGACCTCTCTGAGGATTTCGCTGGAAGTGGGAGAAACTTCCCAGAACAAAACGGAAGCATTCTCAGAAACTTCTTTGTAATGTTTGCATTCAACTCACAGTGTTTAACCTTCCTTTCATAGTTCAGGTTTTAAACCCTCTTTTTGTTGAATCTGGAAGTGGACATTTGGACGACTGTGTGGCCTTCGTTGGAAACGGGTATATCTTCACATCAAACCTAGACAGAAGCATTCTCAGAAAGTTTTCTGTGTTGACTGCATTCAACTCACAGACTTGAACAATCGTTTTGATGGAGCAGTTTTGAAATTCTCTTTCTTTGGGATCTGCAAGTGGATAGGTTTACCTCTTTGAAGATATCGTTTGAAACGGGTTAATTTTCACATAAAAGCAAAACAGAAGCATTCTCAGAAACTTCTTTGTGATGTCTGCATTCACCTCAAAAAGTTGAACTTTCCCTTTGATAGAGCAGGTTTGAAACACCCTTTTTCTAGAATTTGCAAGTGGACATTTGGAGGGCTTTGTGGACTGTGGTGGAAAAGGAAATATCTTCTCATCAAAACTACATAGAAGCATTCTCAGAAACTACTCTGTGATCATTGCATTCAAGTGACAGAGTGGAATATTCCTTTTGATAGAGCACTTTGTAAACACTCTTTTTGTAGAATCTGCAAGTGGAGATATTTGACCGCCTTGAGGCCTATGGTAGTAAAGGAAATAACTTCATAGAATAACCAAACGAAAGCTTTCTCAGAAGATACTTTGTGATGATTGAGTTGAACTCAGAGACCTGAACATTCCTTTTGATGGAGCAGTTTCCAAACACACTTTTCGTGGAATCTGCAAGTGGATATTTGGACCTCCCTGAGGATTTCGTTTTGAGTGGGATAAACTCCCCAGAACTAAACGAAAGCACTCTCAGAAACTTCTTTGTGATGTTTGCATTCAACTCACTGAGTTGAAACTTCCTTTCATAGTTTAGGTTTGAAACACTCTTTTTGTAGAATCTGGATGTGGATATTTCGACCACTGTGTGGCCTTCGTTGGAAACGGGTATATCTTCACATGAAACCTATACAGAAGCATTCTCAGAAAATTTTCTGAGTTGACTGCATTCGACTCACAGATTTGAACAATCGTTTTCATGGAGCAGTTTTGAAACTCACTTTCTTTGGAATCTGCAAGTGGATATGTTTACCTCTTTGAAGATTTCTTTCGAAACGGGATCATCTTCACATAAAAAGTAAACAGAAGCATTCTCAGAAAGTACTTTGTGATGTTTGCATTCACCTCACAGAGTTGAACTTTCCCTTTGAAAGAGGAGCTTTCAAACACTCTTTTTCTAGAATCTGCAAGTGGACATTTGGAGGGCTTTGTGGACTGTGGTGGAAAAGGAAATATCTTCTCATCAAAACTACATAGAAGTATTCTCAGAAACTACTCTGTGATGATTTCATTCAACTGACAGAGTTTAACATTCCTTTTCATAGAGCAGTTTGGAAACAGTCTTTTTGTAGAATCTGCAAGTGGAGATTTGGACCGCTTTGAGGCCTATGGTAGTAAAGGAATTAACTTCATGGAAAAAACAAACGGAAGCTTTCTCAGAAAATTCTTTGTGATGATTGAGTTGAACTCAGAGACCTGAACATTGGTTTGGATGGAGCAGTTTCCAAACCCACTTCTCGTGGAATCTGCAGGTGGATATTTGGAGCTCTCTGAGGATTTCGTTGGAAGCGGGATAAACTTCCCAGAACTAAACGGAAGCATTCTCAGAAATTTCCTTGTGATGTTTGCATTCAAATCACAGAGTTGAAACTTCCTTTCATAGTTCAGGTTTGAAACCCTCTTTTTGTAGAATATGGAAGTGGATATTTGGACCACTGTGTGGCCTTCGTTGGAAACGGCTATTTCTTCACATCAAACCTTGACAGAAGCAGTCTCAGAAGGTTTTCTGTGTTGACTGCATTCTGATGGAGCAGTTTTGAAACTCCCTTTCTTTGGAATCTGGAAGTGGATATGTGGACACCTTTGAAGATTTCATTGGAAACGGGTTAATCTTCACATAAAAGCTCAACAGAAACTTTCTAAGAAACTTCTTTGTGATGTTTGCATTCAGCTCACAGAGTTGAACTTTCCCACCTCACAGAGTTGAACTTTGCCTTTGGTAGAGCAGCTTTGAAATACTCTTTTTCTAGCATCTGTAAGTGGACATTTGGAGGGCTTTGTGGACTCGGTGAAAAAGGAAATACCTTCTCATCAAAACTACATAGAAGCATTCTCAGAAACTACTCTGTGATGATTCCATTCAACTGACAGAGTTGAACATTCCTTTTGATAGAGCAGTTTGGAAACACTCTTTTTGTAGAATCTGCAAGTGGAGATTTGGACCGCTTTGAGGCCTATGGTTGTAAAGGAAATAACTTCATGGAAAAACCAAACGGAAGCATTCTCAGAAAATTCTTTGTGATGATTGAGTTGAACTCAGAGACCTGAACATTTCTTTTGATGGAGCAGTTTCCAAACACACTTCTCGTGGAATCTGCAGGTGGATATTTGTACCACTCTGAGGATTTCGTTGGAAGCGGGAAGAACTTCCCAGAACTACACGGAGTCATTCTCAGAAACTTTTTTGTGATGTTGGCATTCAACTCACAGAGTTGAACCTTCCTTTCATAGTTCAGGTTTGAAGTCTTCTTTTTGTAGAATCTGGAAGTGGATCTTTGGACCACTATGTGGCCTTCGTTGGAAACGGGTATATCTTCACATCAAACCTAGACAGAAGCATTCTCAGAAAGTATTCTGTGTTGACTGCATTCTGATGGAGCAGTTTTGAAACTCTCTTTCCTTGGAATCTGCAAGGGGATATGTGGACCTCTTTGAAGATTTCGTTGGAAACAGGTTAATCTTCACATAAAATCTAAACAGAAACATTCTCAGAAACTTCTTTGTGATGGTTGCATTCACCTCACAGAGTTGAACTTTCTCACCTCACAGGGTTGGACTTTCCCTTTGATAGAGCAGCTTTGAAACACTCTTTTTCTAGCATCTGTAAGTGGACATTTGGAGGGCTTTGTGGACTGGGGTGGAAAATGAAATATCTTCTCATCAAAACTACATAGAAGCATTCTCAGAAACTACTCTGTGATGATTGCGTTCAACTGACAGAGTTGATCATTCCTTTTGATAGAGCAGTTTGGAAACACTCTTTTTGTAGAATCTGCAAGTGGCGATTTGGACCGCTTTGAGGCCTATGGTGGTAAAGGACATAACTTCATAGAAAAACCAAAGGGGAGCATTCTCAGAAAATTCTTTGTGATGATTGAGTTGAACTCAGAGACCTGAATATTCCTTTTGATGGAGCAGTTTCCAAACACACTTCTCGTGGAATCTGCCAGTGGATATTTAGACCTATCTGAGGATATCGTTGGAAGCGGGATAAACTTCCCAGAACTAAACGGAAGCATTCTGAGAAACTTCTTTTTGATGTTTGCATTCAACTCACAGAGTTGAACTTTCCGTTTTATAGAGCAGCTTTGAAACACTCTTTTTCTAGAATCTGCAAGTGGACATTTGGAGGGCGTTGTGGACTGTGGTGGGAAAGGTAATATCTTCCCATCAAACTACATAGAAGCATTCTCAGAAACTACTCTGTGATGATTGCATTCAACTGACAGAGTTGAACATTCCTTTTGATAGAGCAGTTTCGAGACACACTTTTAGTAGAATCTGCAAGTGGATATTTGGGCCGCTGTGTGGCCTTCTTTCGAAACGGGTTTATCTTCACTTAAAAACCCAAGAAAAGCATTCTCAGAAACTTCTGTGTGACGATTGCATTCAAGTCATAGAGTTGAACCCTCGTTTTGATTGAGCAGTTTTGAAACTCTCTGTTTGTAGGATCTGTTAATGGATATGTGGACCTCTTTGATGATTGCTTTGGAAACGGGAATATCTTCACAGAAAAACTCAACTGAAGCATTCTCAGAAACCCCTTTGTGATGTTTGTGTTCGAGTCACAGAGTTTCACATTGCTTTTCATAGAGCAGTTTGGAAACATTCTTTTCGTAGAGTCTGCAAGTGGACATCTGGAGCGCTTTCAGGCCTGTGGTGGAAAAGGTTAGATCTTCACATCAAAACTAGAGAGAAGCATTGTCAGAAACTTCTTTGTGATGATTGCATTCAACTCCCAGGGTTGAAGATTCCTTTGGAACAGCAGTTTCGAAACACTCTTTCTGTGGGATCCTCAAGTGGATATTTGGACCTCTTTGAAGATTTCGTTGGAAACGGGTTAATCTTCACATAAAAGCTAAACAGAAGCATTCTCAGAAACTTCTTTGTGATGTTTGCATTCATCTCACGGAGTTCAACTTTCCGTTTGATAGAGCAGCTTTGAAACACTCTTTTTCTAGGATTTGCAAGTGGACATTTGGAGGGCTTTTTGGACTGTGGTGGAAAAGGGAATATCTTCTCATCAAAACTACATAGAAGCATTCTCAGAAACTACTCTGTGATGATTGCATTCAACTGACAGAGTTGAACATTCCTTTTGATAGAGCAGTTTGTAAACACCCTTTTTGTAGAATCTGCAAGTGGAGATTTGAACCGCTTTGAGGCCTATGGTAGTAAAGAAATTACTTCATAGAAAAACCAAAGGGGAGCATTCTCAGAAAATTCTTTGTGATGATTGAGTTTAACTCAAAGACCTGAACATTCCTTTTGATGGAGCAGTTTCCAAACACCCTTCTGGTGGAATCTGCCAGTGGATATTTAGACCTCTCTGAGGATTTCGTTGGAAGCGGGATAAAATTCCCAGAACTACACGGAGGCATTCTCAGAAACTTCTTTGTGATGTTTGCATTCAACTCACAGAGTTGAACCTTCCTTTCATGGTTCAGGTTTGAAATCCTCTTTTTGTAGAATCTGGAAGTGGATCTTTGGACCACTATGTGGCCTTCGTTGGAAACGGGTATATCTTCACATCAAACCTAGACAGAAGCATTCTCAGAAAGTTTTCTGTGTTGACTGCATTCAACTCGCAGAGTTGAACAATGGTTTTGATGGAGCAGTTTTGAAACTCTCTTTCTTTGGAATCTGAAAGTGGATATGTTTACCTCTTTGAAGATTTCATTGGAAACGAGTAAATCTTCACTTAAAAGCTAAACAGAAGCATTCTCAGAAACTTCTTTGTGACGTTTGCATTCACCTCACGGAGTTGAACTTTCCCTTTGATAGAGCAGCTTTGAAACACTCTTTTTCTATAATCTGCAAGTGGACATTTGGGTGCCTTGTGGACTGTGGTGGAAAAGGAAATATCTTCTCATCAATACTACATAGCAGAATTCTCAGAAACTACTCTGTGATGATTGAATTCAACTGACAGAGTTGAACCTTCCTTTCATAGTTCAGGTTTGAAATACTCTTTTTGTAGAATCTGCAAGTCGATATTTGGACTACTGTGTGACCTTCATTCGAAACGGTTATATCTTCACGTAAAAACCCAAGAGAAGCATTCTCAGAAACTTCTCTGTGATGTTTGCATTCAACTCACAGAGTTGAACCTTCCTTTCATAGTTCAGGTTTGAAACCCTCTTTTTGAAGAATCTGGAAGTGGATATTTGGACCACTGTGTGGCCTTCGTTGGAAACGGGTATATCTTCACATCAAACCTAGACAGAAGCATTCTCAGAAACTTCTTTGTGATGTGTGCATTCATCTCACAGACTTGAACCATTCTTTTGATTGAGCAGCATGGAAACAGTCTGTCTCTAGAATCTGCAAAGGTATATTTGGGAGCACTTTGAGGCCTATGGTGAAAAAGGAAATACCTTCATATAAAAACTGGAAAGATGCTTTATGAGAAACTGCTTTGTGATGTGTGCATTTATCTCACAGAGATAAAAGTTTCTTTTCATTGAGCAGTTTGGAAACTCCGATCTTCTAGAATCTGCAAAGACATATTTATGAGTGAATTGAGGCCTATTGTGAAAAAGGAAATAGCGTCACATAAAAAGTGTACAGAGCCATTCTGAGAAATTTCTATATGATGTATGCATTCTTCCCACAGAATTGACCATTTCTTTTTTTAGGCAGTTTGGAAACAGTGTTTTTGCAGAATCTGCAAAGTGATATTTGGGAGCTGTTTGAGGACTATAGTGAAAAAGGATATGTTTTCATATGAATCTAGTCAGAACTTTCTGAAAAACTACTTTATGATCTGTGTGTTCATCTCACAGAGTTGAACCATTCTTTTGATTGAGCAGTTTGGAAAGAGTCTTTTTGTAGATTCTACAAAGGGATATTTGGGAACACTTTGAGGCCTATGGGGAAAATGAAAATATCTTGACATTAAAAACTAGAAAGAAGGCTTTTGAGAAACTGGTTTGTAATGCATGCATTCATCTCACAGAGCAGAACCATTCTCTTGATTGAGCAGTTTGGAAACCGTCTTTTTGAATAATCTGCATTGGGTATTTTGGAGCGCTTTGAGGCCTATCATGGAAAAGGAAATATCATCACATAAAAACTAGACAGAAGTATTCTGAGAAACTTCATTTTGTTGTGTACATTGAACTAACAGAGTAGAATATTTCTTTTCACTGAGCAGTTTGAAACAGTCTTTTTGTAGTATCAGCAAATGGATAGTTGGAGTGCTTTGAGGCCTATGGTGGAAAAGGAAATTTCTTCACATGAAAACTAGACAGAAGCATTCTGAGAAACTACTTTTTGATGTGTGCATTCATCTCAGAGAGTTGAAACTTTCTTTGGATTGACCAGTTTGGGAACACTCTTTTTGTAGAATCTGCAAGTCGACATTTGGAATGCTTTGAGGCCTATGGTTGAAAAGGAAATATCTTCACTAGACGGAAGCATTCTGAGAAAGTTCTTTGTGATGTGAGCATTCATCTCACAGAGTTGAACTTTTCTTTTGATTCAGCAGTTTGGAAATAGTCTTTTTGTAGTATCTGCAATTGGATATTTGGAGTGCTTTTGGTCCTTTGTGGGAAAGGACATATCTACACATAAAAACTAGACAGAAGCATTCTGAGAAACTTCTCTGTGATGTGTGCATTAATATCATAGATTTGAACCTTTCTATTGATTGAGTAGTTTTGAAACACTCTTTTTGCAGAATCAGCAAGTGGATATTTGGAGCACCTTGAGGCCTATCATGACAATGGAAATATCTTCACATAAAAAGTAGACAGACGCATTCTGACAAACTACTTTGAGATGCATGCATTCATCTCACAGAGCTGAACCTTTCCTTTGATTGGGCAGATTTGAAACACTCTTTTTGTAGAATCTGCAAGTGGATATTTGGGGCGCTTTCTGGGATATAGTGGAAAAGGAAATATCTTCAAATAAAAAATAGACAGAAGCATTCTGAGAGACTTCTTTGTGATGTGTGCATTTATCTCACAGAGTTTAAACTTTCTTTTGGTTGAGCAGTTTTGAAGAACTCTTTTTGTAGAATCTGCAAGTGGATATGTGGAGCGCTTTGAGGCCTATGGTGGAAAAGGAAATATCCTCACATAAAAACTAGATAGAAGCATTCTGATAAACTTCTTTATGATGTGTGCATTCATCTCACAGAGTTGAACCTTTCTCCTGGTTGAGCATTTTTGAAACACTCTTTTTGCAGAATCTGCAAGTGGATATTTGGAGCGTTTTGCTGGCTATAGTGGAAAAGGAAATATCTTCCCAGAAAAACTAGACAGAAGTATTCTGAGAAAATTATTTGTGATGCGTGCATCCCACTCACACAGTTGAACCTTTCTATTGATTGAGCAGTTTGGAAACAGTCTTTTTGTAGTAGCTGCAAATGGATATTTGGAGCAGTTTGAGGCCTATAGTGGAAAAGGAAATATCTTCACATAAAAACTAGACAGAAGCATTCTGAGAAACTTATTTGTGATGTATGCATTCACTTCCCAGAGTTGAAGATTTCTTTTAAATCAGCAGTTTTGAAACACTCTTTTTGTAGAATCTGCAAGTAGATATTTGGTGTGCTTCGGGTCCTACAATGGAAAGCAAAATATCTTCACAGAAAAACTGGACAGAAGCATCGTGAGACACTCCTTCATGATGTGTGCATTCTTCCCAGAGTTGAAACTTTTTTTGATTGATCAGTTTTGAAACACTCTTTTTGTAGAATCTGCAAATGGATATTTGGAGCACTTCGATTCCCATGGTGAAAAAGGAAATATCTTCACATAAAAATTACAGAGAAGCAGTCTGTGAAACTTCTTTGTGATGTGTGCATTCACCTCACAAAGTTGAACCTTTCTTTTGATTGTGCAGTTTGGAAACCGTCTTTTGTATTATCTGCAAATGGTTAATAGGAGCACTTTGAGGCCTATTGTGGAAAAGGAAATATCTTCACATAAAAACTAGACAGAAGAATTCTGAGAAACTTGTAAGTGATGTGTGCATTCATCTCACAGAGTTGAGCCTTTCTTTTGATTGAGCAGTTTTGAAACACTTTTTGTAGAATCTACACGTGGATATTTGGAGCTCCTAGAGGCCTAAGATGGGAAAGGAAATATCTTCACATAAAAACTGGACAGAAGCATTCTGACGAACTTCCTTGTGATGTGTACATTCATCTCACAGAGTTGAACATTTCTTTTGATTGAGCAGTATAGAAAGAGTCGATTTGTAGAATCTGTAAAGGGATATTTGTGAGCCCATTGAGGCTTCTGGGGAAATAGAAAATATCTTCACATAAAAACTCGATGGAAACTTTCTGAGAAACTTCTTTATGATGTCTGCTTACATCTTACAGAGTTGAAACTTTCTTCTTATTGAGAGTTTAGAAACAGTTTTTGTAGAATCGACAAATGGCTATTTCTAGCTCTTTGTGGCCTATCATGAAAAAGGAAATATCTTCAAATAAACACTAGACAGAAGAATTCTGAGAAACTTCTTTGTGATGTGTGCATTCATTTCATAGAGTTGAACTTTTCTTTTGATTGAGCAGTTTGGAAACAGTCGTTTTGAAGAATATGAAGAGGATTATTTTTGAGCCCATTGAGGCCTATGAGGTAATAGGAAATATCTTCACATAAAAACTGGTCAGAAACATTCTGAGAAACTACTTTGTGATGTGTGCTTTCACTTCACAGAGTTGAAATTTTGTTTTGATTGAGCAGTATGGAAACAGCCTTTTTGTGGTATCTACAAATGGATATTTGGAGCGTTTTCAGGCCTGTGGTGAAAAAGGAAATATCTTCATATAAAAACTAGGCAAAATATTATGAGAAACTTATTTGTGATGTGTGCATTCATTTCACAGGGTTGAACCTTTCTTCTGATTCAGAATTTTGGAAACAGTCATTTTTAGAATTTGCAGAGGAATATTTGGGAGGCCATTGAGGCCTATGGGGCAATAGGAAATATCTTCATATAGAAACTAGACAGAAGCTTTCTGAGAAACTAATCTGTGATGTATGCATTCATCTCACAGAGTTGAACCTCTCTTTTGATTGAGCAGTTTGGAAACAGTCTTTTTGTAGAATCTGAAAATGGATATTCGGAGCACCTTGAGGCCTATGGCGGAAAAGGAAATATCTTCAAATAAAAACTAGACAGAGACATTCTGAGAAACTTCTGTGACGTGTGCATTCATCTGACAGAGTTGAATCTTTCTTTGGATTGAGCAGTTTTGAAACCTTGTTTTTGTAGAATCTGAAAGTGGATATTTGAAGCACTTTCAGGCATATGGTCTAAAAGGAAATATCCTCACATAAAAAGTAGACAGAAGCATTCTGAGAAACATCTTTGTGATATCTGCTTTCCATTCATAGAGATTAACTTTTCTTTTGATTGAGAAGTTTGGAAAGAGTCTTTTTGTAGTATCTGCAAATGGATATTTGGATCGCTTAGAGGCCAATGGTGGAAAAGGAAATATCTTCACGTAAAAACTAGACAGAAGCATTCTGAGAAACTTCTTTGTGAAGTGTGCATTCGTCTCACAGAGTTGAACTTTCTTTTCATTGAGCAGTTTTGAAACACTCTTTTTGTAGAATCTGTCATTGCATATTTGAGTGCTTTGTGGCCTACTGTTGAAAAGGGAATTTCTTCACATAAAAACTAGACAGAAGCATTCTGAGAAAGTTTTTGTGATGTGTGTATGCAACTCACAGAGTTGAACTTTTCTTTTGATTGAGCAGTTTGGAAAGAGATTTTTATAGTATCTGCAGATGGATATTTAGAGTGCATTGAGGCCTATAGTGAAAAAGGAAATATCTTCACATAAACACTAGACAGAAGCATTCTGAGAAGCTCCTTTGTGATGTATGCATTCATCTCAAAGAGGTGAACATTTCTTTTGATTAACCATTTTGGAAACACTCTTTTTTTAGAATCTGCAAGTGAGTATTTTGAGCTCTTTGAAGCCTATATTGGAAAAGAAAATATCTTCACATAAATACTTGACAGAAGCATTCTGAGAAACTTCTGTGTGATGTGTCCATTCAACTCACAGAATTTAACCTTTCTTTTGATTGAGCAGTTTGGAAACAGTTTTTTTGTAGTATGTGCAAATGGATATATGGAGCACTTTGAAGTCTGAGGTGTAAAAGTAAATGTCTTAACATAAAAACCAGACAGAAAAATTCTGAGAAACTTCTTTGTGATGTGTGCATTCATCTCACTGTGTTGAGCCTTTCTTTTGATTTAACAGTTTGGAAACACAGTTTTTGTAGAATCTGCAAGTGGATATTTGGTACAATTTGCAGCCTATGGTGGAAAAGCATACATCTTCATATTAAAACTAGACAGAAGCATTCTGAGAAACTGCTTTGTGATGTGTGCCTTCATTTCACAGAGTTGCACCTTTCTTTTGATTGAGCAGTTTTGAAACACACTTTTTGTAGAATGTGTGAGGGGATATTTGGAGCATTTTGCACCCTATAGTGGAAAAGGAAATAAATTCACTTAAAAACTACACAGAAGCATTCTGACAAACTTGTTTCTGATGTGTGCATTCATCTCACAGAGATGAACCTCTCTTTTGATTAAGCTGTTTTGAAAAACTCTTTTTGTAGAATCTGCAAGAGGATATGTGGAGCACTTTGTGGCCTATGGTGGAAAGGAAATAACTTCGCATAAAAACTAGAGAGAAGCATTCGGTTAAACCTCTTTATGATGTGAGCATTCAACATAGAAAGATGAAGCTTTGTTATGATTGAGCAGCTTGTATAACGTCTTTTTACAATATCTGCAAATGGATATTTGGAGTGCTTTGAGGCCTATAGTGGAAAAGGAAATATCTTCACATAAAATCTAGACAGAAGAATTGTGAGAAATTACTTTGTAACGTGTGCATTCAACTGACAGAGTTGAACCATTCTTTGATTGAGCAGTTTGGAAACAGTCTTTTTGTAGCATTGGCAAATGGATATTTGGAGCACTTTGAGGTCTATGGGGGAAAAGGAAATATCTTGGCATAAAAGCTAGACAGAAGTATTCTCAGAAACTTCTTTGTGATGTATGCATTCAACTCACAGCATTGAACCTTTCTTTTGATTGAGAACTTTGGAAACACTCTTTTTGTAGAATCTGCAAATGGATATTTGGAGCACTTTGGGGCCGATAGCTGAAAAGGAAATATCTTCCCATAAAAACCTGACAGAAACATTCTGAGAAAC
This sequence comes from Pan paniscus, assembly GCF_029289425.2. NCBI lineage: Eukaryota > Metazoa > Chordata > Mammalia > Primates > Hominidae > Pan > Pan paniscus. Next base: position 55,235,403 of record NC_073258.2, read on the forward strand.
TCCTTTGTGATGTGTGCATTCATCTTACAGAGTTGAACCCCTCTTTTGATTGAGAAGTTTTGAAACACTCTTTTTGTAGAATCTGCAAGTGTATGTTTGGAGCACTTTGAGGCCTATTGTGGAAAACGAAATATATTCACATAAAAACTAGACAGAAGCATTCTCAAAAACTTCTTTATTATGTGTGCATTCAACTCACACAGTTGAAGCTTCCTTTTTCATTGAAGAGTTTGAAAACACTCTTCTTGTCATATCTGCAAATGGATATTTGGAGTGCGTTGAGACATATAGGTGAAAAGGAAATATCTTCACATAAAAACTAGACAGAAGGATTCTGAGAAACTACTTTGTGATGTGTGCATTCATCTCACAAAGTTGAACATTTCTTTTGATTGAGCAGCTTTGAAACACTCTTTTTGTAGAATCTGCAAGGGGATATTTGCAGCTCTTTGAGGCCTATGGTGGAAAAGGAAATAACTTCACATAAAAACTGGACAGATATGTGGTTGGAGCCAAGATGGCCGAACAGGAACAGCTCTGGTCTACAGCTCCCAGTGTGAGGGATGCAGAAGTCAGATGATATCTGCATTTCCATCTGAGGTACTGGGTTCATCTCACTATGGATGGCCAGACACTGGGCACAGGACAGTGGGTGCAGTGCACCATGCACGAGCAGAAGAATGGTGAAGCATTGCCTCACTCAGGAAGCACAAGGGGTCAGGGAGTTCCCTTTCCTAGTGAAAGAAAGGGATAACAGATGGCACCTGGAAAATCAGGTCACTCCCACCGTAATACTGTGTTTTTCTGACGGGCTTAAAATACTTCACACCAGGAGATTCTATGCCACACCTAGCTTGGAGGGTCCTACACCCACGGAGTCTTGCTGATTTCTAGCACAGCAGTCTGAGATCAAACGGCAAGGCAGCAGCGAGTCTGGGGGAGGGAGGCCTGCCACTGCCCAGGCTTGCTTAGGTACACAAAGCAGCTGGGAAGCTCCAACTGGGTGGAGTCCACCACAGCTCAAAGACGCCTGCCTGCCTCTGTAGGCTCCACCTCTGGGGGCAGGGCACACACAAACAAAAAGACAGCAGTAATCTCTGCAGATTTAAATGTCCCTGTCTGACAGATTTGAAGAGATCAGTAGTTCTCCAAGCATGCAGTTGGAGATCTGAGAATGGGCAGGCTGAATCGTCAAGTGGGTCCCTGATTCCTGATCCCCAAGCAGCCTAACTGGGAGGCACCCCTCAGTAGGGGCCGACGGACACCTCACACGGCCAGGTACTCCTCTGAGAAAAACTTCCAGAGGAATGATCAGACAGCAGCATTCATGATTCAAAAAAATCCACTATTCTGCAGCCACCACTGCTGTTACCCAGGGAAACAGAGTCTGGAGTGGACCTCTAGCAAATTCCAACTGACCTGCAGCTGAGGGTCCTGACTGTTAAAAGGAAAACTAACAAACAGAAAGGACATCCACAGCAAAATCCCACCTGTACATCACCATCATCAAAGACCAGAAGTAGATAAAACCACAAAGATGGGGAAAAAATAGAGCAGAAAAACTGGAAACTCTATAAAGCAGAGCACCTCTTCTCCTCCAAAGGAATGCAGATTATCATCAGAAACGGAACAAAACTGGATGGAGAATGACTTTGACGAGTTGGGAGAAGAAGGCTTCAGACGATCAAACTAATCCGAGCTCCAGGAGGAAATTCAAACCAAAGGCAAAGAAGTTGAAATCCCTGAAAAAAATTTAGATGACTGTATAATTAGAATAACCAATACAGAGAAGAGTTTAAAGGAGCTGATGGGGCTGAAAGCCAAGACTCGAGAACTATCTGAGAAAGGCAGAAGCCTAAGGAGCTGATGAGATCAACTGGAAGAAAGGGTACGAGTGATGGAAAACAAAAGGAATGAAATGAAGTGAGAAGGGAAGTTCAGAGAAAAAAGAATAAAAAGAAATGAACAAAACCTCCAAGAAATATGGGACTATGAAAAAAGACAAAATCTACATCTGATTGATGTACCTCAAAGTGATGGGAAGAATGGGACCAAGTGGGAAAACACTCTGCAGGATATTATCCAGGAGAACTTCCCCAATTTAGCAAGGCAGACCAACATTCAGATTCAGGAAATAAAGAGAATGCCACAAAGATACTCCTCAAGAAGAGCAACTCCAAGACACATAATTGTCAGATACACCAAAGTTGAAATGAAGGAAAAAATGTTAAGGGCAGTCAGAGAGAAAGGTCGGGTTACCCACAAAGGGAAGCCCATCAGACTAACAGCAGATCTCTTGGCAGAAACTCTTCAAGTCACAAGAGAGTGGAGGGCAATATTCAACATTCTTAAAGAAAAGAATTTTCAACCCAGAATTTCATATCCAGCCAAACTAAGCTTCATAAGGGAAGGAAAAATAAAATACTTTACAGACAAGCAAATGCTGAGAGATTTTGTCACCACCAGGCCAGCCCTAAAAGAGCTCCTGAAGGAAGCACTAAACATGGAAAGGAACAACAGGTACCAGCCACTGCAAAATCATGCCAAATTGCAAAGACCACCATGGCTAGGAAGAAATTGCATCAACTAACGAGCCAAATAACCAGCTAACATCATAATGACAGGGTCAAATTCACACATAACAATATTAACTTTAAATGTAAATGGACTAAATGCTCCAATTAAAAGACACAGACTGGCAAATTGGATAAAGAGTCAAGACCCATCAGTGTGCTGTATTCAGGAAACCCATCTCACGTGCGGAGACACACATAGGCTCAAAATAACAGGATGGAGGAAGATCTACCAAGAAAATGGAAAACAAAAAAAGGCAGGGGTTGCAATCCTAGTCTCTGATAAAACAGACTTTAACCAACAAAGATCAAAAGAGACAAAGCAGGCCATTACATAACGGTAAAGGGACCAATTCAACAAGAGGAGCTAACTATCCTAAACACATATGCACCCAATACAGGAGCACCCAGATTCATAAAGCAAGTCCTGAGTGACCTACAAAGAGACTTAGACTCCCACACAATAATAACGGGAGACATTAATACCCCACTGTCAACATTGGACAGATCAATGAGACAGAAAGTTAACAAGGATACCCAGGAATTGAACTCAGCTCTGCACCAAGCGGACCTAATAGACATCTACAGAACTGTCCACCCCAAATCAAGAGAATATACATTTTTTTCAGCACCACACCACACCTAGTCCAAAATTGACCACATAGTTGGAAGTAAAGCTCTGCTCAACAAACGTAAAAGAACAGAAATTATAACAAACTGTCTCTCAGACCACAGTGCAATCAAACTAGAACTCAGGATTAAGAAACTCACTCAAACCGCTCAACTACATGGAAACTCAATAACCTGCTCCTCAATGACTACTGGGTACATAATGAAATGAAGGCAGAATTAAAGATGTTCTTTGAAACCAATGAGAACAAAGACACAATGTACCAGAATCTCTGGGACACATTCAAAGCAGTGTGTAGAGGGAAATTTACAGTGCTAAGTGCCCATAAAAGAAAGCAGAAAAGCTCCAAAATTGACATCCTAACATCACAATTAAAAGAACTAGAAAAGCAAGACCAAATACATTCAAAAGCCAGCAGAAGGCAAGAAATAACTAAAATCAGAACAGAACTGAAGGAAATAGGACACAAAAAACCCTCCAGAAAATTAATGAATCCAGGATCTGCTTTTTGAAAAGATCAACAAAATTGAAAGACTGCTAGCAAGACTAATAAAGAAGAAAAGAGAGAAGAATCAAAAGGATGCAATAAAAAATGATAAAGGGGATATCACCACCGATCCCACAGAAATAAAAACTACCATCAGAGAATACTACAAACACTTCTATGCAAATAAACTGGAAAATCTAGAAGAAATGGATAAATCCCTCGACACATACGTACTCCCAAGACTAAACCAGGAAGAAGTTGAATCTCTGAATTGACCAACAACAGGATCTGAAATTGTGGCAATAATCAATAGCTTACCAAGCAAAAAGAGTCCAGGACCAGATGGATTCACAGCCAAATTCTACCAGAGGTACAAGGAGGAACTGGTACCATTCCTTCTGAAACTATCCCTATCAATAGAAAAAGAGGGAATCCTCTGTAACTCATTTTATGAGTTATCAGGTTGGTATCAGTCAACCTGATGCCAAAGCCAGGCAGAGACATAACAAAAAAAGAGAATTTTAGACCAATATCCTTGATGAACATTGATTCAAAAATCCCCAATAAAATACTGGAAAACGAAATCCAGCAGCACATCAAAAAGCTTATCCACCATGATCAAGTGAGCTTCATACCTGAGATGCAAGGGTGGTTCAATATACACAAATTAAAAATGTAATCCATCATATAAACATAACCAAACACTAAAACCACATGATTATCTCAATAGATGCAATAAAGGCCTTTGACAAAATTCAACAACACTTCAGGCTAAAAACTCTCAATAAATTAGGTATTGATGGGATGTATCTCTAAAATAATAAGAGCTATCTATGACAAACCCACAACCAATATCATACTGAATGATCAAAAACAGGAAGCATTCACTTTGAAAACTGGCATAACACAGGGATGCCCTCTCTCACCACTCCTATTCAACATAGTGTTGGAAGTTCTGGCTAGGGCAATTAGGCAGGAGAAGGAAATAAAGGGTATTCAATTCAGAAAAGAGGAAGTCAAATTGTCCCTGTTTGCAGATGACATGATTGTATATCTAGAAAACCCCATTGTCTCAGCCCAAAATCTCCTTAAGCTGCTAAGCAACTTCAGCAAAGTCTCAGGATACAAAATCAATGTACAAAAATCACAAGCATTCTTATACTCCAACAACAGACAAACAGAGAGCCAATTCATGAGTGAACTCCCTTTCACAATTGCTTCAAAGAGAATAAAATACCTAGGAATCCAACTTACAAGGGATGTGAAGGACCTCTTTAAGGAGAACTACAAACCACTGCTCAATGAAATAAAAGAGGATACAAAGAAATGGAAGAACATTCCATGCTCACGGGTAGGAAGAATCAATATCGTGAAAATGGCCATACCACCCAAGATAATTTATAGATTCAATGCCATCCCCATCAAAATACAAATGACTTTCTTCACAGAATTGGAAAAAACTACTTTAAAGTTCATATGGCACCAAAAAAGAGCCTGCATCACCAAGTCAATCCTAAGCCAAAAGAACAAAGCTGGAGGCATCACACTACCTGACTTCAAACTATACTACAAGGCTACAGTAAGCAAAACAGCATGGTGCTTGTACCAAAACAGAGATGTAGATCAATGGAACAGAACAGAGCCTTCAGAAATAACACTGCATATCTACAACTATCTGATCTTTGACAAACCTGAGAAAAACAAGCAATGGGGTAAGGATGCCCTATTTAATAAATGGTGCTGGGAAAACTGGCTAGCCATAAGTAGAAAGCTGAAACTGGATCCCTTCCTTACACCTTATACAAAAATTAATTCAAGATGGATTAAAGACTTAAACGTTAGATCTAAAACCATAAAAACCCTAAATGAAAACCTAGGCATTACCATTCAAGACATAGGCAGGGGCAAGGACTTCATGTCTAAAACACCAAAAGCAATAGGAACAAAAGCCAAAATTGACAAATGGGATCTAATTAAACTAAAGAGCTTCTGCACAGCAAAAGAAACTACCATCAGAGAGAATAGGCAACCTACAAAATGGGAGAAAATTGTCACAACCTGCTCATCTGACAAAGGGCTAATATCCAGAATCCACAATGAACACAAACAAATTTACAAGAAAAAACCAAACAACCCCAACAAAAAGTGGGTAAAGGACATGAACAGACACCTCTTGAAAGAAGACATTTATGCAGCCAAAAAACACATGAAAAAATGCTTACCATCAGTGGCCATCAGAGAAATGCAAATCAAAACCACAATGAGATACCATATCACACCATTTAGAATGACAATCATTAAAAAGTCAGGAAACAACAAGTGCTGGAGAGGATGTGGAAAAACAGGAGCATTTTTACACTGTTGGTGGGAATGTAAACTAGTTCATCCATTGTGGAAGTCAGTGTGGCGATTCCCCTAGTCAGGGTTCTAGAACTAGAAATGTCATTTGACCCAACCATCCCATTACAGGGTATATACTCAAAGGACTGTAAATCATGCTGCTGTAAAGTCACATGCACACGTATGATTATTGTGGAAGTATTCACAATAGCAAACACTTGGAACCAACCCAAATGTCCAACAATGATAGACTGGATTGAGAAAATGTGGCACATATACACCATGGAATACTGTGCAGCCATAAAAAATGATGAGTTCATGTCCTTTGTAGGGACACGGATGAAATTGGAAATCATCATTCTCAGTAAACTACTGCAAGGACAAAAAACCAAACAATGCATGTTCTCACTCATTGGTGGGAATTGAACAATGAGAACACATGGACACAGGAAGGCTAACACCACACTCTGGGGTCTGTTGTGGGTTGGGGGGAGGGGGAAGGGATAGCAGTAGGAGATATACCTAATGCTAAATGATGAGATAATGGGTGCAGCACACCAGCATGGCACATGTATACATATGTAACTAACCTGCACATTGTGCACATATACACTGAAACTTAAAGTGTAATAATAATAAAACAAAAAAAAAGAAAACTGCTCAATCAAAAGAAATGTTCAACTCTGTGAAATGAATGCAGACATCACAAAGAAGTTTCTCGAATGTTTCTGTCTAGTTTATATGTGAAGATATTTAATTTTCCACCATAGGACTGAAAACGCTCCAAATAGCCACTTGCAGACTCTACACAAAGAGTGTTTCAAAACTGCTCATACGAAAGAAATGTTCACCTCTGTGAGGTGAATGCACACATCTCAAAGAAGTTTCTCTGAATGCTTCTGTCTAGTTTTTATGTGAAAATATTTCCTTTTCCACCATAGGCCACAAAACGCTCCAAATATCCACTTGCAGATTCTACAAAAATAGTTTTTCAAAACTGCTCAATTAAAAGTAAAGTTCAACACTGTGAGATGAATTCAAACATCACAAAGAAGTTTCTCAGAATGCCTCTGTCTAATTTTTATGTGAAGATATTTCCTTTTCCAGTAGAGGACGAAATCACTCCAAATATCCACTTGCAGATTCTACAAAAAGAGTGTTTCAAAACTACTCAATCAAAAGAAAGTTTCAACTCTGTGAGATGAATGCATGCATCACAAAGAAGTTTCCCCGAATGCTTCTGTCTACTTTTTATGTGAAGATACTTACTTTTCCACATTAGGCCTTAAAGTGTCCAACTATCCACCTGCAGATTCTACAAAAAGATTGTGTCCAAACTGCTCAATCAAACGAAAGTTTCAACTCCGTGATATGAATGAATACATCTCAAAGAAGTTTCTGAGAATGTTTCTGTCTAGTTTTTATGTGAAGATATTTCCTTTTCAACATAGGCCTGAAAGCACTCCAAATATCCACTTCAAGATTCTACCAAAAGAGTGTTTCAAAATTCCTCAATCAGAAGAAAAGTTCAACTCTGTGAGCTGAATGCACATGTCAAAAAGAAGTTTCTCTGAATGCTTCTGTCTAGTTTTTATGTGAAGATATTTCCTTTACAGTTATAAGACTCAAAGCACTCCAAATATCCACTTATGGATTCTACAAATGAGTGTTTCCAAACCGCTCAACCAAAAGAAAGGTTCACCTCTGTGAGTTGAATGCACACATAACAGGTTACTGCAAATGCTTCTGTCTAGGTTTTACGTGAAGATATTACCTTTTACACCATAGTCCTCAATGTGCTCCAAATATTCACTTGCAGATTCTACAAAAAGAGTGTTTCAAAACTGCTCTATCAAAAGAAAGGTTCAACTCCCTTAGGTGAATGGGGAAAACCAAAGAAGTTTCTATGAATGCTTCTGTCTATTTTTTTATGTGAAGATATTTCCTTTTCCACTACAGGCCTCAAAGTGCTCCAAATATCCATTTGCAGATACTGCAAAAAGAGTGTTCCCAAACGGCTCAATCAAAAGAAAGCTTCAACTCTGTGAGATGAATGCACAGATCACAAAGAAGCTCCTCAGAATGCTTCTGTCTAGTTTTTATGTGAAGATATTTCCTTTTCAGCTATTGGTTTCAAAGCGCTCCAAATGTCCATTTGCAGATACTTTATAAGAGTGTTTCCAAACTGATAAATAAAAAAAAAATGTTGAACTCTGTGACTTGAATGCACACTTCACCAAGGAGTTTTCTGAGATGGCTTCAGTCTAGTTTTCATGTGAAGATATTTCCTTTTCCACCGTAGGACACAATGCGCTCCAAATATCCACTTGCATATTCTACAAAAAGAGTGTTTCCAAACTGAAAGAAAGGGTTCAGCTCTGTGAGTTGAATGCACACATCACAAAGATGTTTCTGCGTATGCTTCTGTCTACTTTTTATGAGAAGATATTTCATTTTCCACCACAGGTCTCAAAGCGCCCCAAATATCCACTTGCAGATTGTAGAAAAAGAGCATTTCAAAACTGCTCTATCAGGAGAAAGGTTCAACTTTGTGAGATGAATGCACACATCCCAAAGAAGTTTCCAGAATGCCTCTGTGTACTTTACATGTGAAGATATTTCCTTTCGACCACAGGCCTCAAAGAGCTCCAAATATCCATTTGTTGATACTACATAAAGAGTGTTTCCAAACTGCTCAATCAAAAGAAAGATTCAACTCTGTGAGTTGAATGCACACATTGTGAAGAAGTTTCTGAGAATGCCTCTGTCTAGTTTTTATATGAAGATATTACCTTTTCCACCATAGTTCTAAAAGCACTCCAATTATCCACTTGCAGATTCTGCAAATGAGTTTTTCAAAACTGCTCAATCATCAGAATGGTTCAACTCTGTGAGGTGAATGCACACCTCACAAAGAAGTTTCTCCGAATGTTTCTGTCTAGTTTTTAGGTGAAGATATTTCCTTTTCAGCTATACGATTCAAAGTGCTCCAAATATCCATTTGCAGATATTTGAAAAAGAGAGTTCCCAAACTGCTCAATCAAAAGAACAGTTCAACTCTGTGAGTTGAATGCACACATCACAAAGAAGTTGCTGAGAATACTTCTGTCTAGTTTTTATGTGAAGGTATTTCCTTTTTCACCATAGGCCACAAAGCGCTACAAATATCCACCTGCAGATTTTACAAAACGAGTGTTTAAAGCTGCTCTATCAAAAGAAAGGTTCAACTCTCTGAGACAAATGCACACATCACAAGGAAGTTTCTCAGAATGCTTCTGTGCTGATTTTATGTGAAGAAATTTCCTTTCCACCATAGATCTCAAAGCGCTCCAAATATCCATTTGCAGATATCACAGAAAGAATGTTTCCAAACTGTTCAATGAAAGGAAAGGTACAACTTTGTGAGATGAATTCACATATCACAAAGACGTTTCTCAGAATGCTTCTGTCTAGTTTTTATGTGAAGATATTTCCTTTTCAGCTGTAGGCCTCAAAGCACTTCAAATATCCATTTGCAGATACTACAAAAACAGTTTTTCCAATCTGCTCAATTGATACAAAGGTTCAACTCTACGATTTTAATGCACATATCACAAACATGTTTGTGAGAATGCATCTGTCTAGTTTTTATGTGAAGAAATTTCCTTTTCCACCATAGGCCTCAAGCGCTCCAAATATCCAGTTGTAGATTCTACAAAAAGAGTGTTTCAAAACTGCTCAATCAAAAGAAAGCTTCAACTCTGTGAAATGAATGCACACCTACAAAGATGTTTCTTAGAATGCTTCTGTCTAGTTTTTATGTGAAGATATTTCCTTTTCAGCTATAGGCTTGATAGTGCTCACATATCCATTTGCAGATACTACAAAAAGAGTGTTTCCAAACTACTCAATCAAATGAAAGGATCAACTCTGTGAGTTGAATGCTCATTTCACATAGAATTTTATGAGAAGTGCTCTGTCTAGATTTTATGTGAAGATATTTCCTTTTCCTCCACAGGCCTCACAGTGCCTCAAATATCCACCAGCTGATTCTACAAAAAGAGCATTTCAAAACTGCACAATCAAAAGGAAGCTTCAACTCTGTGAGATGAATGTGCACATCACAAAGAAGTTTCTTAAAATGTTTCTGTTTAGTTTTTATGTGAAAATGTTTCCTTTTCCACTATAGACCTCAAAGCACTGCAAATATCCCCTTGCACATTCTGCAAAAAGAGTGTTTCAAAACTGCTCAATCAAAAAATATTTCAACTTTGTGAGATGAATGCGCACAACATGAAGTTTCTCAGAATACTTCTGTGTAGTTTTTATGTGATGATATTTCCATTTCCACGTATAGACCTCAAAGTGCTCCAAATATCCATTTGCAGGTACTACAAAAAGAGTGTTTCCAAACTACTCAATCAAAAGAAAGTTTCAACTCTGCATGAGAATGCTTCTGTCTAGTTTTCATGTGAAGATATTTCCTTTTCCACCATAGGCATCCAAGCACTCCAAATATGCACTTGCTGATTCTACAAATATACTGTTTCAAAACTGCTCAATAAATAGAAACGTTCAACTCTGTGAGATGAATGCACACATCACAAAGAAGTTTCTCAGAATGCTTCTGTCTAGTTTTTATGTGAAGATAATTCCTTTTCAGCTATAGGCTTCAAAGACCTCCAAATATCTACTTGTAGATACTACAAAAAGAGAGTTTCCAAACGGCTCAACCAAAAGAAAGCTTCAACTCTGTGAGTTGAATGCGCACGTCACAAAACAGTTTCTGAGAATGCTTCTGTCAAATTTTAATGCAAACATATTTCCTTTTCCACTGTAGACCTAAATGCGCTCCAAATATCCACTTGCAGATTCTACAAAAAGAGTGTTTCACAACTCCTCAATCAAAAGAAAGGTTCACCTCAGTGAGTAGAATGTGCACATCACAAAGAAGTTTCTCAGAATGCTTCTGTCTAGTTTTTATGTGAAGATATTTACCTTTCCACCAAAGGCCTCAAAGCGCTCCAAATATTCTTTTGCAGATACTACAAAAAGAGTGTTTCCAAAGTGCTCAATCAAAAGAAAGGCTCAACTCTGTGAGTTGATTGCACAGATAACAAAGAAGTTTCTCAGAATGCTTCTTTCTAGTTTTTATGTGAAGATATTTCCTTTTCTGCCATTGGCCTCAAAGCACTCCAAATATCCACTTGCAGATTCAACAAAAAGTGTGTATCAAACCTACTCAATCAAAAGAAAGTTTCAAAACTGTGAGATGAATGCACACATAACAAAGAAGTTTATTGGAATGCTTCTGTCTAGTTTTTATGTGAAGATATTTCCTTTTCAGCTATAGGCCTCGAAGCACTCCAAATATCCATTTGCAGATACTACAAAAAGAGTGTTTCCAGACCGCTCACTCAAAAGAAAGGTTCAACTCTGTGAGTTTAATGCACACATCACAAAGAAGTTTCTGAAAATGCTTCTGTCTAGTTTTTATGTGAAGATATTTCCTCTTCCACCATAGGCCTCAAAGTGCTCCAAATATCAACTGGCAGATTCTACAAAGTGTGTTTCAGAAATGCTCAATCAAAACAAAGGTTCAACTCTGTGAGATGAATTCACACCTCACAAAGAAGTTTCTCAGAATGCTTCTGTTTAGTTTTTATGTGAAGATATTTCCTTTTCCGCTATGGGCCTCAAAGTGCTCCAAATATCCTTTTGCAGATACTACACAAAGTGTGTTTCCAAACTGTTCAATCAAAAGAAAGATTCAACTCTGTGAGTTGAACGTACACATCACAAAGAAGTTTCTGAGAATGCTTCTGTCTACTTTTTATGTGAAGATATCTTCTTTTTCACCATAGGCCTCAAAGCGCTCGAAATATCCACTTGCAGATTTTACAAATAGAGTATTTTGAAATTGCTCAATCAAAAGAGAAGTTCAAGTTTCTCAAAATGTTTTGCTCTAGTTTTTATGTGAAGGTATTTACTTTTCAGCTATAGGCCTCAAAGCACTCCAAATATCCATTTGCAGTTACTATGAAAAGGGTGTTTCCGTACTGCTCAATGAAAAGAACAGTTCAACTCTGTGAGTTGAATGCCCACATCACAAAGAAGTTTCTGAGAATGCTTCTGCCTAGTTTTTATATAAATATATTACCTTTTCCACCAAGGGCCTCAAGGCACTCCAAACATCCTATTGCAGATTCTACAAAAGGAGGGTTTAAAAACTGCTCAATCAAAAGAAAGTTTCAACCCTGTGAGATGAACACACACATCACAAAGTAGTTTCTCCGAAAGCTTCTGTCTAGGTTTTATGTGAAGATATTTCCTTTTCAGCTCTAGGCCTCAAAGCACTCCAAATATCCATTTGCAGATACTACAAAAAGGGTGTTTCCAAACTGCTCAATAAAAAAAAAAGGTTCAACTCTGTGTGAGAATGCTTCTGTCTAGTTTTCATGTGAAGATATTTCCTTTTCCACCATAGGCCTCAAAGTGCTCCAAATGTCCACTTGTAGATTCTAAAAAAGACTGTTTCAAAACGGCTTAATCAAAAGAAAGTTTCAACTCTGTGAGATTAAGGCTCACATCACAAAGAAGATTCTCAGAATGCTTCTGTCTAGTTTTTATGTGATGATAATTTCTTTTAAGCTATAGGCCTCAAAGTTCTCCAATATCCATTTGCAGATACTACAAAAAGAATGTTTATAAACTGCTCAATCAAAAGAAACGTTCAAATCTGTGTGAGAATGCTTATGTCTAGTTTTCATGTGCAGATATTTCCTTTTCCACCATAGGCCTCAAAGCACTCCAAATATCCACTTACAAATTCTATGAAAAGACTGTTTCAACATGGCTCAATTAAAGGAAAGTTCAACTCTGTGATATGAATGCACACATCACAAAGAAGTTTCTGAGAATGCTTCTGTCTTGTTTTTAATGTGAAGATATTTCCTTTTCAGCTACAGACCTCAAAGGGCTCCTAACATCCATTTGCAGATACTACAAAAGTAGCGTTTCTTAACTGCTCAATCCAAAGAAAGGTTCAACTCTGTGAGATTAATGCACACATCACAAAGAAGTTTCAAAGAATGCTTCTGTCTTGTTTTTCTGTGAAGATATTTGCTTTTCCACCATATGCCTCAAACCAAACAAAATATCCACTTGCATATGCAACAAAAAGAGTGTTTCAAATCTGCTCAACCAAAGGAAAGGTTCAACTCTGTGAGATGATTGCACACATCACAAATAAGTTTCACTGAATTTTTCTCTCTAGTTTTTATGTGAGGGTATTTCCTTTTCAGCTATAGGCCTCAAAGTGCTCCGAATATCCATTTGCAGATACTACAAAAACAGTGTTTCCAAACTACTCTATCAAAAGAAAGGTTCAAAACTGTGAGTCGAAGGCACACATCCCAAATAAGTTTCTGAGAATGCTTCTGTCTAATTTTTATGTGAAGATATTTCATTTTCCACTGTAGGCCTCAAAACACCCCAAATAACCATTTGCGGATTTTACAAAAATAGTGTCTCAAATCTTCTCAATCAAAAGAAAGTTTCAATTCTGTGAGATGAAGGCACACATCACAAAAAGTTTCTCACAATGCTTCTGTCTAGTATTTATTTGGAGATATTTCCTTTTAAGCTATCAGTCTCAAAGCGCTCCAAATATCCATTTGCAGATACTACAAAAAGAATATTTCCAAACTGTTCAATGAAAAGAAATGTTCAACTCTGTGAGTTGAATGCACACATCACAAATAAGTTTCTGAGAATACTTCTGTCTAGTTTTTATGAGAAGATATTTTCTTTTCCACCATAGGCCTCAAAGCACTCCAAATATCCATTTGCAGATACTATAAAAAGAGTGTTTCCAAACTGCTCAATCAAAAGAAGGTTTGAAATCTTTGAGTTGAATGCACACATTACAAAGATGTTTCTGTGAATGCTTCTGTCTATTTATTATATGAATATATTTCCTTTTCCACCATAGGCCTCAAAGTGCTCCAAATATCCATTTGCAGATTCTACAAAAAGAGTGTTTCAAAACTGCTCAATCAAAGAAAGATTCACCTCTCTGAGGTGAATACTCACATCACAAAAAAGTTTCTCTTAATGCTTCTGTCTGGTTTTTATGTGAATATATTTCCCTTTCAGCTATAGGCCTCTTAAGCACTCCAAATATCCATTTACAGTTACTGCAAAAAGAGTGTTTCCAAACTGTTCAATCAAAAGAAAGTTTCAACTCTGTGAGTTGAACACACACATCACAAAGAAGATTATGAGAATGCTTCTGTCTAGTTTTCATGTGAAGATATTTCTTTTTTTTAAACAATTCATTTTGTTTATTGTTGTGAAGATTACAATAAATAACACATGTAAGTCTTGCATATGTTATGTGCTCATTATATAGTGTTCCTCATTCTTTTTTATTTTATTATTATACTTTAAGTTTTAGGGTACATGTGCACAATATGCAGGTTAGTTACATTTGTATATATGTGCAATGCGTGTGTGCTGCAGCCGTTAACTCGTTATTTAGCTTTAGGTATATCTCCTATAGCTCTCCCTCCCCCCTCCACCGCCACCACAAATGTCCCCAGAATGTGATGTTCCCCCTCATGTGTCCATGTGTTCTCATTGTTCAATTCCCACCTATGAGTGAGGATATGCGGCGTTTGGTTTTTTGTTCTTGCTATAGTTTACTGAGAAGGATGATTTCCAATTTCATCCATGTCCCTACAAAGGACATGAACTCATCATTTTTTATGGCTGCGTAGTATTCCATGGTGTATATGTGACACATTTTCTTAATCCAGTCTATCATTGTTGGACATTTGGGTTGGTTCCAAGTCTTTGCTGTTGTGAATAGTGCCACAATAAACATACGAGTGCATGTGTCTTTACAGCAGCATGATTTATAGTCCTTTGGGTATATACACAGTAATGGGATGCCTGAGTCAAATGATATTTCTAGTTCTAGGAGCCACACTGATTTCCACAAGGGATGAACTAGTTTACTTCCTTCTGAAACTATTCCAATCAATAGG
Source organism: Pan paniscus (assembly GCF_029289425.2). NCBI lineage: Eukaryota > Metazoa > Chordata > Mammalia > Primates > Hominidae > Pan > Pan paniscus. Next base: position 55,250,463 of record NC_073258.2, read on the forward strand.
AAAAGAGGGAATCCTCCCTAACTCATTTTATGAGGCCAGCATCATCCTGATATTAAAGAAAGGCAGAGATAAAATGAAAAAAGAGAATTTTAGACAAATATCCTTGAAGAACATTGATACAAAAATCCTCAATAAAATACTGGCAAATTGAGTCCAGCAGCACATCAAAAAGCTTATTCATCATGATCAATTTGGCTTCATTCCTGGGATGCAAGGCTGTTTCAATATACACAAATCAATAAATGAAATCCAGCATATAAACAGAACCAAAGACAAAAAACACACGATTATCTCAATAGATGCAGGAAAAGCCTTTGACAAAATTCAACAACACTTCATGCTAAAAACTCTCAATAAATTAGGTATTGATGGAACGTATCTCAAAATAATAAGAGCTATCTATGACAAACCCACAGCCAATATCATACTGAATGGGCAAAAACAGGAAGCATTTCCTTTGAAAACTGGCACAACACAGGGATGCCCTCTCCCACCATTCCTATTCAACATAGTGTTGGAAGTTCTGGCCAGGACAATTAGGCAGGAGAAGGAAATAAAGGGTATTCAATTAGGAAAAGAGGAAGTCAAATTGTCCCTGTTTGCAGATGACATGATTGTATATCTAGAAAACCCCATCATCTCAGCCCAAAATCTCCTTAAGCTGATAAGCAACTTCAGCAAAGTCTCAGGATACAAAATCAGTGTATACAAATCACAAGCATTCTTATACACCAATAACAGACAAACAGAGAGCCAAATCATGAGTGAACTCCCATTCACAATTGCTTCAAAGAGAATAAAATACCTAGGAATCGAACTTACAAGGGATGTGAAGGACCTCTTCAAGGAGAACTACAAACCAATGCTCAAGGAAATAAAAGAGGATACAAACAAATGGAAGAACATTCCATGCTCATGGGTAGGAAGAATCAATATCATGAAAATGGCCACACTGCCCAAGGTAATTTATAGATTCAATGCCATCCCCATCAAGCTACCAATGGCTTTCTTCACAGAATTGGAAAAAACTACTTTAAAGTTAATATGGAACCTTAAAAGAGCCCGCATCCCCAAGTCAATCCTAAGCCAAAAGAACAAAGCTGGAAGCATCATGCTACCTGCCTTCAAACTGTACTACAAGGCTACAGTAACCAAGACACCATGGTACTGGTACCAAACAGAGATAGAGATCAATGGAACAGAACAGAGCCCTCAGAAATAATGCCACATATCTACAACTATCTGATCTTTGACAAACCTGAGAAAAACAAACAATGGGGAAAGGATTCCCTATTTAATAAATGGTGCTGGGAAAACTGGCTAGCCATATGTAGAAAGCTGAAACTGGATCCCTTCCTTACAACTTATACAAAAATTAATTCAAGATGGATTAAAGACTTAAACGTTAGACCTAAAACCATGAAAACCCTAGAAGAAAACCAAGGCATCACCATTCAGGATAGAGGCATGGGCAAGGACTTCATGCCTAAAACAACAAAAACAATGGCACCAAAGCCAAAATTGACAAATGAGATCTAACTAAACTAAAGAGCTTCTGCACAGCAAAAGAAACTACCAACAGAGTAAACAGGCTACCTACAAAATGGGAGAAAATTTTCACACCCTACTCATCTGACAACTAATATCCAGAATCTACAATGAACCCAAACAAATTTACAAGAAAAAAACAAACAACACCATCAAAAAGTGGGCGAAGGACATGAACAGACACTTCGCAAAAGAAGACATTTATGCACCCAATAAAATCATGAAAAAATGCTCACCATCAGTGGCAATCAGAGAAATGCAAATCAAAACTACAATGACATACCATCTCACACCAGTTAGAATGACAATCATTAAAAAGTCAGGAAACAACATGTGCTGGAGAGGATGTGGAGAAAGAGGAACACTATTACACTGTCGGTGGGACTGTAAACTAGTACATGTGAAGATATTTCCTTTTTCACCATAGGCCTCAAAGTGCTCCAAATATCCACCTGCAGATCCTACAAAAAGAATGCTTGAAAACTGCTCAATCAAAACAAACGTTCAACTCTGTGAAAAGAGTGCACATATCACAAAGAAATTTCTCAGAATGCTTCTGTCTAGCTAATTTGTGAAGATATTTCATTTTCCACCATAGGCCTCAAAGCACTCCAAATATCCATTTACAGATACGACAAAAACAGTGTCTCCAAACTGCTCAATGAAAAGTAAGGTTCAACTCAGTGAGTTGAATGCGCACATCACTAAGAAGTTTCTGAGAAAGCTTCTGTCTAGTTTATATGGGGAGATATTACCTTTTCCACCATTGGCCTCAAAGCTCTCCAAATATCCACATGCAGATTTTACAAAAAGACTGTTTCAAAACTTCTCAGTCAAAAGAAAGGTTCAACTAAGTGAGTTGAATGCACTCATCACAAAGGAGTTACTGAGTATGCTTCCGTCTACTTTTATGTGATGATATTTCCTTTTCCACCGAAGGCCTCAAAGCCCTTAAAATGCCCACTTGCCAATCCTACAAAAAGAGTGTTTCAAAACTGCTCAATCAAAGGAAAGGTTCAACTCTGTAAGATGAATTCACACCTCACAAACAAGTTTCTCAGAATGCTTCTGTCCAGTTTTTATGTGAAGATATTTCCTTTTCAGCTATAGGCCTCAAAGCACCCAAAATATCCATTTGTACTTACTACACAAATATCGTTTCCAAACTGCTCAATCAAAAGAAAAGTTCAACTCTGAGAGTGAAATGCACACTTCACAAAGAAGTTTCTGAGAATGCCTCTGTCTAGTTTTTACATGAAGTTATTTCCTTTTCCACCTTAGGCCACAATGTGCTCCAAATATCCACTTGCAGAGTCTACAAAAAGAGGGTTTCAAAACTTCTCAATCAACAGAAAGTTTCAACTGTGTGAGACGAATGCACACATCCCAAAGAAGTTTCTTAGAATGCTTCTCTGTAGTTTTTATGTGAAGATATTTACTTTTCAGCTTTGGCCTCAAAGCGCTTCAAATATCCATTTGCAGTTCCTACAAAAAGAGTGTTTCCAAACTGCTCAATCAAAAGAAAGGTTCAAATCTGTGAACTGAATGCACCCATCACAAGAAGCTTTTGAGAATGCTTCTGTCTCGTTTCTATGTGAAGATATTTCCTTTTAAAACATAGACTTCAAAGCACTCCAAATATCCACTTGCAGATTCTACAAAAAGAGTGTTTCAAAATGGCTCAGTCAAAAGAAACTTTCAACTCTGTGAGATCAATGTGCACATAAAAAAGAAGTTTCTCAGAATGCTTATGTCTAGTTTTTATGTGAAGATATTTCCTTGTCCACCATAGGCATCAAAGTGCTCCAAATATTCACTTGCAGATTCTACAAAAACAGTGTTTAAAACTGCACAATCAAAAGAAAGGTTCAATTCTGAGAGCTGAATGCACACATCGAAAATAAGTTTCTGAGCATGCTTCCGTCTAGTTTTTATGTGAAAATATTCCCTTTTACACCATAGGCCTCTAAGCCCTCCAATTATTCACTTGCAGATTCCACAAAAAGAGTGTTTACAAACTGCACAATCAAAAGAAAGGTTCAATTCTGAGAGTTGAATGCACACATCGAAAATAAGTTTCTGAGCATGCTTCCGTCTAGTTTTTATGTGAAAATATTCCCTTTTACACCATAGGCCTCTAAGCCCTCCAAATATACACCTGCAGATGCTACAAAAAGAGTGTTTCCAAATTGCTCAATCAAAAGAAAGGTTCAATTCTGTCAGTTGAATGCACACATCACAAAGATGTTTCTGATAATGCTTCTGTCTAGTTTATATGTGGAGATTTTCCTTTTCCACAATAGGCCTCAAAGCACTCCAAATAACCACTTACAGATTCTACAAAAAGAGTGTTTCAAAACTTCTCAATCAAAAGAATGGTTCAGCACTGTGAGATGAATGCACACTTCACAAAGTATTTTCTCAGAATGCTTCTGTCTAGTTTTTATGGGAAGATATTTCCTTTTCCTCCATAGGCCTTAAAGCACACACAATATCCACTTGCAGATTCTACAAAAAGAGTGTATCAGGACTTCTCAATCAAAAGAAAGGTTCAACTCTGTGAGATGAAGGCACACATCCCAAAGAAGTTTCTCAGAATGCTTCGGTCTAGTTTTTATGTGAAGGTATTTCCTTTTCAGCTACAGGACTCAAAGTGCTCCTAATATGCACTTGCGGTTACTACAAAAAGAGTGTCCCCAAACTGCTCAATCAAAAGAAAGGTTCAACTCTGAGAGTTAAATGCACACATCACAAAGAAGTTTCTGAGAATGCTTCTGTCTAGTTTCTATGTGAAGATATTTATTTTCCAACATAGGCCTCAAAGCACTCCAAATATCCACTTGCAGATTCTACAAAAGGAGTGTTTCAAAATTGCTCAATCAAAAGAAAGGTTCAACTCTGTGAGACGAATGCGCACATAAAAAGAAGTTTCTCAGAATGCTTCTGTCTAGTTTTTATTTGAAGATATTTCCTTTTCCAATGTAGGCCTCAAATTGCTCCAAATATCCACTCTCAGATTCTACAAAAAGAGTATTTCCAAACTGCTCAATTGAAAGAAAGGTTCAAATCTGTCAGTTGAATGCAAACATCACAAAGTATTTTCTGAGAATTCTTCTGTCTAGTTTTTATGTGAAGATATTTCCTCTTCCACCAGAGGCTTCAAAGTGCTCCAAATATCCACCTGCAAATACTACAAAAAGAGGTTTGCTAAACTTCTCAATAAAAAGAAAGTTTCAACTCTGTGAGATGAAGGTGCACTTCACAAAGAAGTTTCTGAGAATGCTTCTGTCTAGTTTTTATATGAGGATATTTCCTTTTCAGCCATAGGCCTGAAAGCGCTCCAAATATCCATTTGCAGTTACTACAAAAAGAGTGTTTTCAAACTGCTCAATCAAAAGAAATGTTCAACTCTGAGAGTTGAATGCACACATCACAAAGAAGTTTCAGAGAATGCTTCTGTCTAGTTTTTATGTGAAGATATTTCCTTTTCCACCAGTAGGCATCAAAGCACTCCAAATATCCATTTGCAGGTACTACAAAAAGAGTGTTTCCAAACTACTCAATGAAAAGATAATTTCAACACTTTATGTGAATGCTTCTGTCTAGTTTTCATGAGAAGATATTTCCTTTTTCACCATAGGCCTCAAAGTGCTCCAAATATGCACTTGCAGATTCTACAAATAGACTGTTTCAAAACTGCTGAATCAATAGAAACATTCAACACTGTGAGATGAATGCACACATCACAAAGAAGTTTCTCAGAATGCTTCTGTCTAGTTTTTATGTGAAGATATTTCCTTTTCCACCATTGGCCTTAAAGCACTCCAAATATCCACTTGCAGATTCAGCAAAATGTGTATCAAAATTGCTCAATCAAAAGAAAGTTTCAACTCTGTGAGATGAATGCACACATCACAAAGAAGTTTCTAAGAATGATTCTGTCTAGTTTTTATGTGAAGATATTTCCTTTTCAGCTATAGGACTCAAAGCGCTCCAAATATCCATTTACAGATACTAGAAAAAGAGTGTTTCCAAACTGCTCACTCAAAAGAAAGGTTCAACTCTGTGAGTTGAATGCACACATCCAAAGAAGTTTCTGGGAATGATTCTGTCTAGTTTTTATGTGAAGATATTTCCTTTTCCACCGTAGGCCTCAAAGCGCTCCAAATATCTACTGGCAGATTCTACAAAAAGTGTGTTTGAAAATTGCTCAATCAAAAGAAAAATTCAACTCTTTGAGACGAATTCACCAAGACAAAGAAGTTTCTCAGAATGCTTCCATCTTGTTTCCATGTGAAGATATTTCCTTTTCTGCTATGGGCCTGAAAGCACTTCAAATATTCTTTTGCAGATATTACACAAAGAATATTTCCAAATTGCTTAATCAAAAGAAAGATTCAACTCTGTGAATTGAAGGCACACATCACAAAGCAGTTTCTGAGAATGCTTCTGTCTAGTTTTTATGTAAAGATATTTCCTCTTCCACCATAGGCCACAAAGCACTCCAAATATCCACTTGCAGATTCTACAAATAGAATGTTTCAAAACTGTTCAATCAAAAGAAAATTTCAGGTATCTCAGAATGCTTCTGTCTAGTTTTTATGTGAAGATATTTCCTTTTTAGCTATAAGCCTCAAAACACTTAAAATATCCATTTGCAGTTACTACAAAAAGAGTGTTTCCAAACTGCTCAATCAAAAGAAAAGTTCAACTCTGAGTGATGAATGCACACATCACAAAGAAGTTTCTGAGAATTCTTCTGTCTAGTTTTTATGTGAAGATATTTCCTTTTCCACCATAGGCCTCAAAGTGCTCCAAATATCCACTTTCAGATTCTACAAAAAGAGTGTTTCCAAACTGCTCTAACAAAAGAAACTTTCAACCCCATGAGATGAATGTGCACATCCAAAGAAATTTTTCAGAAAGCTTCTGTCTAGTTTTTATGTGAAGATATTTCCTTTTCCATCATAATAGGCCTCAAAGTGCTCCAAATATCCACTTGCAGATTCTACAAATAGAGTGTTTCAAAATTGCTCAATCAAAAGCAAGGTTCAACTCTGTGAGGTGAATGCACACATCACAAACAAGTTTCTCAGAATGCTTCTGTCTAGTTGTTATGTGAAAATATTTCCTTTTCAACATAGGACTCAAAGCGGTCCAAATATCCATTTGCAGTTACTACAAAAACAGTTTTTCCAAACTGATCAATCAAAAGAAAGATTCAGCTCTGTGAGATGTATGCGCACTTCACAAAGAAGTTCCTCAGAATGCTTCTGTCTAGTTTTATGTGAAGTTATTTGCTTTTCCACCGTAGGCCTCAAAGCGCTCAGAATATCCACTTGCAGATTCTACAAAAAGAGTGTTTCCAAACTGCTCAATCAAAAGAAAGGTTCAACTCTGTAAGATGAATGTACACAACACAAAGAAGTTTCTCAGAATGCTTCTCTCTAGTTCTTACATAAAGATATTGCCTTTTCAGCTATAAGTCTCAAAGCATTCCAAATATCCATTTGCAGTTACTACAAAAAGAGTGTTTCCAAACTGCTCAATCAAAGGAAAGGTTTAACTACGAGAATTGAATGCACACATCACAGAGGAGTTTCTGAGAATACTTCAGTCTAGTTTCTATGTGAAGATATTTCCTTTTCCACCACAGGACTCAAAGCACTCCTAATGTCCACTTGCAGATTCTACAAAAAGAGTGTTTCAAAAATCTTCAATCAAAAGAATTGTTCAACTCTGTGAGATGAATGCAAACATTAAGAAGTTTCTCAAAATTCTTCTGTGTAGTTTTTATGTGAAGATGTTTCCTTTTCAGCTTTAGGCCACAAAGCATTCCAAATATTCCTTTGCAGTACTCCAAAATAGTGTTTCCAAACTGCTCAATCAAAACAAAAGTTCAACTCTGAGTGTTGAATGCACACATCACAAAGAAGTTTCTGAGAATGCTTCTGTCTAGTTTTTATGTGAAGATATTTCCTTTTTCACAACAGGCCTCAAAGTGCTCCAAATATCTGCTTGCAGATTTTGCAAAAAAAGTGTTTCAAAACTGCTCAATCAAAAGAAAGGTTTAACTCTGTGAGATGAATGCACATATCACAAAGAAGTTTCTCAGAATGCTTCTATCTAGTTTTTATGTGAAGATATTTCCTTTTCAGCTATAGGCCTCAAAGCACTCCAAATATACAATTGCAGTTACCACAAAAAGCATGTTTCCAAGCTACTGAATCAAAGGAAAGGTTCAACTATCTGAGTTGAATGCACACATCACAAAGAAGTTTCTGAGAATGGTTCTGTCAGGTTTCTATGTTTAGATATTTCCTTTTTGGCAATAGGCCATAAAGCGTTCCAAATATCCACTTGCAGATCCCACAGAAAGAGTGTTTCAAAACAGCTCAATCAAAAGATAGATTCAACACTGTGAGACGAATGGCACATCCAAAGAAATTTCTCAGAATGCTTCTGACTAGTTTTCATGTGAAGATATTCCCTTTTCCACTATTGGCCTCAAAGCACTCCAAATATCCACTTGCAGATTATACAAAAAGAGTTTTTCCAAACTGCTAAATCAAAAGAAAATTTCATCTCTGTAAGTTGAAGACACACATCATAAAGAAGTTTCTGAGAATGCTTCTGTCTAGTTTTTATGTGAAGATATTTGCCTCTTGACCATAGGCGTCAAAGTGCTCCAAATATCCACTTGCAGATTCTATGAAAAGTGTGTTTCAAAGCTGCTCAATCAGAAGAAAGGTTCAACTCTCTGACCTCAATGCACACATCACAAAGAAGTTTCTCAGAATCCTTTTGTCTAGTTGCTATATGAAGATATTTGCTTTTCCACCATAGGTCTCAAAGCGCTCTGAATATACACTTGCAGAATTTACAAATAGAGTGTTTCAAAACTTCTCAATGAAAATAAATGTTCAAATCTGTGAGGTGAATCCACACAACACAAAGAAGTTTCTGAGAATGCTTCCGTGTAGTTTTTGTGTGAGGATATTTCCTTTTCAGCTACAGGCCTGAAAGAGCTCCATATATCCATTTGCAGTTACTACAAAAAGAGTGTTTCCAAACTGCTCAATCAAAAGAAAGGGTAAGCTCTGAGAGTTGAATGCACACACCACAAAGAAGTTTCTGGGAATGCTTCTGTCTAGTTTTTATGTGAAGATATTGCACTCACAGTGTTGAACACGTCTTTTGATTGAGCAGTTTTGAAACAGTCTTCTTGTAGAATCTGCAAGTGGATACTTGGAGCGCTTTGAGACCTATGGTAGAAAAGGAAATATATTTACATAAAAACTGGACAGAAGCATTCACAGAAACTTCTTTGGGATGTGTGCATTCCACTCAAAGTGTTTAACCTTTCTTTTGATTCAACAGTTGGAAACACTCTTTTTGTAGTATCCACAAATGGATATTTGGAGCACTTTGAGGCCCATAGCTGAAAAGGAAATATCTTCTCATAAAAACTAGACAGAAGCATTCAGAGAAACTTCTTTGTGATGTGTGCATTCACCTCACAGACTAGAATGTTTCTTTTGATTGAGCAGTGTTGAAACAATCTTTTTGAATCTTCTGCAAGTGGATATTTGGACAGCTTTGAGGTCTATGGTGGAAAAGGAAATATCTTCACATAAAAAGTAGAGAGAAGGATTCTGAGAAAGTTCTTTTTGATGTGTGCACACAACTCACAGAGTTGAACTTTCTTTTGATTGAGCAGCTTGGAAACACTCTTTTTGTAGTATCTGCAAATTCATATTTTGAGTGCTTTGAGACCTGTTGCTTAAAAGGAAATATCTTCACATAAAAACTAGACAGAAGCATTCTGAGAAACTTCTTTTGGATGTCGGCATTCATCTCACAGAGTTGAACCTTTCTTTTGATTGAGTAGTTTTGAAAAACTCTTTTTGTAGAATCACCAAATTGATATTTTGAGCGCTTTTAGGCCTACGGTGGAAAAGGAAATGTCTTCACCTAAAAACTAGACTGAAGCATTCTCAGAAACTTCTTTGGGATGTGTGTGTTCAACTGACAGTGTTGAACTTTTCTTTTGATTGAGCAGATTGGAAACACTCTTTTTTAGTGTCTGCAAATGGATATAAGAGTGCTTTCAGGCCTATAGCTGAGGAGAAAATGTCTTCACATAAAAACTAGAGAGAAGCACTCAGAGAAATTTCTTTGTAATGTGTGCATTCTCCTCACAGTGTTGAACATTTCTTTTCATTGAGCAGCTTGGAAACACTCTTTTTGTAGAATCTGCAGGTGGATATTTGGAGCACTTCGAGGCCTAGAGCTGAAACGCAGATATCTTCACATAAAAACTGGAAAGAAGAATTCTGAGAAACTTCTTTGTGATGTTTGCATTCATCTCACAGAGCTGAAAATATCTTTTGGTTGAGCTGCTTTGACACACTCTGTTTTCCAATCTGCAAGTGGATTCAATTCAAAGAATTGAACCTTTCCTTTGATTGACCAGTTTGGAAACACTCTTTTTGTAGTGTCTGCAAATGGATATTTGCAGCGCTTTGAGGCCTCTTGCTGAAAATGAAATATCCTCACGTAAAACTAGATAGAAGCATTCTGAGAAACTTCTTTGTGATGTGTACATTCATCTCACAGAGTTGAAACTTTCTTTTGATTGAGCAGTTTTGAAACACTCGCTTGGTGGAATCTGCAATAGGATATTTGCAGCTCTATGAAGCCTATGTTGGAAAAGGAAATATCTTCACATAAAAACTAGACAGAAGCATTCTCAGAAAATACTTAGTGATGTGTGCATTCATCTCATGGAGAAGAACCTTTCTTTTGATGGAGCAGTTTGGAATCAGTCTTTTTGTACTATCTACAAAAGGGTATTTGGAGTGCTTTCAGGCCTGTGGTGGAAAAGAAATATCTTCACATAAAAACTAGATAAAAGCATTCTGAGAAACTTCTTTTTGATGTGCATATTCCTCTCATAGAGTTGAACCTTTCTTTCGACTGAGCAGTTTTGAATCACTCTTTTTTTTAATCTGCAAGAGGATATTTTGTTTGCTTGGAGGCCTATGGTGGAAAAGTAAATATCTTCACATAAAAACTAGATAGAACATTCTGAGAAACTACTTTGTGATGTGTGCTTTCAACTCACAGTGTTGAAACTTTCTTTTGATTGAGCAGTTTGGAAACATTCTTTTTGTTGTATCTGCAAATGGATATTTGGAGCAATTTGAGGCATATAGCTGAAAAGGAAGTATCTTCACATAAAACTAGACAGAAGCATTCTGAGAAACGTCTTAGTGATAGATGCATTCATCTCGTAGAATTGCACCTTTCTTTTAATTAAGCAGTTTTGAAACTCTCTTTTTGAAGAATCTGCAAGTGGATATTTGGAGCGCTTTAAGGCCTATGGTGGAAAAGGAAATATCTTCACATAGAAACTATGCAGAAGCATTCTCAAAAACTTCTTTGGTATGTGTGCATTCAACTCTCATATTTGAAACTTTCTTCTGATTGAGCAGTTTGGAAACACTCTTTTGTAGTATTTGCAAATGGATAATTTCAGCGCTTTGAGGCTTACAGCTGAAATGGAATTATCTTCACATAAAAAGTAGACAGAAGCATTCTGAGATACTTCTTTGGGATGTGCACATTTATCTCACAGAGTTGAACCTTTCTATTGATTGACCAGTTTGAAACACTCTTATTGCAGAATCCGCAAGTGGATATTTGGAGCCCTTTGAGGCCACTGGTGGAAAGCGAAATATCTTCACATAAAAAGTAGACAGAATCATTCTCAGAAACTTCTTTGTGATGTGTGCATTCAACATAGACAGTTGAACTTTTCTTTTGATTGAGCAGTTTGGAAACATTATTTTTGTAGTATCTGCAAATGGATATTTGGATTTCTTCGAGGCCTATAGCTGAAAAGGAAATATCTTCACAAAAAAACTGGACAGAAGCATTCTGAGATACTTCTTTGTGATGTGTGCATTTATCTCACAGAGTAGAAACTTTCTTTTGCTGAACAGTTTTGAAACACTCTTTTGGTAGAATCTGCAAGTGGATATTTGGAGTGCTTTGAGGCCTATGTCAGAAAAGGAAATATCTTCACATAAAAACTAGACAGAAGTATTCTCAGAAACTACTTTGTGATCTGTGCATTCAACTCACAGAGTTGAACCTTTCTTTTGACTGAACAGTTTGGAAACACTCTTTTTGAAGAAGCTATCAGTGGATATTTGCAGCGCTTTGAGGCCTACAGTGGGAAAGAAAATATCTCCACATAAAAACTATACAGAAGCATTCTCAGAAACTTCTTTGAGATGTGTGCATTTAACTCACAGAGTTGAACCTTTCTCTTGATTGAGCAGTTTGGAAACACTCTTTTTGTAGTAAATGCAAATGGATATTTGGAGCATTTTGAGGCCTATAGCTGAAAGGGAAATATCTTCACATAAAAACTGGACAGAAGCATTTGGAGAAACTTCTTTGTGAAGTGTGCATTCATCTCACAGAGTTGAACTTTTCTCTTGATTGAGCTATTTTGAAACACACTTTTGGTAGAAGATGCAAGTGGATATTTGGAGTGCTTTGAGGCCTATGTTGGAAAAGGAAATATCTTCACATAAAAACTAGACAGAAGCATTCTCAGAAACTACTATGTGATGTGTGCATTCGACTCAGAGAGTTGAACCTTTCTTTTGATAGAGCAGTTTTGAAACACTCTTTTTATAGAATCTGCAAGTGGATATTTGTAAAGCTTTGAGGCCTGTGTTGCAAAAGGAATTATCTTCATTTAAAAACTAGACAGAAGCATTGTCAGAGACTTCTTTGTGATGTGTGCATTCAACTCACAGAGTTGAACTTTTCTTTTGATTGAACCGTTTGGAAACACTCTTTTTGTAGTATCTGCAAATGGAATTTTGAATGCTTTTAGGCCTATAGTTGAAAATGAAATATCGTCACATAAAAACTTGACAGAAGCATTCTGAGAAACTACTTTGTAATGTGGGCATTCATCCCACAGAGTTGAACCTTTCTTTGGATTCAGCAGTTTTTAAACACTCCTTTTGTAGACTCTGCAAATGGATATTTAGAGCACTTTGAGGCCTGTGGTGGAAAAGGAAATATCTTCACATGAAAACTAGATAGAAGCATTCTCAGAAAATTCTCCAGGATGTGTGCTTTCCTTTCACAGAGTTGAATCTTTCTTTTGATTGAGCTATTTGGAAACTCTCTTTTTGTACTATCTGCAAATGGATATTTTGTTCACTTTGAGGCGTATAGTTGAAAAGAAAATATCTTCACATAAAAACTACACAGAAGCATTCTCAGACACTTGTTTGTTTTGTGTGCATTCATCTCACCGAGTTGAACCTGTCATTGATTGAGCAGTTTTGAAACACTGTTTTTGTAGAAGCTGCAACTGGATATTTGGAGTGCTTTGAAGCCTATGGTGGGAAAGGAAATATCTTCACATGAAAACTAGACAGAAGCATTCGGAGAAACTTCTTTGTGATGTGTGCATTCATCTCACAGAGTTGGAACTTTCTTTTCTTTGAGTAGTGTTGAAACTCTCTTTTTGTGGAATCTGCAACTGGATGATTGGAGTGCTTTGAGGCCTATGTTGGAAAAGGAAATATCATCACATAAAAACTAGTCAGAATCATTCTCAGAAAATTATTTGTAATGTGTGCATTCAACTCACAGAACTGAGCCATTCTTTCAACTAAGTTGTTTGGAAACACTCTTTTAGTAGTATCTGCAAATGGAAATTAGAAGCGCTTTGAGGCCTATAGTTGAAAAGGAAATATCTTCATATAAACACTAGACAGAAGTATTCTGAGAAACTTCCTTGTGATGTCTGCATTCATCTCACAGAGTTGAACCCTTCTTTTCATTGAGCAGTTTTGAAACACTATTTTTTTCGAATCCGCATATGGATATTTGGAGAGTTTTGAGTCCTATGGTGGAAAAGGAAATATCTTCACATAAAAATTAGACAGAATCATTCTCAGAAATTAATTTGTGATGTGTGCATTCAACACACAGAGTTGAACCTTTCCTTTTATTGAGCAGTTTGAAAACACTGTTTTAATAGAATCTGCAAATGGATATTAGGAGCACTTTGAGGCCTATAGTTGAAAAGGAAATATCTTCACATAAACACCAGACAGAAGCAATCTAAGATACTTCTTTGTGTTGTGTGCATTCATCTCACAGATTTGAACCTTTCTTTTGATTGAGCAATTTTGAAACACTGTTTTTGTAGAATCCGCAAGTGGTTATTTGGAGAGGTTTGAAGACTATGGTGGAAAAGGAAATACCTTCACATAAAAACTAGACAGAAGCATTCTCAGAAAACTTCTTTGTGATGTGTGAATTCAACTCACAGAGTTCAACCTTTCTTTTGATTGAGCAATTTGGATACACTCTTTTTGTAATATCTGCAAATGGATATGTGGAACGCTTTGAGGCCTATTGTTGAAAAGTAAATGTTTTCACATAATAACTAGACAGAAGCATTCTGAGAAACTTCTTTGTGATGTGTGCATTCATCTCACAGAGTTGAAACTTTCTTTGGTTTTCGCAGCTTTCAAACACTCTTTTTGTGGAATCTGCAAGTGGATAATTGCAGTGCTTTCAGGCCTATCGTGGAAAAGGAAATATCTTCACATAAATGTTAGACAGAAGCATTCTCAGAAAATTCTTTGTGAAGTGTGCATTTATCTCACAGAGTTGAACCTTTCTTTTGTTTGAGCAGTTTTGAAACTCTTTTTTTGTGGAATCTGCAAGTGGATAATTTTAGTGCTTTGAGGCCTATGGTGGAAAAGGAATTCTCTTCATATAAAAACTAGACAGAAGCATTCTGAGAAACTCCTTTGTGATGTGTGCATTCGTCTCACAGAGTTGAACCCTTGTTTTGATTGAGCAGTGTTGAAACATCCGTTTTGCAGAATCTGCAAGTGGATATTTGGAGCACTTTGAAGCCTAAGGTGGAACAGAAAATAACTTCGCACAAAAATTAGACAGAACCAGTCTCAAAAAATTCTTTGTGATGCGTGCATTCAACTAACAGAGTTGAAACTTTCTTTTGATTGAGCAGTTTGGTAACACTCTTTGTAGTATCTGCAAATGTAAATTTGAAGCACTTTGAGGCCTTTAGCTGAAAAGGGAATATCTTCACATAAAAACTAGACAGAAACATTGTCAGAAAACTCTTTCTGTTGTGTGCATTCAACACACAGATTTGAACCTTTCTTGTGATTGAGCCCTTTGGAAACACTCTTTTTGTAATATCTGCAAATGGATATTTTGATCGCTTTGAGGGTTGTAGTTGAAAAGCAAATATCTTCACATAAAAACTAGACAGAAGAATTCTGAGAAAATTTTTGTGATGTGTGCATTCATCTCACAGAGCTGAACCTTTCTTTTGATTGAGCAGTTTTGGAAAACTCGTTTTGTAGAATCTGCAAGTAGATATTTGGCACGCTTTGTGGCCTATGGTGTAAAAGGAAATATCTTCACATAAAAACCAGACAGATGAATTCTCAAAGGCTTCTTTGTGATTTGGGAATTCAACTCACAGAGTTGAACCTTTCTTTTGATAGAGCAGTTTGGAAACACGTTTTTTGTAGTTTCTGAAAATGGATATTTTCAGCGCTTTTAGGCCTACATTTGAAAAAGAAATATCTTCACATAAAAACTAGATGGAAGCATTCTGAGAAACTACTTTGTAATGTGTGCAGTCATCCCACAGAGTTGAAACTTTATTTTGATTGAGCAGTTTTTAAACACTCCTTTTGTAGACTCTGCAAGTGGATATTTTGAGTGCTTTGAGGCCTATGGTGGAAAAGGAAATATCATCACATAAAAACTAGACAGAAGCATTCTCAGAAACTTCTTTGTGATGTGTGCATTCAATTCACAGAGTTGAACCTTTCTTTTGATTGAGCAGTTTGGAAACACTCTTTTTGTAGTAACTGCAAAAGGATATTTGGAGCATTTTGAGGCCTATAGCTGAAAAGGAAATATCTTCATATAAAAACTAGACAGAAGCATTCAGAGAAACTTCATTGTGATGTGTGCATTCATCTCACAGGGTTGAAACTTTCTTTCGATTGAGCAGTTTTGAAACACTCTTTTTGTGGAAGCTGCAAGTGGATATGTGGAGTGCTTTGAGGCCTCTGGTGGAAAAGGAAATATCTTCACATAAAAACTAGGCAGAAGCATTCTCAGAAACTTCTTTGAGATGTGTGCATTTAACTCACAGAGTTGAACCTTTCTCTTGATTGAGCAGTTTGGAAACACTCTTTTTGTAGTAACTGCAAATGGATACTTGGAGCGCTTTGAGGCCTACAGCTGAAAAGGAAATATCTTCACATAAAAACTAGACAGAAGCATTCATAGAAATTTCTTTGTAATGTGTTAGTTCATCTCCCTTAGTTGAACCTTTCTTTTGATTGAGCAGTTTTGAAACATTCTTTTTGTAGAATCTGAGAGTGGATATTTGGAGTGCTTTGAGGCCTATGGTGGAAAAGGAAATATCTTCACATAAAAACTAGACAGAAGAATTCTCAGAAACTTCTTAGTGATTTTTGCATTCAACTCACAGAGTTGAACCTTTCATTTGATTGAGCAGTTTGGAAACAGTCTTTTTATGGTGTCTGCCAATGGATATTTGGAGTGCTTTCAGGCCTATAGCTGAAAACAAATTATCTTCACAAAAAAACTAGACAGAAGAATTCTTAGAAACATCTTCGTGATGTGTGCATTCCTCTCACAGAGTTGAATATTTCTTTTGTTTGAGCAGTTTGGAAAGAGTCTTTTTGTACTAACTGTAAATGGACATTTGTGCACTTTGAGGCTTATAGCTGAAAAGAAAATATCTTCACATAAAAACTAGACAGAAGCATTCAGAGAAACTTCCTTGTTATGTGTGAATTCACCTCACAGAGTTGAAACTTTCTTTTGATTGAGCAGTTTTGAAACAACCTTTTTGTAGAATCTACAAGTGGATATTTGCAGCGATTTGAGGCCTATGATGGAAAAAGAAATATATTCACATAAAACTGGGTGGAAGCATTCTCAGAAACTTCTTTGTGATGTGGGCATTCAACTCACAGGGTTGAACCTTCCTTTTGATTGAGCAGTTTGGAAACACTCTTTTTGTAGTATCAACAAATGCATATTTGGAGCACTTTCAGGACTATAGTTGAAAAGGAAATATCTTCACATCAAAACTAGACAGAAGCATTCTGATAAACTTCTTTGTGAAGTGCCCATTTGTCTCACAGAGTTGAACCTTTCTTTTGATTGAGCAGTTTTGAAACACTCTTTTTGTGGAATCTGCAAGTGGATATTTGGAGTGCTTTGAGACCTATGGTGAAAAAGGTAATATCTTCACCAAAAAACTAGACAGAAGCATTCTCAGAAATTTTTATGACACATACATTCAACTCACAGAGTTGAACTTTTCTTTTGATTGCGTAGTTTGGAAACACTCTTTTTGTAGTATCTGCAAATGGTTATTTGGAGCTCTTTGTGGTCTAGGTCTATAGCTGATAAAGAAATATCTTCCTATAAAAAATAGACAGAAGCATTCAAAGAAATACTTTGTGATATGAGCATTCACCTGACAGATTTGAACCTTACTTTTGGTTGAGCACTTTGAAACACTCCTTTTGTAGAATATGCAAATGGATATTTGGACTGCTTTGAGGCCTATGGTGGAAAAGGAAATATCTTCACATAAAAACTAGACAGAAGCATTCTCAGTAGCTCCTTCGTGATGTGTGCATTCATCTCACAGATTTGAAACTTTCGTTGGATTGAGCATTTTTGAAATACTCTTTTTGAAGGATTTGAAAGTGTATATTTTGAGTGCTTTGAGGCCTGTGGTAGAAAAGGTAATATCTTCACAGAGAAACTAGACTGAACATTTATCAGAAACTTCTTTGTGCCTTCAACTCACAGAGTTGAAACTTTCTTTTGATTGAGCAGTTTGGAAAGACTCTTTTTGTAGTAAGTGCAAATGGATAATTGGAGCGCATTGAGGCCTGCTGCTGGAAAGAAAATATCTTCACATAAAAACTAGACAGAAGCATTCAGAGAAACTTCTTTGTGATGTGTTCATTAAACTGACAGAGTTGAACATTTCTTTTGATTGAGCAGTTTTGAAACACTCTTTTTGTAGCATGTGCAACTGGATATGTGGAGAGATTTTAGCCCTATGGTGGAAAAGGAAATATATTCACATAAAACTGAACAGAAGCATTCTCAGAAACATCTTTGTGATGTGTGCATTCAACTCCCAGAGTTGAACCTTTCTTTTGATTGGGCAGTTTGGAAACACTCTTTTGTAGTAACCACAAGTGGATATTTCGAGTGCTTTTAGTCCTATGGTGGAAAAGGAAATATCTTCACATAAAAACTAGACAGTAGCATTCTGTGAAACTACTTTGTGATGTGTGCATTCATCTTACAGAGTTGAATCTTTCTTTTGATTGAGCAGTTTTGAAACACTCTTTTTGTAGAATCTGCAAGTGGACATTTGGAGCGCTTTGAGGCCTATGGTGGAAAAGGAAATATTTTCATATAAAAACTACAATGAAGCATTCTCAGAAAGTTTTTTGTGATGTGTGCTTTCAACTCACAGACCTGAACCATTCTTTTGATTAAGCAGTTTTGAAACACTCCTTTTGTAGTATCTGCACATGGATATTTGGAGTGCTTTGAGGCTTATAGTTCAAAGGAAAATGTCTTCACATAAAAACTAGACAGAAGCATTCTCAGAAACTTCTTTGTGATGTGTGCATTCAACTCAAAGAGTTGAAATTTTCTTTTATTAAGCAGTTTGGAAACACTCTTTTTATAGTATATGCAAATGGATATTTAGAGCGCCTTGAGTTATATGGTGGAAAAGGAAATACCTTCACATAAAAACTAGACAGAAGCATTCTCAGAAACTTCTTTGTGATGTGTACATTCAACTCACAGAGCTGAACCTTTCTTTTGATTGAGCAGTTTTGAAACACCCTTTTTGTAGAATCTGCAAGTGGATATTTGGAGCGCCAGGATGCCTATGGTGGAAAAGGAAATATCTTCACATAGAAACTAGACAGAAGCATTCTCAGAAACTTCTTTGAGATGCGGGCATTCATCTCACAGAGTTGAAACTTTCTTTTTATTGTGCCATTTGGTAACACTCTTTTTGTAGTATCTGCACTTGATATTTGGAGCACTTTGGGGCCTATGGTGGAAAAGGAAGTATCTTCACATAAAAACTAGACAGAAGCATTCTGAGAAATGCCTTTATGATGTGTGCATTCATCTCACACAGTTGAACCTTTGTTTTCACTGAGAAGTTTTGAAACACTCTTTTTGTAGAATCTGCAAGTGGATACTTGGAGTGCTTTGAGGCCTATGGTGGAAAAGGAAATAACTTCACATAAAAAGTAGACAGAAGCATTCTGAGAAACTTGTTTGTGATGTGTGAATTCATCTCACAGAGTTGAATCTTTCTTTTGATTGAGCAGTTTTGAAACACTCTTTTTGAAGAATCTGCAAGTGGATATATGGAGCGCTTTGAGGCTTATGGTGTAAAATGAAATATTTTCACAAAAAAACTAAACAGAAGCATTCTCAGAAACTACTTTGTGATGTGTACACTCAACACACGGAGTTGAACCCTTCTTTTGACTGAGCAGTTTGGAAACACTCTTTTTGTAGTATCTGCAAATGGATATTTGGAGTTTAAGGCCTATTGTGGAAAACGAAATGTAGCTGAAAAAAAATATCTGCACATAAATGCTAGACAGAAGCATTCTGAGAATTTTCTTTGTGATGTGTCCATTCATCTCACAGAGTTGAACCTTTCTTTTGATTGAGCAGTTTTCCTTTTTTTATTTTATTTTATTTTTATTTATTATTGTTACACTTTAAATTTTAGGTTACATGTGTACAATATGCAGGTTAGTTACATATGTATACATATGCCATGCTGGTGTGCTGCACCCATTCATTTGTCATTTAGCTTTAGGTCTATCTCCTAATGCTATTCCTCCCCCCTCCCCCCAACCCACAACAGTCCCCAGAGTGTAATGTTCCCCTTCCTGTGTCCATGTGTTCTCATTTTTCAATTCTTAATTATGAGTGAGAATATGCAGTGTTTGGTTTTTTGTTTTTGCGATAGTTTACTGAGAATGATGATTTCCAATTTCATCCATATTCCTACAAAAGACATGAACTCATCATTCTTTATGGCTGCATAGTATTCCATGGTTTATATGTGCCACACTTTCTTAATCCAGTCTACCATTGTTAGACATTTGGGTTGGTTCCAAGACTTTGCTATTGTGAATAGTGCCTCTATAAATATTAGTGTGCATGTAACTTTATAGCAGTGTGATTTATAGTCCTTTGGGTATATACCCAGTAATGGGATGGCTGGGTCAAATGGCATTTCAAGTTCTAGATGCCTGAGAAATCGCCACACTGACGTTCACAATGGTTGAACTAATTTACAATCCCACCAACAGTGTAAAAGTAATCCTATTTTTCCACATCCTCTCCAGCACCTTTTGTTTCCTGACTTTTTAAAGATTGCCATTCTAACTGGTGTGAGCTGGTATCTCATTGTGGATTTCATTTGCATTTCTCTGATGGCCAGTGATGGTGAGCATTTTTCGATGTGTTTTTTGGCTTCATAAATGTCTTCTTTTGAGAAGTGTCTGTTCATGTCCTTTACCCAATTTTTCATGGAGTTGTTTGTTTTTCCTTGTAAATTTGTTTGAGTTCATTGTAGATTGTGGATATTAGCCCTTTGTCAGATGAGTAGGTTGCAAAAATTTTCTCCCATTTTGTAGGTTGCCTGTTTACTCTGATGGTAGTTTCTTTAGCTGTGCAGAAGCTCTTTAGTTTAATTAGATCCCATTTGTCAATTTTGGCTTTTGTTGTCATTGCTTTTGTTGTTTTAGACATGAAGTCCTTGCCAATGCCTACGTACTGAATGGCAATGCCTAGGATTTCTTCTAGGGTTTTTATGGTTTTAGGTCTAACGTTTAAGTCTTTAATCAATAACCAATTAATTTTTGTTTAAGGTGTAAGGAAGGGATCCAGTTTCAGCTTTCTACATATGGCTAACCAGTTTTCCCAGCACCATTTATTAAATAGGAAATCCATTCCCCATTGCTTGTTTTTCTCAGGTTTGTTGAAGATCAGATAGTTGTAGATATGCAGCATCATTTCTGAGGGCTGTGTTCTGTTCCATTGATCTATATCTCTGTTTTGATACCAGTACCATGCTGCTTTGCTTACTGTAGCTTTGTAGTATAGTTTGAAGGCAGGTAGTGTGATGGCTCCAGCTTTGTTCTTTTGGCTTAGGATTGACTTGGCGATGTGGGCTCTTTTTGGTTCCATATGAACTTTCAAGTAGTTTTTTCCAATTCTGTGAAGAAAGTCATTGGTAGCTTGATGGGGATGGCACTGAATCCATAAATTACCTTGGCCATTTTCACGATATTGATTCTTCCTACCCATGAGCATGGAATGTTCTTCCATTTGTTTATATCCTCTTTTATTTCATTGAGCAGTGGTTTGTAGTTCTCCTTGAAGAGGTCCTTCACATCCCTTGTAAATTGCATTCCTAGGTATTTTATTCTCTTTGAAGCAATTGTGAATGGGAGTTCACTCATGATTTGGCTCTCTGTTTGTCTGTTGTTGGTGTATAAGAATGCTTGTGATTTTTGTACATTGATTTTGTATCCTGAGACTTTGCTGAAGTTGCTTAGCAGCTTAAGGAGATTTTGGGCTGAGATGATGGGGTTTTCTAGATATACAATCATGTCATCTGCAAACAGGGACAATTTGACTTCCTCTTTTCCTAATTGAATACCCTTTATTTCCTTCTCCTGCCTAATTGCCCTGGCCAGAACTTCCAACACTATGTTGAATAGGAGTGGTGAGAGAGGGCATCCCTGTCTTGTGCCAGTTTTCAAAGGGAATGCTTCCAGTTCTTGCCCATCCAGTATGATATTGGCTGTGGGTTTGTCATAGATAGCTCTTATTATTTTGAGATACATCCCATCAGTACCTAATTTATTGAGAGTTTTTAGCCTGAAGTGTTGTTGAATTTTGTCAAAGGCCTTTATTGCATCTATTGAGATAATCATGTGGTTTTTGTCTTTGGCTCTGCTTAAATACTGGATTACATTTACTGATTTGTGTATATTGAACCAGCCTTGCATCCCAGGGATGAAGCCCACTTGATCATGGTGGATAAGCTTTTTGATGTGCTGCTGGATTCGGTTTCCCAGTATTTTATTGAGGATTTTTGAATCAATGTTCATCAAGGATATTGGTCTGAAATTCTCTGTTTGGTTGTTTCTCTGCCCGGCTTTGGTATCAGGATGATGCTGGCCTCATAAAATGAGTTAGGGAGGATTCCCTCTTTTTCTATTGATTGGAATCATTTCAGAAGGAATGGTACCAGTTCCTCCTTGTACGTCTGGTAGAATTCGGCTGTGAATCCATCTGGTCCTGGAATCTTTTTGTTTGGTAAGCTATTGATTATTGTCACAATTTCAGAGCCTTATGTTGGTCTATTCAGAGATTCAACTTCTTGCTGGTTTAGTCTTGGGAGGATGTATGTGTCGAGGAATTTATCCATTTCTTCTAGGTTTTCTAGTTTATATTTGCGTGGAGGTGGTTGTAGTATTCTCTGATGGTAGTTTGTATTTCTGTGGGATCAGTGGTGATATCCCCTTTATCATTTTTTATTGCATCTATTTGATTCTTCTCCCTTTTCTTCTTTATTTGTCTTGCTAGTGGTCTCTCAATTTTGTTGATCCTTTCAAAAAACCAGCTCCTGGATTCATTAATTTTTTGGAGGGTTTTATGTGTCTCTATTTCCTTCAGTTCTGCTCTGATTTTAGTTATTTTTTGCTTTCTGCTAGCTTTTGAATGTGTTTGCTCTTGCTTTTCTTGTTCTTTTAATTGTGATGTTAGGGTGTCAATTTTGGATCTTTCCTGCTTTCTCTTGTGGGCATTTAGTGCTATAAATTTCCCTCTACATACTGCTTTGAATGTGTCCCAGAGATTCTGGCATGTTGTGCCTTTGTTCTCATTGGTTTCAAAGAACATCTTTATTTCTGCCTTCATTTCGTTATGTACCCAGTAGTCATTCAGGAGCAGGTTGTTCAGCTTCCATGTAGTTGAGTGGTTTTGAGTGAGTTTCTTAATCCTGAGTTCTAGTTTGATTGCACTGTGGTCTGAGAATCAGATTGTTATAATTTCTGTTCTTTTACATTTGCTGAGGAGAGCTTTACTTCCAACTATGTGGTCAATTTTGGACTAGGTGTGGTGTGGGGCTGAAAAAAATGTATATTCTGTTGATTTGGGGTGGAGAGTTCTGTAGATGTCTATTAGGTGCACTTGGTGCAGAGCTGAGTTCAATTCCTGGGTATCCTTGGTAACTTTCTTTCTCATTGATGTGTCTAATGTTGACTGTGGGGTGTTAAAGTCTCCCATTATTATTGTGTGGGAGTCTAAGTCTCTTTGTAAGTCACTCAGGACTTGCTTTATGAATCTGGGTGCTCCTGTATTGGGTGCATATATAATTAGGATAGTTAGCTCTTCTTGTTGAATTGATCCCTTTACCATTATGTAATGGCCTTCTTTGTCTCTTTTGATCTTTGTTGGTTTAAAGTCTGTTTTATCAGAGACTAGGATTGCAACCCCTGCCTTTTTTTGATTTCCATTTGCCTGGTAGATCTTCCTCCATCCTTTTATTTTGAGCCTATGTGTGTCTCTGCACGTGAGATATGTTTCCTGAATAGAGCACACTGCTGGGTCTTGACTCTTTATCCAATTTGCCAGTCTGTGTCTTTTAATTGGAATATTTAGTCCATTTACATTTAAAGTTAATATTTTTATTTGTGAATTTGATCCTGTCGTTATGACGTTAGCTGGTTATTTTGCTCATTAGTTGATGTAGTTTCTTCCTAGCCTTGATGGTCTTTACAATTTGGCATGATTTTGCAGCAGCTGGTACTGGTTGTTCCTTTCCATGTTTAGTGCTTCCTTCAGGAGCTCTTTAAGGGCAGGCATGGTGTTGACAAAATTTCTCAGCACTTGCTTGTATTTAAAGGATTTTATTTCTCCTTCACTTACGAAGCTTAATTAGGCTGGATATGATATTCTGGGTTGAAAATTCTTTTCTTCACATCCCTTGTAAGTTGGATTCCTCGGTATTTTATTCTCTTTGAAGCAATTGTGAATGGGAGTTCACTCATGATTTGGCTCTCTGTTTGTTATTGGTGTATAAGAATGCTTCTTATTTCTGTATATTGATTTTGTATCCTGAGACTTTGCTGAAGTTGCTTATCAGCTTAAGGAGATTTTGGGCTGAGACAATGGGGTTTTCTAGATGTACAGTCATGTCATCTGCAAACAGGGACAATTTGACTACCTCTTTTCCTAATTGAATACCCTTTATTTCCTTCTCCTGCCTAATTGCCCTGGCCAGAACTTCCAACACTATGTTGAATAGGAGAGAACTACAAATCACTGCTCAATGAATTAAAAGAATATACAAACAAATGGAAGAACGTTCCATGCTCATGGATAGGAAGAATCAATATCATGAAAATGGCCATACTGCCCAACGTAATTTATAGATTCAATGCCATTCCCATCAAGCTACCAATGACTTTCTTCACAGAATTGGAAAAAACTACTTTAAATTTCATATGGAACCAAAAAAGAGCCCGCATCACCAAGTCAATCCTAAGCCAAAAGAACAAAGCTGGAGGCATCATGCTACCTGACTTCAAACTACACTACAAGGCTACAGTAAGTAAAACAATGTGGTACTTATACCAAAACAGAGATATAGATCAATGGAACAGAACAGAGCCCTCAGAAATAATGCCACATATCCACAACTATCTGATCTTTGACAAACCTGAGAAAAACAAGCAATGGGGAAAGGATTCCCTATTTAATAAGTGGTGCTGGGAAAACTGGCTAGCCATATCTAGAGAGCTGAAACTGGACCCCTTCTTAGCACCTTGTACAACAATCAATTCAAGATGGATTAAAGACTTAAATGTTACACCTAAAACCATAAAAACCCTAGAAGAAATCCCAGGCATTACCATTCAGCACATAGGCATGGCCAAGGACTTCATGTCTAAAACACCAAAAGCAATCACAACAAAAGCCACAATTGAAAAATGGGATCTAATTAAACTAAAGAGCTTCAGCACAGCAAAAGAAACTACCATCAGAGTGAACAGGAAACCTACAAAATGGGAGAAAATTTTTGCAACCTACTCATCTGACAAAAGGCTAATATCCAGAATCTACAATGAACTCAAACAAATTTACAAGAAAAAACTAACAACCCCATCAAAAAGTTGGTGAAGTATATTAACAGACACTTCGCAAAAGAAGACATTTATGCAACCAAAAAACACATGAAAAAATGCTCACCATCACTGGCCATCAGAGAAATGCAAATTAAAACCACAATGAGATACCATCTCACATCAGTTAGAATGGCAATCATTAAAAAGACAGGAAACAACAGGTGCTGGAGAGGATGTGGAGAAATAGGAACACTTTTACACTGTTGGTGGGACTGTAAACTAGTTCAACCATTGTGGAAATCAGTGTGGTGATTCCTTAGGGATCTAGAACTAGAAATACCGTTTGACCCAGCCATCCCATTACTGGGTATATACCCAAAGGATTATAAATCATGCTGCTTTAAAGACAAATGCCCACGTATGTTTTTTGCAACACTATTCACTATAGCAAAGACTTGGAACCAAACCAAATGTCCAACAATGATAGACTGGATTAAGAAAATGTGGCACATATACACCATGGAATACTATGCAGCCATAAAGAATGATGAGTTCATGTCCTTTGTAGGGACAAGGATGAAATTGAAAATCATCATTCTCAATAAACTATCACAAGAACAAAAAACCAAACACCGCATATTCTCCCTCATTAGTGGGAATTGAACAATGAGAAGACATGGACACAGGAAGGGGAACATCACACTCTGGGGACTGTTCTGGGGTTGGGGGAGGGTGTAGGGATAGCATTGGGAGATATACCTAATGCTAGATGACGAGTTAATGGGTGCAGCGCACCAGCATGTCACATGTATACATATGTAACTAACCTGCACATTGTGCACATGTACCCTAAAACTTAAAGTATAACAATAATAAAAAAAAGAAACTCACAAATAATAAAGTAGACTTCTTTCACACTAAAAATGATTTCTGACACCAAAAAAAAAGAAAGAAAATTCTTTTCTTTAAGAAGGTTGAATATTGGCCCCCACTCTCTTCCGGCTTGTAGAGTTTCTGCTGAGAGATCTGCTGTTAGTCTGATGAATTTCCCTTTGTGGGTAACCCGACCTTTCTCTCTGGTTGCCCTTAATATTTTTCCTTCATTTCAACTTTGGTGAATCTGACAATTATGTGTCTTGGAGTTGCTCTTCTCAAGCAGTATCTTTGTGGCATTCTCTGTGTTTCCTGAATCTGAATGATGGCTTGCTATGCTAAATTGAGGAAGTTCTCCTGGATAATTTCCTGCAGAGTGTTTTCCAACTTGGTTCCATTCTCCCCGTTACTTTCAGGTACACCAATCAGTCATAGATTTGGTCTTTTCACATAGTCCCATATTTCTTGGAGGCTTTCTTCATTTCTTTTTATTCTTTTTTCTCTAAACTTCCCTTCTTGCTTCATTTCATTCATTTCATCTTCCATCACTGATACCCTTTCCTCCAGTTGATTGCATTGGCTGTTGAGGTTCTGCTTTCTTTACGTACTTTTGAGCCTTGAATTTCAGCTCCATCAGCTCCTTTAAACACTTCTCTCTATTGGTTATTCTAGCTCTACATTCGTCTAATTTTTTTTCAAATTTTTTAACTTCTTTGCCTTCGGTTTGAATTTCCTCCTGTAGCTCGGAGTAGTTTGATCGTCTGAAGCCTTCTTCTCTCAACTCTTAAAGTCATTTTTCGTCCAGCTTTGTTCCATTGCTGGTGAGGAACTGCATTCCTTTGGAGGAGGAGAGGTGCTCTGCGTTTTAGAGTTTCCAGTTTTTCTACTCTGTTTTTTCCCCATCTTTGTGGTTTTATCTACTTTTGGTCTTTGATGATGGTGACGTACAGATGTGTTTTTCGTGTTGATGTCCTTTCTGTTTGTTAGTTTTCCTTCTAAAAGACAGGACCCTCAGCTGCAGGTCTGTTGGAGTTTGCTACAGGTCCACTCTTGACCCTGTTTGCCTGGGTATCAGCAGTCTTGGCTGCAGAACAGTGTATTTTTGTGAACCGCGAATGCTGCTGTCTGATCGTTCCTCTGGAAGTTTTGTCTCAGAGGAGTACCCGGCCGTGTGAGGTATCAGTCTGCCCCTACTGTGGGGTGCTTCCCAGTTTGGCTGCTTGGGGATCAGGGGTCAGACACCAACTTGAGGACGCAGCCTGCCCGTTCTCAGATCTCCAGCTGTATAGTGGGAGAAGCACTGCTCTCTTCAAAGCTGTCAGACTGGGACATTTAAGTCTATAGAGGTTACTGCTGTCTTTTTGATTGTCTGTGCCCTGCACCCAGAGGTGAAGCCTACAGAGGCAGGCAGGCCTCCTTGAGCTGTGGTGGGCTCCTCCCAGTTTGAGGTTCCAGGCGGCTTTGTTTTCCTAAGCAAGCCTGGGAAATGGTGGGCAGCCCTCCCCAAGCCTCGCTGCCATCTTGCAGTTTGATATCAGACTGCTGTGCTAGCAATCAGCGAGACTCCATGGGCATAGGACCCTCTGAGCTATGTATGGGATATAATCTCCTGGTGTGAAGTATTTTAAGCCCATCAGAAAAGTGCAGTATTAGAGTGGGAGTGACCTGATTTTCCAGGTGCCGTCTGCTACCCCTTTCTTTGACTAGGAAAGGGAACTCCATGACCCCCTGTGCTTCCTGAATGAGGCAATGCCTCGCCCTGCTTCAGCTCATGCACTATGCACTGCACTCACTGTCTGGCAATCCCTAGTGAGAGGAACCCAGTACCTCAGATGGAAATGCAGAAATAACCCGACTTCTGGGTCCCTTGCACTGGGAGCTACAGACTGTAGATGTTCCTATTCGGCCATCTTAGCTCCAACCAACTATCTGTCTAGTTTTTATGTGAAGTTATTTCCTTTTCCAATAGAGGAGACAAGCACTACAAATATCCACTTGCAGATTCTACAAAAAGAGTGTTTGAAAACTGCTCAATCAAAAGAAAGGTTCAACTCTGTGACATGAATGGACACATCACAAAGAAGTGAAAACTGCTCAATCAAAAGAAAGGTTCAACTCTGTGACATGAATGGACACATCACAAAGAAGTTTCTCCTAATGCTTTTGTTTAGTTTTTATGTGAAGATTTTCACTTTTCCACCATTGGCCTCAAAGCACTCCAAATATCCAATTGCAGACTGTACAAAAAGAGTGTTTCAAAATTCCTCAGTCAAAAGACAGGTTCAAATCTCTGAGATGAATTCACACTTCACAAAAAGTTTCTCAGAATTGTTCTTTCTAGTTTTTATGTGAAGGTATTTCCTTTTCAGCTATAATCCACATGGTGCTCCAAATATTCACTTGGAGATATTACAAAAAGAGCATTTCCATACTGCTCTGCCAAAAGAAAGGTTCAACTCTGTGAGTTGAATGCACACATCCCAAAAAAGTTTCTGAGAATGCTTCTGTCTAGTTTTTATGTGAAGATACTTCCTTTTCCATGATAGGCCTCAAACCACTCCAAATATCCACTTGCAAATTCTACAAAAAGAGTGTTTCAAAAATTCTTAATCAAAAGAAAGGCTCAACAATGTGAGATGAATGCACACATCACAAAGAAGTTTCTCAGAATGCTTCTGTCTAGTTTTTATGTGAAGATGTATCCTTTTCAGCTGTAGGCCTCAAAGTGCTCCAAATATTCATTTACAGGCATTACAAAAAGAGTGCTTTCAAACTGCTCTACCAAAAGAAAGATTCAACTCCATGAGTTGAATGCACACATCCCAAAGATGTTTCTGAGAATGCTTCTGTCTAGTTTTTATGTAAAGATACTTCCTTTTCCACCATAGGCCTCAAAGCACTCCAAATATCCACTTACAGATTCCACAAAAATAGTGTTTCAAAACTACTTAATCAAAAGAAAGTTCCAACCCTGTGAGATGAATGCACACATCACAAAGAAGTTTCTGAGAATGCTTCTGTCTAGTTTTTATGTGAAGATATTTCCTTTTCAGCTATACGCCCCAAAGCACTCCAAATACCCATTTGCACATTCTACAAAACGAGTGTTTGCATGCTACTCAATCAAAAGAAATGTTCAACTGTGTGAGTTCAAAGCACACATCCCAAAGAAGTTTCTGAGAATGCTCTGTCTAATTTTCTTGTGAAGATATTTCCTTTTCTAACATAGGGTTCAAAGCGCTCCAAATATCCACTTGCAGATACTACAAAAAGAGTGTTTCCTAACTGCTCAATCAAAAGAAAGGTTCAACTCTGTGAGTTGAATGCACACATCCCAAAGAAGTTTCTGAGAATGCTTCCATCTAGTTTTTATGTGAAGATATTTCCTTTTCTACTACAGGCCTCAAAGCACTCAAATATCCACTTGCAGTTGCTACAAAAAGAGTGTTTCCAAACTGGTCAATCAAAAGAAAGGTTCAACTCTTATAGTTGAATGCATACATCACAAAGCAGTTTCCGGAAATGCTTCTGTCTAGTTTCTATGTTCAGATATTTCCATTTCCACCATAGGCCTCAAAGCATTCCAAATATCCACTTGCAGATTCTACAAAAGACTGTTTCAAAACGGCTCAATCAAAAGAAAGTTTCTCCTCTGTGAGGTAAATGCACACATCACAAAGAAGTTACTCGGAATGCTTCTGTCTTTTTTTAGGTGAAGATATTTCCTTTTCAGCTATAGGCCTCAAAGTGCTCCAAATATCCATTTGCAGTTACTACAAAAAGAGTGTTTCCAAACACAGCTCAATCAAAAGTAAGGTTCAACTCTGTGAGTTGAATGCACACATCACAAAGAAGTTTCTCAGAATGCTTCTGTCTAACTTTTATGTAAAGATATTCCCTTTTCCATCACAGGACTCAAAACACTCCAACTATCAACTTGCAGATTCTATAGAAGCAGTGTTTCAAAACTGCTCAATCAAAAGAAAGTTTCAACTCTGTGAGATGAAAGCGCACATCCAAAGAAGTTTCTCAGAATGCTTCTGTGTAGTTTTAAGTGAAGATATTTCCTTTTCAGCTATAGGCCTCAAAGCACTTCAAATATCCATTTGCAGTTACTACAAAAAGAGTGTATAAAAACTGCTGAATCAAAACATTCAGCTCGGTGAGATGAATGCGCACTTCACAAAGAAGTTCCTCTGAATGCTTCTGACTAGTTTTAAGTGCCGATATTTCCTATTCCACCATAGGTCTCTAAGCACTTCAAATATCCACTTACAGATTCTACAAAAAGAGTGTTTCCAAACTGCTCAATCAAAAGAATGGTTCAACTCTGAGAATTGAATGCACACATCACAAAGAAGTTTCTGAGAATTCTTCTGTCTAGTTTTTATGTGAAGATATTTCCTTTTCCAGCATAGGCCTCAAAGTTCTCCAAATATCCACTTGCAGATCCTACAAAAAGAGTGTTTCAAAACTTCTCAATAAAAGGAAAGGTTCAACTCTGTGAGATGAATGTGCACATCAGAAGGTAGTTTCTCAGAATGCTTCTGTCTAGTTTTTATGTGAAGATATTTGCTTTTCTGCTATAGGCCTCATAGAGTTCCTAATATCCATTGGCAGTTACTACAAAAAGAGTGTTTCCAAACTGCTCAATTAAAAGAAAAGTTCAACTTTTAGTGTTGAATACACAGATCACAAAGAAGTTTCTGAGAAAGCTTCTGTCTAGTTTTTATGTTAAGATACTTCCTTTTCCATAATAGGATTCACTGCACTCAAAATATCCACTTGCAGATTCTACAAAAAGAGTGTTTCAAAACTTCTCAATCAAAAGAAAGGTTCAACTCTGTGAGATGAATGCACACATCCCAAAGTAGTTTCTCAGAATGCTTCTGTCAAGTTTTCATATGAAGATATTTCTTTTTCAGCTATAGCCCTCAAAGCGATCCAAATATATCTTTTCAGTTACTACAAAAGAGTGTCTCTAAACTGTTCAATCAAAAGAAATATTCAACCCTGCAAGTTGAATGTGCCCAACAAAAAAAATTTCTGAGAATATTATTGCATAGTTTCTTTGTGAAGATATGTCCTTTTCCATCATAGGCCTTAAAGCACTCAAAATATCAACTTGCAGATTCTACAAAAAGAGTGTTTCAAAACTGCTCAATCAAAAGAAACATTCAACACTGTGAGATGAACGCACACATCGCAAAGAAGTTTCTGAGAGTGCTTCTGTCTAGTTTTCATGTGAAGATATTTCCTTTTCAGGAATAGGCCTCAAAGTGCTCCAAATATACATTTGTAGTTACTACAAAAAGAGCGTTTCCAAACTGCTCAATCAAAAGGAAAGTTCAACACCACTGTGTGTTGAATGCACACATCACAAAGAGGTTTCTGAGAATGCTTTTGTCTAGTCTATATGTGATGACATTTCCTTTTCCACCATAGGCCTCAAAGCGCTCCAAATATCCACTTGTGATGCTACAAAAACAGTGTTACAAAGCTTCTCAATCAAAAGAAAGGTTCAACTCTGTGAGATGAACGCACACATCACAAAGAAGTTTCTCAGAATGCTTCTGTCTAGTATTTATGGGAAGATATTTTGTTTTCCACCATAGGCCTCAAAGCACTCTGAATAGCCACTTGCAGATTCTACAAAAAGAGTGTTTTTAGAAACTGCTCAATCAAACAAAGGTTCAACTTTGTGAGTTGAATGCACTCAACACAAAGTAGTTTCTGAGAATGCTTCTCTCTAGTTTCTAAGAAAAGATATTTCCTTTTCAACCGTAGGCCTCAAAGCTTTCCAAATATCCACTTGCAGATACTACAAAATGAGTGTTTCAAAACTTCTCAAGCAAAAGAAAGGTTCAACTCCATGAGATGAATGCACACATCACAAAGATGTTTCTCATAATGCTTCTGTGTAGTTTCTGTTTGAAGATATTTCCTTTCCCACAATGGGCCACAAAGGGCTCCAAATATCCACTTGCAGATTCTAAAGAAAGAGAGATTCAAAACTGCTCAATCTAAAAATAAGTTCAACTCTGTGAGTTGAATGCCCACATCACAAAGAAGTTTCTCAGAATACTTCTGTGTAGTTTTATTTGAAGATATTTCCTTTTCCACCATAGGGTGCAAAGGACTCCAAATATCCACTTGCAGATTCAACAAAAAGAGTGATTCAAAACTGCTCAATCAAAAAATAAGTTCAACTCTGTGAGTTGAATGCCCACATCACAAAGAAGTTTCTCAGAATACTTCTGTGTAGTTTTATTTGAAGATATTTCCTTTTCCACCATAGGGTGCAAAGGACTCCAAATATCCACTTGCAGATTCAACAAAAAGAGTGATTCAAAACTGCTCAATCAGAATATAGGTTCAACCCTTTGAGGTGAATGCACACATCACATAAATTTTCTCAGAATGCTTCTGTGTAGTTTTTACTTGAAGATATTTCCTTTTCCACCATACACTGCAAAGGGCTCTAAATATCCAATCGCAGGTTCTACAAAAAGAGAGATTAAAAACTGCTCAATCAAAAGATAGTTTCAACTCTGTGAGTTGAATGCACACATCACAAAGAAGTTTCTCAGAATGCTTCTGCATAGTTTTTATGTGAGGATATTTGATTTCCACAATAGGCCTCAAAACTCTACAAATACATAGTTGCATGTTCTGCAAAAAGAGAGATTGAAAGCTGCTGAATCAAAAGATAGGTTAGACTCTGTGTGTTGAATGCACACCTCACAAAGAAGTTTCTCAGAATGCTTCTGTGAACTTTTTTTGTGAAAATATTTGCTTTTCCACAGTAGGCCTCAAAGAGCTCCAAATATTTACTTGCAGATTCTACGAAAAGAGTGTTTAAAAAAAAAAGAGTGTTTCAAAAGTGCTGAATCAAAAGAAAGGTTCAACTCTGTGAGATGAAAGCACACATCACAAAGTAGTTTCTCAGAATGCTTCTGTCTAGTTTTTATGTGAAGATATTCCCGTTTCAGACGAAGGCCTCAAAGCAGTCCAAATATCCAAATGCAGATTCTACAAAAAGAGTGTTTCAAAACTGCTCAATCATAAGATAGGTTCAACCCTGTCAGATGAATGCACACTTCACAAAGAAGTTTCTCAGAATGTTTCTGTGTAGTTTTTATTTGAAGATATTTCCATTTCCACCATAAGCCAGAAAGGGCTCCAAATATACACTTGCAGTTTCTCAAAAGAGAGATTCAAAACTGCTCAATCAAACAGTTTGAACTCTGTGAGTTGAATGCAAACATCACAAAGAAGTTTCTGAGAATGCTTCTGTCTAGTTTTTATGTGAACTTATTTCCTTTTCCACCTTAGGCTTTAAGGTGCTCCAAATACAACTTGCAGATTCTACAAAAAAGTGTTTCCAAACTTCTCAATCAAAAGAAATGTTCAACTCTATGAGATTAATACACACATAACAAAGAAGCTTCTCAGAATGCTTCTGACTAGTTTTTATGTGATATTTCCTTTTCAGTTATTGGCCTCAAAGCACTCTAAAAATCAATTTGCAGTTACTACAAAAAGATTGTTTCCAAACTTCTCAATCAAAAGAAAAGTTCAACTCTGAGAGTTGAATGCACACATCACAAAGAAGTTCCTGAGAATGCTTCTATCTACTTTCTATGTGAAGATTTTTCCTTTTCCACCGTAGGCCTCAAAGCACTGCAATTATCCACTTGTAGATTCTATGAAAAGAGTTTTTCAAAACTGCTCAATAAAAAGAAAGGTTCAACTCTGTGAGTAGAATGTACTCATCACAAATAAGTTTCTGAGAATGCTTCCATCTAGTTTTTATGTGAAGATATTTCCTTTTCCTCCATAGGCCTCAAAGCACTTCAAATTTCCACCTACAGATTCTACAAAAAGTGTTTCAAAACTTCTCAATCAAAAGAAAGGTTCAACTTTGTGAGGTGAATGCACACATCACAAAGAAGTTTCTCAGAATGCTTCTGTCTAGTTATTTTTTGAACATATTTCCTTTTCAGCTACAGGCCTCAAAGTGCTGCAAACATTCATTTGCAGTTACTAAAAAAAGAGTGCTTCCAAAGTGCTCAATCGAAAGAAAAGTTGAACTCTGAGAGTTGAATGCACACATTACAAAGGAGTTTCTGAGAATTGTTCTGTCCAGTTTTTATGTGAATATATTTCCTTTTCCACCACAGGCCTCAAAGCACTCCAAATATCCACTTGCAGATTCTACAAAAAGAGTGTTTCAAAACTTCCCAATCAAAAGAAAAGTTCAACTCCGTTAGATGAATGCACACATCACAAAGAAGTTTCTCAGATTGCTTCTGTCTGGTTTTTACGTGAAGATATTTCTTTTTCCACCATACACTACAAAGCACTCCAAATGTCCACCTACAGATTCTACAAAAAGAGTGTTTCCAAGTGGCTCAATCAAAAGAAAGGTTCAACTCTGTGAGGTGAATGCACACATTACAAAGAAGTTTCTCAGAATTGTTCTGTCTAGTTTTATGTGAGGATATTTCCTTTTCCAACATAGGCCTCAAAGCGATCCAAATGTCCACTTGTAGATTCTGCAAAGGAGAGTTTCCAAACTGATCAATCAAAGGAAAGGTTTAACTCTGTGAGATGAATGTACACATCTCAAAGAAGTTTCTCAGATTGCTTCTGTCTAGATTTTATGTGAAGATATTTCCTTTTCCAGCATAGGCCGCAAACGGCTCCAAATGTGCACTTGCAGATTCTACGAAAAGAGTGTTTCCAAACTGCTGAATGAAAAGAAAGATTCAACTCTGTGAGATGAATGCACGCATCACAAAGAAAATTCTCAGAAGTCTTCTGTCTAATTCTTATGTAAAGATATTTCATTTTCCACTATAGGCCTCGAGGCTCTCAAAATGTCCACTTGCAGATCCTACAAAAAAAGAGTTTCAAAACTGCTCTATCAAAAGAAAGGTTTGACTCTGTGAGATGAATGCACACATCAAAAAGAAGTTTCTGAGATTGCTTCTGTCTAGATTTTATGTGAAGATATTTCCTTTTCTACCATAGGCCGCAAATCGCTCCAAATGTTCACTTGCAGATTCTACAAAAACAGTGTTTCCATACTGCTCAATCAAAAGAAAGTTCAACTCTGTGAGATGAACTCATGCATTACAAAGAAGTTTCTCAGAATTCTTCTAATTTTTATGTGAAGATATTCCCTTTTCCAACATAGGCCACAAAGCGCTCCAAATGTCCACTGGCAGATTATACAAAAGGAGAGTTTCAAAACTG
Source organism: Pan paniscus (assembly GCF_029289425.2). NCBI lineage: Eukaryota > Metazoa > Chordata > Mammalia > Primates > Hominidae > Pan > Pan paniscus. The sequence continues at coordinate 55,285,493 of NC_073258.2, forward strand.
CTCAATCAAAAGAAATCTTTAACGCTGTGAAATGAATGTGAATCTCACAAAGAAGTTTCTCAGATTGCTTCTGTCTAGATTTCCTATGAAGATATTTCCTTTTCTACCATAGGCCTCAAAGTGCTCCAAATGTCCGCTTGCAGATTGTACAAAAAGAGTGTCTCCAAACTGCTGAATCAAAAGAAAGATTCAACTCTGCCAGATGAACGCATGCATCACAAAGAAGTTTCTCAGAATTCTTCTGTCTAGTTTTTATGTGAAGATATTTCATTTTCCACCACAGGCCTCAAGGCTCTTGAAATGTCCATTTGCAGATTCTACAAAAAGAGAATTTCAAAACTGGTCCATCAAAAGAAGGGTTCAACTCTGGGAGATGAGTTCACACATCACAAAGCAGTTTTTCAGAATGCTTCTATCTATTTTTTATGTGAAGATATTTCCTTTTCCACCATAGTCCTCAAAGCGCTCCAAATGTCCACTTTCAGATTCTACAAGCAGAGAGTTTCAAAACTCCTCAATCAAAAGAAAGGTTTAACTCTGTGAGATGAATGCAAACATGACAAAGAAGTTTCTGAGATTGCTTCTGTCTAGATTTTATGTGAAAATATTTCCCTTTCTACCATAGGCCACAAAGTGCTCCAAATGTCCACCTGCAGATTCTACAAAAACAGTGTTTCCAAACTGTTCAATCAAAAGAAATGTTCAACTCTGTGAGATGAATGCACACATCACAAAGAAGTTTCTCAGAATTCTTTGGTCTAGTTTTTAATGTGAAGATATTTCCTTCTCAAATGTTGGCCGCAAAGCAATCCAAATGTCCACTTTCAGATTCTACAAAAAGAGTGTTTCCAAACTGCTCAATCAAAAGAAAGGTTCAACTCTGTGAGAAGAATACACACATCACAAAGAAGTTTCTCAGAATTCTTCTGTCTAGTTTTTACGTGAGGATATTTCCTTTTCCAACATAGTCCTCAAAGCGATCCAAAAGTCCACTTGCAGATTCTGCAAAGGAGAGTTTCCAAACTGCTCAATAAAGGAAAGGTTTAACTCTATGAGATGAATGCACATATCACAAAGAAGTTTCTCAGATTGTTTCTGTCTAGATTTTATGTGAAGATATTTCCTTTTCTACCATAGGCCACAAACCACTTCAAATGTCCACTTTCAGATTCTACAAAAAGAGTGTTTCCAAACTGCCAAATGAAAAGAAAGATTCAACTCTGTGAGATGAACGCACACATCACAAAGAAGTTTCTCAGATTGCTTCTGTCTAGATTTCATGTGAAGATATTTCCTTATCTTCCGTAGGCCCCAAAGGGCTCCAAATGTTCACTTTCAGATTCTACAAAAAGAATATTTCCAAACTGCTCAATCAAAAGAAATGTTCAGCTCTCTGAGATGAACGCACACATCACAAAGATGTTTCGCAGAATTATTCTGTCTAGTTTTTATGTGAAGATATTTCATTTTCCACCATAGGCCTCAAGGTGCTTGACATTTCCACTTGCAGATCCTACAAAAAGAGTATTTCAAAACTGGTCCATCAAAAGAAAGTTTCAACTCTGGGAGAGGAATGCACACATCACAAAGAAGTTTCTCAGATTGCTTCTGTCTAGATTTTATGTGAAGATATTTCCTTTTATAACACAGGCCACAAAGTGCTCTGAATGTCCCCTTGCAGATTCTACAAAAAGAGTATTTCCAAACTGCTCACTCAATAGAAAGCTTCTATTCTCTGAGATGAATGCACACATCACAAAGAAGTTTCTCAGAATTCTTCTGCTTATTTTTTATGTGAAGATATTTCCTTTTCCACCATAGGCCTCAAAGGGCTCCAAATGTCCACTTGCAGATTCTACAAAAAGAGAGTTTGAAAACTCCTCAATCAAAATAAATCTTTAACTCTTTGAGATGAATGTACACATCTGAAAGAAGTTTCTCCGCTTCCTTCTGTCTAGATTTCATGTGAATATGTTTCCTCTTCTGCCATAGACCACAAGGCACTCCAAATGTCCAATTGCAGATTCTACAAAAAGAGTGTTTCCATACTGCTCAATAAAAGGAAAGGCTCAACTCTGTGAGAAGGATGCACATATCACAAAGTAGATTCTCAGAATTCTTCTCTAGTTTTTCTGTGAAGATATTTCCTTTTCCACCACAGGGTTCAAAGCACTCGAAATGTCAACTTGCAGAGTCTACAAAAAGAGAGTTTCAAAACTGCACAATCAAAAGAAAGTTTTAACTCTGTGGGCTGAATACACACATCACAAAGAAGTTTCTCAGATTGCTTCTGTCTAGATTTTATGTGAAGATATTTCCTTTTCTTCAATAGGCTGCAAAGCACTCCAAATGTCCACTTGTAGATTCTACAAAAAGAGTGTTTCCAAACTGCTCAATCAAAAGAAAGGTTCAACTATATGAGAAGAATGCACACATTACAAAGTAGTTTCTCAGAATTCTTCCTTCTAGTTTTTCTGTGAAGATATTTCCTTTTCCACCAAAGGGTTCAAAGCGCTCGAAATATCAACTTGAGATTCTACAAAAAGAGAGTTTCAAAACTGCACAATCAAAAGAAAGTTTTAACACTGTGAGATGAATACACACATCATAAAGAAGTTTCTCAGATTACTTCTGTCTAGATTTTACGTGAAAATATTTCCTTTTCTACCTTAGGCCTCAAAGCGCTCCAAATGTCCACTTGAAGATTCTTCAAAAAGAGTGTTTCCAAACTGCTCAATCAAAAGAAAGATTCAACTCTTTGAAATGAATGCACACATCAGAAAGAAGATTCTTCTAAAAGAGTGTTTCCAAACTGCTCAATCAAAAGAAAGGTTCAACTCTTTGAAATGAATGCACACATCAGAAATAAGATTCTCAGTATTCTTCTGTCTACTTTTTATGTGAAGATATTTCCTTTTCCCCCTAGGCCTCAAAGCGCTCCAAATGTCCACTTGCAAATTCTACAAAAAGAGACTTTCAAAACTTCTCTATCAAAAGAAAGGTTTAACGCTTTGAGATGAATGCACACATCACAAAGAAGTTTCTCAGATTGCTTCTATCTAGATTTTATGGGAAGATATTTCACTTTGTAACATAGGTCTCAAAGCACTCCAAATGTCGACTTGCAGATTCTACAAAAAGAGTATTTCAAAACTGATCCTTCAAAGGAAGGCTCAACTCTGGCAGATGAATGCACACATCACAAAGCTGTTTCTCAGATTGATTCTGTGTAGTTTTTATGTGAAGATATTTCCTTTTGTACCATTGGCCTCAAGGCGCTCCAAATGTCCACTTGCAGATTCTACAAAAAGAGTGTTTCCAAAGGGCTCTCTCAAAAGAAAGATTCAACTCTGTGAGATGAAATCACTCATCACAAAGAAGTTTCTCAGATTGCTTCTGTCTAGTTTTTATGTGAAGATATTTCATTTTCCAAAATAGGCCTCAAGCACTCAAAATATCCACTTGCAGATACTACAAAAAGATACTTTCTTAACTCCTCAAAAAAAAGGAAGGTTTAACTCTGTGAGATGAATGCACACATTACAAAGAATTTTCTCAGATTGCTTTTATCTAGATTTCATGTGAAGATATTTCCTTTTTTCACATAGGCCACAAAGCGCTCTGAATGTCCCCTTGCAGATTCTACAAAAAGAGTGTTTCCAAACTGCTCACTCAATAGAAAGCTTCTGTTCTCTGAGATGAATGCACACATCACAAAGAAGTTTCTCAGAATTCTTCTGCTTATTTTTTATGTGAAGATATTTCCTTTTCCACCATAGGCCTCAAAGGGCTCCAAATGTCCACTTGCAGATTCTACAAAAAGAGAGTTTGAAAACTCCTCAATCAAAATAAATCTTTAACTCTTTGAGGTGAATGCACACATGTGAAAGAAGTTTCTCCACTTCCTTCTGTCTAGATTTTATGTGAATATATTTCCTTTTCTGCCATATACCGCAAGGCACTCCAAATGCCCAATTGCAGATTCTACAAAAAGAGTGTTTCCATACTGCTCAATAAAAGGAAAGGCTCAACTCTGTGAGAAGGATGCACACATCACAAAGTAGATTCTCAGAATTCTTTCTAGTTTTTGGTTGAAGATATTTCCTTTTCCACCACAGGGTTCAAAGCACTTGAAATGTAAACTTGCAGATTCTACAAAAAGAGAGTTTCAAAACTGCACAATCAAAAGAAAGTTTTAACACTGTGAGATGAATACACACATCACAAAGAAGTTTCTCAGATTGCTCCTGTCTAGATTTTATGTGAAGCTATTTCCTTTTCTTCAAAAGGCCACAAAGCACTCCAAAGGTCCACTTGTAGATTCTACAAAAAGAGTGTTTCCAAACTGCACAATCAAAAGAAAGATTCAACTATGTGAGAAGAACGCACACATTACAAAGTGGTTTCTCAGAATTCTTCCTTCTAGTTTTTCTGTGAAGATATTTCCTTTTCCACCAAAGGGTTCAAAGCGCTCGAAATATCAACTTGCAGATTCTACAAAAAGAGAGTTTCAAAACTGCACAATCAAAAGAAAGTTTGAACACTGTGAGATGAATACGCACATCATAAAGAAGTTTCTCAGATTGCTTCTGTCTAGATTTTATGTGAAAATATTTCCTTTTCTACCTTAGGCCACAAAGCACTCCAAATGTCCTTCTGTCTACTTTTTATGTGAAGATATTTCCTTTTCCCCCTAGGCCTCAAAGCACTCCAAATGTCCACTTGCAAATTCTACAAAAAGAGACTTTCAAAACTTCTCTATCAAAAGAAAGGTTTAACCTTTTGAGATGAATGCACACATCACAAGCGTTCCAAATGTCCACTTGCAGATTCTACAAAAAGAGAGTTTGAAAACTCCTCAATCAAAAGAATGGTTTAATTCTGTGAGGTGAATGCCCACATCACAAGGAGGTTTCTCGTTTGCTTCTGTCTAGATTTTCTGTTAAGATTTTTTTTTGTACCATAGGCCACAAAGTGCTCCAAATGTCCACTTGCAGAATTTACAAATAGTGTGTCCAAACTGCTCAAAAAAAAAGAAAGGTTCAAATCTGTGAGCTGAACACACACATCACAAAGAAGTTTCTCAGAATTCTTCTGTCTTGTTTTTATATGAAGATATTCCTTATTCCACCATAGGCGTCAAAGCACTCCAAATGTCCAGTTGCAGATTCTAGAAAAAGAGAGTTTCAAAAATGCTCTTTCAAAAGAAAGGTTTAAATGAGTGAAATGAATGCACACCTCACAAAGAAGTTTCTCAGATGGCTTCTGTCTAAATGTGAAGATATTTCCTTTTCTGCCATAGGCCGCATACCGCTCCAAATGTCCACTTGCAGATTCCACAAAAAGAGTGTTTCCAAACTACTCAATCAAAAGAAAGGTTCAACTCTATGAGATGAAAGCACATATCATGAAGAAGTTTCTCAGAATTCTTCTGTCTGGTTTTTATGTGAAGATACTTCGTTTTCCACCATTGGCCTCAAAGCGCTCCAAATGTCTACTGGCAGATGCTACAAAAAGAGAGTCTCAAAACTGCTCTATCAAAAGAAAGGTTCAACTCTGTGAGTTGAATGCACACATCACAAAGAAGTCTCTGAGAATGCTTCTGTCTAGATTTTATGTGAAGATATTTCCTATTCTACCATAGAATGCAAAGTGGTCCAAATGTCCATTTGCAGATTCTACAAAAAGAGTGTTTCCAAACTGCTCAATCAAAAGAAAGCTACAACTCTGTGAGATGAATTCAAACATCACAATAAGTTTCTCAGAATTCTTCTGTCTAGTTTTTATGTGAAGATACTTCCTGTTCCACCATAGGCATCAAAGCGCTCCAAATGTCTGCTTGCAGATCTTCCAAAAAGAGATTTTAATAACTGCTCAAGAAAAAGAAAGGTTTAACTCTGTGAGATGAATGCCCACATAACAAAGAAGTTTCTCAGATTGATTCTCTCTAGATTTTATGTGAACGTATTTCCTTTTCTACCACAGGCTGCAAAGCACTCCAAATGTCCACTTCCAGATTCTACAAAAAGAGAGTTTCCAAACTGCTCAATCAAAAGGAAAGTTCAACTATGTAAGATGAAAGCACACATAACAAAGAAGTTTCCCAGGATTCTTCTGGCTAGTTTTTATGTGAAGATATTTCCTTTTCCACAATAGGCCTCAAAGCAATCCAAATGTCCACTTGCAGATTCTAAAATAGAGAGTTTCATAATTTCTCAATCAAAAGAAAGGTTTAACTCTGTGAGGTGAATGCACACAACACAAAGAAGTTTGTCAGATTGCTTCTGTGTAGATTTTATGTGAAGATATTTCCTTTCTAACAGAGACCACAAAGCACTCCAAATGTCCAATTGCAGATACTACAAAAAGAGTGTTTCCAAACTGCACAGTCATATGAAAGGTTCAACTCTATGAGACGAAAGCACACCACACAAAGAAGCTACTCAGAATTCTTCTTTCTAGTTTTTATGTGAATATATTTGCTTTTCCACAACAGGTCTCAAAGAGCTCCAAATGTCCAATTGCAGATTCTGCAAAAAGAGAGTTTCAAAAGTGCTCAATCAAAAGAAAGTTTTAACTCTGTGAGATTAATGCAAACATCACAAAGAAGTTTCTCAGAATTCTTCTATCTAGTTTTTATGTGAAGATATTTCCTTTTCCGCCATAGGCCTCAAAGCGCTCCAAATATCCACTTGCAGATTCTACAAAAAGAGTGTTTCAAAACTGCTCAATCAAAAGGAAGGTTCAACTCTGTGAGATGAATGCACACATCACAAAGAAGTTTTGGAGAATGCTTCTGTCTGGATTTTATGTGAAGATATTTCCTTTTCTAACATAGGCCGCAAAGCGCTCCAAATGTCCACTTGCAGATTCTACAAAGAGTGTTTCCAAACTGCTCAATCAAAAGAAATTTTCACCTCTCTGTGATGAATGCCTGCATCACAAAGAAGTCTCTCAGAATTCTTCTGTGTAGTTTTTATGTGAAGATATTCCCTTTTCCAACATAGGCCTCAATGCGCTCCAAATGTGCACTCGCATATTCTACAAAATAGTTTCAATACTGCACAATCAAAACGAAGTTTAACTCTGTGAGATGAATGTACACATCACTAAGATGTTTCTGAGATTGCTTGTGTCTAGATTTTATGAGAAAGTATTTACTTTTCTACCATTGGCCACAAAGAGCCCCAAATGTCCACTTACAGATTCTACAAAAACAGTTTTTCCAAACTGCTCAAACAAAAGAAAGGTTCAACTCTGTGAGATGAACGCATACATCACAAAGAAGTTTCTCATAATTCTTCTGTCTAGCTTTTAGGTGAAGATATTTCCTTTTCCACCATAGTTGTCAAAGCACTCCAAATGTCCACTTCCAGATTCTACAGAAAGAGAGTTTCAAAACGGCTCAATCAAAAGAAAGGTGGAAATTTTGGGGATGAATGCACACATCACAAAGATGTTTCTCAGATTGCTTCTGTCTTGATTTTATGTGAGGATATTTCCTTTTCTACCAAAGGCTGAAAAGTGCTCCAAATGACTACTTGCAGATTATACAAAAAGAGTGTTTCCAAACTAATCAATCAAAAGAAAGGTTTAATATCGTGAGATGAATGCACACATCACAAAGAAATTCCTCAGAATTCTTCTCTCTAGATTTTATGTGAAGATATTTCCTTTTCCACCATAGGCCTCAAAGCGCTCCAAGTGTCCACTTGCAGATTCTACAAAAAGAGAGTTTCAAAACTGCTCCATCAAAAGAAAATATTAACTCTGTGAGATGAAGGCACACATCACGAAGTAGTTTCTCTGGTTGCTTCTGTCTAGATTTTATGTGAGGATATTTCCTTTTCTACCACAGGCTGGAAAGCCCTCAAAATGTCCGCTTGCAGATTCTTAAAAAAGTCAAACTGCTCAAACAAAAGGAATGTTCAACTGTGTGAGACGAATGCACACACAACAAAGATGTTTCTCAGAATTCTTCTGTCTAGTTTTTATGTGAAGGTATTTCCTTTTCCACCATAGGCATCAAATCGCTACAAATGTCCACTTGAAGATTCTACAAAAACAGAGTTTCAAAACTGCTCCATCAAAAGAATGGTTTAACTCTGTGAGATGAATGCACACATCAAAAAGAAGTTTCTCAGATTGCTTCTGTCTAGATTTTATGTGAAGATATTTCCTTTTCTACCATACGATGCAAAGCGCACCAAATGTCCACTTGCAGAACCTGAAAAAAGAGTGTTTCCAATCTCCTCAATAAAAAGAGAGGTTCAACTCTGTGAGATCAATGCACACATCACAAAGAAGTTTCTCAGAATTCTTCTATTTTTTATTTGAAGATATTTCCTTTTCCACCACAGGCCTCAAAGCGCTCCAAATGTCCACCTGCAGATTCTGCAGAAGAGAGTTTCAAAACTGCTGAATAAAAAAAAAAGATTTAATTCTGTGAGATGAATGGACACATCTCAATATAGTTTCTAAGACTGCTTCTATCTGGATTTTATGTGAAGATGTATCCTTTTCTACCATAGTCTGCAATGCGATCAAATGTCCACTTGCAGATTCAATAAAAAGAGTGTTTCCAACCTACTCAATCAAAAGAAAAGTTCAACTCTGTGAAGTGAATGCACACACCACAAAAAAAGTCTCTCAGAATTCTTCTGTCTAGTTTTTATGTGAAGATATTTTCTTTTCCACCATAGGGCTCAAAGCGTTCCAAATGTCCAATTGCAGATTCTACTAAAAGAGAGTTTCAAAACTGCACCATCAAAAGACAGGTGTAACTATGTGAGGTGAATGCACACATCACAAAGAAGTTTCTCAGATTGCTTCTGTCTAGATTTCATATGAAGATGTTTCCTTTTCTACCACAGGCCTCAAAGAGCTCCAAATGTCCACTTGCAGATTCTACAAAAGAGTGTTTCCAAACGGCTCAATTAAAAGAAAGTTTCAGCTCTTTGAGATGAATGCACACATCACAAAATTTTCTCAGAATTCTTCTGTCTAGTTTTAATGTGTAGATATTTCCTTTTACACCATAGGCCACAAAGCGCTCCAAATGCCTAGTTACAGATTCTACTAAAAGAGTGTTACAAAACTGCTCAATCAAAAGAAAGGATTAACTCTGTGAGATGAATGTACACATCAGAAAGAAGTTTCTCAGATTGCTTCTGTGTAGATTTTATGTGAAGATGTTTCCTTTTATACCATAGGCAGCAAAGCGCTCCAATTGTCCACATGCATATTCTAAAAAAAGAGTGTTTCCAATCTGCTCAATCAAAACAAGGGTTCAACTCTGTCAGATGAACACAGACATCACAAAGAAGTTTCTCAGAATTCTTCTGTCTAGTTTTTATGTGAAGATATTTCCTTTTCCACGATAGGCCTGAAAGTGCTTTAAATGTCCACTTGCAGATACTACAAAAAGAGAGTATCAAAACTGCTCAATCGAAGAAAGTTTTAACTCTGTGAGTTGAGTGCACACATCACAAATAAATTTCTCAGATTGCTTCCATCTAGATTTCATGTGAAGATATTTCCTTTTCTACCATAGGCTGCATACTGCTCCAAATGTCCTAGTGCAGATTCCACAAAAAGAGTGTTTCCAACTGCTCAATCAAAAGATAGGCTCAACTCTGTGAGTTGAATGCACACAATGCAAAGAAGTTTCTTAGAATGATTCTGTGTAGTTTTTAGTTGAAGATATTTCCTCTTCCACAGTAGGCCTCCAAGGGCTCCAAATATCCACCTGCAGATTCTGCAAAAAGATAGATTCAAAACTGCTCAATGAGAAGATAAGTTCACCTCTGTGAGTTGAAGGCACACCTCACAAAGAAGTTTCTCAGAATGCTTCTGTGTAGTTTTTATGTTAAGATATTTGCTTTTCCACGGTAGGCGTCAAAGCACTCGAAATATCCACTTGCAGATTCATCAAAAAGAGTGTTTCAAAACTGCTCAATCATAAGATAGGTTCAACCCTCTGAGATGAATGCACACATCACAAAGGAGTTTCTCAGAATGTTTCTGTGTAGTTTTATGTGAAGATGTATCCTTATCCACCTTAGGCCACTATGGGCTCCAAATATCCACATGCAGATTATGCAAAAAGAGAGATTCAAAACTACTCAATCAAAAGATAGGTTCAATTCTGTGAGTTGAAGGCACACAACCCAAAGTAGTTTCTCAGACAGCTTCTGTGTAGTTTTTAGTTGAAGATATTTCCTCTTCCACAGTAGGCCTCCAAGAGCTCCAAATATCCACCTGCAGATTCTGCAAAAACATAGATTCAAAACTGCTCAATGAGAAGATAAGTTCACCTCTGTGAGTTGAATGCACACCTCACAAAGAAGTTTCTCAGAATGCTTCTGTGTAGTTTTTCTGTGAACCTATTCGATTTTCCACAGTAGGCCTCTCAGTGCTCCAAATATCCACTTGCACATTCTACAAATGGATTCAAAACTGCTCAAAGAAAGATTCAACACTGTGACATGAATGCACACATCACTAAAAAGTTTCTCAGAATGTTTCTGTGTAGTTCTTATGTGGAGATGTATGCTTTTCCACCATAGGCCACAAATGGCTCCAAATATCCACTTGCAGATCCTGCAAAAAGTGAGATTCAAAACTGCTCAATCAAAAGATAGGTTCAACTCTGTGAGTTGAATGCACACAACGCAAAGAAGTTTCTCAGAATGCTTCTGTGTAGTTTTTAGTTGAAGATATTTGCTCTTCCACAATAGGCCATGAAAGGCTCCAACAATCCACCTTCAGATTCTGCAAAAAGATAAATTAAAAACTGCTCAATGAGAAGATAAGTTTAACTCTGTGAGTTGAATGCACAGCTCACAAAGAAGTTTCACAGAATGCTTCTGTGTAGTTTTTCTGTGAACATATTCAATTTATCACAGTAGGCCTCTCAGCGCTCCAAATATCCACTTGCACATTCTACAAAAAGAGATATTGAAATCTGCTCAATCAAAAGAAAGGTTCAACTCTGTGAGATGAATGCACACATCACTAAGAAGTTTCTCAGAGTGTTTCTGTGTAGTTTTTATGTGAAGATATTTCCTTTTCCATCACAGGCCACAGAGGGCTCCTAATGTCCACTTGCAGATTCTACAAAAAGAGAGATTCAAAACTGCTCAACGAGAATATAAGTTCAACTCTCTGTGTTGAATGCACACCTCACAAAGAAGGTTCTCAGAATGATTCTGTGAAGTTTTTATGTTAAGATATTTCATTTTCGAAAATAGGCCTCAAAGCTCTTCAAATATCCACTTGCAGATTCTACAAAATGAGAGATTCTAAAATGCTCAATCAAAAGATAGGTTCAATTCTGTGAGATGAATGCACACATCACAAAGAAGTTTCTCAGAATGTTTCCGGGTAGCTTTTATTTGAAGATATTTCCTTTTCCACCGTAAGGTGAAAAGGGCTCCAAATATCCACTTGCAGATTCTACAAAAAGAGAGATTCTAAACTGCTCAATCAAAAGATAGGTTCAACTCTGTGAGTTGAATGCACACATCCCAAAGAAGTCTCTCAGAATTCTGTGTAGTTTTCAGTTGAAGATATTTGCTCTTCCACAGTAGGTCTCAAAGGTCTCCAAATATCCATCTGCAGATTCTAAAGAAAGATAGATTCAAAACTGCTCAATGGGAAGATAAGTTAAACTCTGTGAGTTGAATGCACACCTCACAAAGTAGTTTCTCAGAATGCTTCTGTGTAGTTTTCATGTGAAGATATTTGCTTTTACACAAGAGGCCTCAAAGGGCTCCACACATCCACTTGCAGATTCTGCAAAAACAAAGATTCAAAACTGATCAACCAAAAGATAGGTTCAACTGTGTGAGTTGAATGCACACATCATGAAGAAGTTTCTCAGAAGGTTTCTGTGTAGTTTTGAAGTGAACATATTTGATTTTCCACAGTAGGCCTCACAGCACTCCAAATATCCATTTGCAGATTCTACAAAATGAGAGATTCTAAACTGCTCAATCAAAAGTTAGGTTCAACTCTGTGAGTTGAATGCACACATCACAAGTTTCTCAGAATGCTTCTGAGTAGTTTCTATTTGAAGATACTTCCTTTTCCACAATAGGCCACAATGGGCTCCAAATATCCAACTGGAGATTCTACCTGAAGAGTGACACAAAACTGCTCAATCAAAAGAAAGTTTCAACTCTGTGACATGAATGCACAAATCACAAAAAAGTTTCTCAGAATGCTTCTGTGTAGTTTTTATCTGAAGATATTTGCTTTTCCTCGGTAGGCCTCAAAGCGCTCGAAATATCCACTTGTGGATTCAACAAAAGGAGTGTTTCAAAACTGCTCAATCATAAGATAGGTTCAAACCTCCGAGATGAATGCACACATCACAACGACGTTTCTCAGAATGTGTCTGTGTAGTTTTTATTCGAAGATATTTCCTTTTCCACAGTAGGCCTCAAAGGCTTCGACTTATCCACTGGCAGATTCTACAAAAAGAGTGTTTCAAAACTGCTCAATCAAAAGATAGGTTCAACTCTGTGAGATGAATACACAAATCATAAGGAAGCTTCTCAGAAAGCTTCTGTGTAGTTTTTATTTGAAGATATTTCCTTTTCCACCATAAGGTGAAAAGGGCTCCAAATATCCACTTGCAGATTCTACAAAAAGAGAGATTCTAAACTGCTCAATGAAAAGATAGGTTCAACTCTGTGAGTTGAATGCACACATCCCAAAGAAGTTTCTCAGAATTCTTCTGTGTAGTTTTTAGTTGAAGATATTTGCTCTTCCACAGTAGGTATCAAAGGGCTCCAAATATCCATCTGCAGATTTCAAAAAAAAGATATATTCAAAACTGCTCAATGAGAAGATAAGTTAAACACTGTGAGTTTAATGCACACCTCACAAAGAAGTTTCTCAGAATGCTTCTGTGTAGTTTTCATGTGAAGATATTTGCTTTTACACAAGAGGCCTCAAAGGGCTCCACACATCCACTTGCAGATTCTGCAAAAAGAAAGATTCAAAACTGATCAATCAAAAGGTAAGGTTCAACTCTGTGAGTTGAATGCACACATCACAAAGAAGTTTCTCAGAATTCTTCTGTGTAGTTTTTATTTGAAGATATTTCCTTTTCCACCATAAGGTGAAAAGGGCTCCAAATATCCACTTGCAGATGCTACAAAAAGAGAGATTCTAAACTGCTCAATCAAAAGATTGGTTCATCTCTGTGAGTTGAATGCACACATCCCAAAGAAGTTTCTCAGAATTCTTCTGTGTAGTTTTTAGTTGAAGATATTTTCTCTTCCACAGTAGGTCCCAAAGGGCTCTAAATATCCACCTGCAGATTCTGAAAAAAGGTAGATTCAAAACTGCTCAATGAGAAGATAAGTTCAACTCTGTGAATTGAATGCACACCTCACAAAGAAGTTTCTCAGAATGCATCTGTGTAGTTTTTATGTGAAGATATTTCCTTTTCCACAATAGGCCTCAAACGGCTCCAAACATCCACTTGCAGATTCTGCAAAAAGAAAGATTCAAAACTGCTAAAAAAAAAAAAAAATTGGTTCAACTCTGTGAGTTGAATGCACACATCACAAAGAAGTTTCTCAGAATATAGTTTTGAGTGTAGTTTTGAAGTGAATATATTTGATTTTCCATAGTAGGCCTCACTGTGCTCCAAATATCCACTTGCAGATTGCACAAAAAGAGAGATTCAAAACTGCTCAATCAAAAGGTAAGTTTAACTCTGTGAGTTGAATGCACACATCACGAAGAAGTTTCTCAGAATGCTTCTGACTGGTTTTTAAGTGAAGATATTTCCTTTTCCACAATAGGCCTAAAAGGGCTCCAAATAACCACTTGCAGATTCAACAGAAAGAGTGTTTCAAAACTGATCAGTCAAAAGAAAAGTTCAACTCTGTGTGATGAATACACACTTCACAGAGAAGTTTCTCTGAATGCTTCTGTGTAGTTTTTCTGTGAAGATATTTCCTTTTTCACAATAGGCCTCAAAGGGCTCCAAATATCCACTTACAGATTCAACAAAAAGAGTGTTTGAAAACAGCTCAATCAAAAGAAAGATTCAACTCTGTGGAATGAATGCACACAGCACAAAGAAGTTTGGCAGAATGCTTCTGTGTAGTTTCTATGTGAAGATGTTTGCTTTTCCACGGTAGGCCTCAAAGAGCTCAAAATATCCACTTGCGGATTCTACAAAAAGAGTGTTTCAAAACTGCTCAATCATAAGATAGGTTCAACCCTTTGAGATGAATGCACACCTCACAAAGAAATTTCTCTGAATGCTTCTGTGTAGTTTTTATGTGAATATATTTCCTTTTCCACAATAGACTTCAAAGGGCTCCAAAAATCCACTTGCAGATTCTGCAAAAAGAAAGATTCAAAACTTCTCAATCAAAAGATAGGTTCAACTCTGTGAGTTGAATGCACACATCACAAAGAAGTTTTTCAGAATTCTTCTGTGTAGTTTTGAAGTGGACACATTTGATTTTCCATAGTAGGCCTCACTGCTCTCCAAATATACATTTGCAGATTCTACAAAAAGAGAGATTCAAAACTGCTCAATCAAAAGATAGGCTCAACTCTGTGAGTTGAATCCACACATCATGAAGAAGTTTCTAAGAATACTTCTGACTAGTTTTTATGTGAAGATATTTCCTTTGCCACTATAAGCCTCAAAGGGCTCCAATTATCCACTTTCAGTTTCTAAAAAAAAAGTGTGCCAAAACTGCTCAATCAAATGAAAGGTTCAACTTTGTGAGATGAATGCACACATCACAAAGACGTTTCTCAGAATGCTTCTTTGTAGTTCTTAAGTGAGGGTATTTCCTTTCCCAAGATAGGCCTCAAAGGGCTCCAAATATTGACTTGCAGTTTGTACAAAAACAGTGTTTCAAAGCTAATCAGTCAAAAGAAAGGTTCAACTCTGTGAGATGAATGCACACATCACAAAAAGTTTCTCAGAATGCTTCTGTTTAATTTTTATGTGAGGATATTTAGTTTTCAACAATAGGCCTCAAAGGGCCCTAAATATCCACCTTCAGATTCCACAAAAAAAGTGTTTGAAAACTGCTCAATTTAAAGAAAGGTTCAACTCTGTGAGTTGAATGCATGCATCACAAAAAAGTTTCTCAGAATGCTTCTGTGTAGTTTTTAAATGAACATATTTGATTTTCCACAGTAGGCCTCACAGCGCTCCAAATATCCAATTGCAGATTTTACAAAAGAGAGTTTCAAAGCTGCTCAATCAAAAGATAGGTTCAAGTCTGTGAATTGAATGCATCCATCATGAAGAAGTTTCTGAGATTGTTTCTATGCAGTTTTTATTTGAAGATATTTCCTTTTCCACCATAGAGTGCAAAGGGCTCCAAATATCCATTTGCAGATTCCACAAAAAGAGAGATTCTAAGGTGCTCAATCAAAAGATAGGTTCAACTCTGTGAGTTGAATGCACACATCACAAAGAAGTTTGACAGAATGTTTCTGAGTAATTTTTATGCGAAGGTATTTCCTTTTCCACAATAGGCCTCAAAGGGATCCAAATATCCAACTGCAGATTCTACA
Organism: Pan paniscus; assembly: GCF_029289425.2. Taxonomy (NCBI): domain Eukaryota; kingdom Metazoa; phylum Chordata; class Mammalia; order Primates; family Hominidae; genus Pan; species Pan paniscus. The sequence goes on from NC_073258.2 coordinate 55,301,060, forward strand.
AAAAGAGTGTTTGAAAACTGCTTAATGAAAAGAAAGTTCAACTCTGTGAGATGAATGCACACATCCAAAGAACTTTCTCAGAATTCTTCTGTGTAGTTTTTATCTGAAGATATTTGCTTTTCCACAGTAGGCCTCAAAGCGCTCGAAATATCCACTTGCGGATTCAACAAAAAGAGTTTTCCCAATCTGCACAATTATAAGATAGTTTCACCTCTCTGAGCTAGGTGCACGCATCACAAAGAAGTGTCTCAGAATTCTTCTCTGTAGTTTTTATATGAATATGTTTGATTTTCCACAGTAGACCTCACAGTGCTCCAAATATCCAATTGCAGATTCTACAAAAAGAGAGAATCAAAACTGCTCAATGAAAAGATAAGTTCAAGTCTGTGAGTTGAATGCACACATCATGAAGACGTTTCTGAGATTGCTTCTGTGTAGTTTTTACTTGAAGATATTTCCTTTTCCACCATAGGGTGCAAAGGGCTCCAAATATCCATTTGCAGATTCCACAAAAAGAGAGATTCTAAACTGCTCAATCAAAAGATAGGTTCAACTATGTGAGTTGAATGCACACATCCCAAATAAGTTTCTTAGAATTCTTCTGTGTAGTTTTTAGTTGAAGATATTTGGTCTTCCACAGTAGGCCTCAAAGGGCTCCAATGTCCACCTGCAGATTCTGCAAAAACATAGATTCAAAACTGCTCAACAAGAAGATAAGTTCACCTCTGTGAGTTGAATGCACACCTCAAAAAGAAGTTTCTCAGAATTCTTCTGTGTAGTTTTTATGTGAAGATATTTCCTTTTCCACAATAGGCCACAAAGGTCTCCAAACATCCAATTGCAGATTCTGCAAAAAGAAAGATTCAAAAGTGCTCAATCAAAAGACAGGTTCAACTCTTTGAGTTGAATGCACACATCAAAAAGAAGTTTCTCAGAATGCTTCTGTGTAGTTTTGAAGTGAACATATTTCATTTTCCTCAGAAAGCCTCACTGTGCTCCAAATATCCACTTGCAGTTTCCACAAAAAGAGAGATTCAAAACTGCTCAATCAAAAGATAGGTTCAACTGTGAGTTGAATGCACACATCACGAAGAAGTTTCTCAGAATGATTCTGACTAGTTTTTATGTGAAGATATTCCCTTTTCCACAATAGGCCTTAAAAGGCTCCAAATATCCACTTGCAGATTCAACAAAAAGAGGGTTTCAAAACTGCTTAATCGAAACATCGGTTACAATCGGTGAGTTGAATGCACACATCCCAAAGAAGTTTCTCAGAATGCTTCTGTGTATTTTTTATGTGAAGGTATTTTCTCTTCCACAGTAGGCCTCAAAGAGCTGAAAATCCACCTGCAGATTCTGCAAAAAGAGAGATTCCAAACTGCTCAATGAGAAGACAAGTTCAACTCTGTGAGTTGATTGTACACCTCACAAAGAAGTTTCTCTGAATGCTTCTTGGTAGTTTTCATGTGAAGATATTTCCTTTTCCACAATAGGCATCAAAGCTCTCCAAACATCCATTTGCAGATTCTGCAAAAAGAGAGATTCAAATCTGCTCAATCAAAAGATGGGTTCAACTCTGTGGGTTGAATGCACACATCACAAAAAAGTTTCTCAGAATGCTGCTGTGTAGTTTTTATGTAAACATATTTCATTTTCCACAGTAGTTCTCACAGCGCTCCAAGTATCCAATCGCAGATTCAACAAAAAGAGAGATTCAAAACTGCTCAATCAAAAGACAGTTTAAATTCTGTGTGTTGAATGCACATGTCATGAAGAAGTTTCTGAGATTGCTTCTGTGTAGTTTGTATTTGAAGATATTTCCCTTTCCACCATAGGGTGCAAAGGGCACCAAATATCCATTTGCAGATTCTACAAAAAGAGAGATTCTAAACGGCTCAATGAAAAGATAGGTTGAACTCTGTGAGTGGAATGCACACATCACAAATTAGTTTCTCAGAATGCTTCTGTGTAGCTTTTATCTGAAGATATTTGCTTTTCCACGGTAGGCCTCAAAGCGCTCCAAACGCCCACTTGCAGATTCTGCAAAAAGAGAGATTCAAAACTGCTCAATCAAAAGATAGGTACAATTCTGTGGGTTGAATGCACACATCACAAAGAAGTTTCTCAGAATGTTTCTGCGTGGTTTTTATGTGAAGATATTTCCTTTTCCACCATAGGGCACAAAGGGCTCCAAATATCCACTTGCAGATTCTACAAAAAGAGAGATTCATAACGTCTCAATGAGAAGATAAGTTCAACTCTGTGAGTTTAATGCACACATCAAGAAGAAATTTCTGACAATGCTTCTGTGTAGTTTTTATTTGAAGACATTTCCTTTTCCACCATGGGGCTCAAAGGGCTCCAAATCTCCACTTGCAGATTCTACAAAAAGTGAGATTTTAAACAGCTAAGTTGAAACATAGGTTCAACTCTGTGAGGTGAATGCACACATCACAAAGAAGTTTCTCAGAATTCTTCTGAGTTGTTTTATGTGAAGTTATTTTCTTTTCCACAACAGGCCTCAAAGGGCTCCAATTATCCACCTGCAGATTCTACAAAAAGAGTTTTTCAAAACTGCTCAGTCAAAAGAAGGGTTCAACTCTGTGAGATGAATGCACACATCACAAGGAGTTTCTCTGAATGCTTCTGTGTAGTTTTTATGTGAAGATATTTCCTTTTCCACAATAGGTCTCAAAGTGCTCCAAATATCCACACACAAATTCTACAAAAAGAGTGTTTCAAAACTGCTCAATCAAAAGAAAGTTTTAGCTCCGTGAGATGAATGCACACATCACAAAGACGTTTCTCAGAATACTTCTGTGTAGTTTTTTTCTGAAGATATTTGCTTTTCCATGGTAGGCCTCAAAGTGCTCCAATTATCCACTTCCAGATTCTACAAAAATAGTGTTTCAAAACTGCTCAATCATAAGATAGGTTCAACTCTCTGAGTTGAATGCAAACATCCCAAAGAAGTTTCTCAGAATGTTTCTGTGTAGTTTTTATTTGAAGATATTTCCTTTTCCACCATGGGCTGCAAAGGTCTCCAAATATACACTTGCAGATTCTGCAAAAAGAGAGATTCACAATGGCTCAATCAAAAGGTAGGTTCAAATCTGTGAGTTGGATGCACACATCCCAAAGTAGTTTCTCATAATTCTTCTGTGTAGTTTTTATGGGAAGATATGTGCTTTTCCACAGCAGGCCTCAAAAAGCTCTAAATATCCACCTGCAGTTTCTGCAAAAAGAGAGAATTGAAACTGCTCAATCAAAAGACAGTTTCAACTCTGTGAGTTGAATGCCTACATCACAAAGAAGTTTCTCTGAATGCTTCTGTGAAGTTTTTATTTGAAGATATTTCTTTTTCCACCATAGGGCACAAAGGGCACCAAATATCCACTTGCAGATTCTACAAAAAGAGAGATTCAAAACTGCTCAATGTGAGGATAAGTTTAACTCTGTTAGTTGAATGTAAACCTCACAAAGAAGTTTCTCCTAATGCTTCTGTGTAGTTTTCATGTGGAGATATATCCTTTTCCACAGTAGGCCCCAAAGCTCTCCGAACATCCACTTGCAGATTCTACAAAAAGAGAGATTGAAAACTCCTCAATCAAAAGATAGGTTCAACTCTGTAAGGTGAATGCACGCATCATGAAGAAGTTTCTGAGAATGCTTCTGTTTAGTTTTTATTTGAAGATATTTCCTTCTCCACCATAGGGTGAAAAGGTCTCCAAATATACACTTGCAGATTCTACAAAAAGAGAGATTCAAAACTGCTCAATGTGAGGATAAGTTTAACTCTGTTAGTTGAATGTAAACCTCACAAAGAAGTTTCTCCTAATGCTTCTGTGTAGTTTTCATGTGGAGATATTTCCTTTTCCACAGTAGGCCCCAAAGCTCTCCGAACATCCACTTGCAGATTCTACAAAAAGAGAGATTGAAAACTCCTCAATCAAAAGATAGGTTCAACTCTGTAAGGTGAGTGCACGCATCATGAAGAAGTTTCTGAGAATGCTTCTGTTTAGTTTTTATTTGAAGATATTTCCTTCTCCACCATAGGGTGAAAAGGGCTCCAAATATCCACTTGCAGATTCTACAAAAAGAGAGATTCTAAACTGCTCAATCAAAAAATATGTTCAACTCTGTGAGTTCAATACACACATCACAAAGATGTTTCTCAGAATGCTTCTGTGTAGTTTTTATGTGAACATATTTGATTTTCGACAGTAGGCCTCACAGCACTCCAAGTATCCACTTGCAGATTCTGCAAAAAGAGATTCAAAACTGCTCAATCAAAAGATAGGATCAACTCTGTGTTTTGAATGCACACATCATGAAGAAGTTTCTGAGAATGCGTCTCTGTAGTTTTTATATGAAGATATTTCCTTTTCCACTCTAGGGCACAAAGGCTCCAAATATCCACTTGCAAATTCTACAAAAGGAGAGATTCTAACCTGCTCAATGAAAAGATAGGTTCAATTCTGTGGGTTGAATGCACACATCACAAAGAAGTTTCTCAGAATGGTTCTGAGTAGTTTTTATGTGAAGATATTTCCTTTCCACAATAGGCCTCAAAGGGCTCCAATTATCCACTTGTAGATTCTACAAAAAAAGTGCTTTAAAACTGCTCAATCAAAAGAATGGTTCAACTCTGACAGATGAATGCACACATAACTAAGAAGTTTCTCAGAATTCTTCTGGGTAGTTTTTATCTGAAGATATTTGCTTTTCCACGGTAGGCCTCAAAGCACTCTAAATATCCACTTGCAGATTCTGCAAAGGAGAGTTTCAAAACTGCTCAATGATAAGATAGGTTCAACCCTGTGAGATGAATGCACACATCCAAAGAAGTTTCTCAGAATGCTTCTGCATAGTTTTTATTTGAAGATATTTCCTTTTCCACCATAGGCCACAAAGGGCTCCAAATATCCACTTTCAGATTCTGCAAAAACAGAGATTCTCAACTGCTCAATCAAAAGATATGTTCAAGTCTGTGAGTTGAATGCACACATCAAGAAGAAGTTTCTGAGAATGACTCTGTGTAGTTTTTATTGGAAGATATTTCCTTTTCCACCATAGGGCACAAAGGGCTCTAAATATCCACTTTCACATTCTACAAAAATGGAGATTCTAAACTGCTCAGTCAAAATATAGGTTCAACTCTGTGAGTTGAATGCACACATCACAGAGAAGTTTCTCAGAATGCTTCTGAGAAGTTTTTATGTATAGATGTGTCCTTTTCCACAATAGGTCTCAAAGGACTCCAATTATCCACTTGGAGATTCTACAAAAAGTGTTTTAAAACTGCTCAATCAAAAGAAAGGTTCAACTCCGTGAGATGAATGCACACATCTCAAAGAGATTTCTCAGAATGCTTCTATGTAGTTTTTATGTGAAGATATTTCCTTTTCCACAATAGGCCTCAAGGGGCTCCAAATATCTACTTGCAGATTCTATAAAAAGAATGTTTCAAAACTGCTAAATCGAAAGAAAGGTTCAACTCTGACAGATGAATGCACACATCACAAAGAAGTTTCTCAAAATGCTTCTGTGTAGTTTTTATCTGAAGATATTTTATTTTCCACTATAGGCCTCAAAGCGCTCCATATATCCATTTGCAGATTCTACAAAGAGTGTTTCAAAACTTCTCAATCATAAGATAGGTTCAACCCTGTGAGATGAATGCACACATCACAAAGTAGTTTCTCAGAATATTTGTGTGTAGTTTCAAAACTCCCCTATCAAAAAAAGGTTCAACTCTGTGAGTTGAATGCACACATCACAAAGAAGTTCCTCAGAATGCTTCTGAGTAGTTTTATGTGAAGATATTTCCTTTTCCACAAGAGGTCTCAAAGGGCTCCAAGTATCCACTTCCAGATTCTACAAAAAGAGAGCTTCAAAACTGCTTAATGAGAAGATAAGTTCAACTCTGTGAGTTGAATGCACACCTCACAAAATAGTTTATCAGAGTGCTTCTGTGTAGTTTTTAATGTGAAGATATTCCTTTTCCACAATGGGCCTCAATGCTCTCCAAACATCCACTTGCCGATACTGCAAAAAGAGAGATACAAATCTGCTCAATCAAAAGATAGGTTCAACACTGTGAGTTGAATGCACACATCACAAAGAAGTTTCTCAGAATTTTTCTGTGTAGATTTTGTGTTAACATATTTGATTTTCCACAGTAGGCCTCACAGTGCTCCAAATGTTCACTTGAAGATTCTACAAAAAGAGAGACTCAAACCTGCTCAATCAAAAGATAGGTTCAAATCTGTGAGTTGAATGCACACATCCCAAAGAAGTTTCTGAGAATGCTTCTGTCTAGTTTTTATATGAAGATATTTACTTTACCACAATAGGCCTCAAAGGGCTCCAAATATCCACTTGCAGATTTTACAAAAAGAGTGTTTCAGAACTGTTCAATCAAAAGAAAGGTTCAACTCTGTGAGGTGAATGCATACATCACAAAGATGTTTCTCAGAATGCTTCTGTTTAGTTTTCATCTGAAGATATTTACTTTTCCACGGTAGGCTTCAAAGAGCTCCAAATATCCACTTGCAGATTCCACGGAATTAGTGTTTCAAATCTGCTCAATTATAAGATAGGTTCAAACCTGTGAGATGAATGCACACATCACAAAGAAGTTTCTCAGAAAGTTTCTGTGTAGTTTTTATTTAAAGATATTTTCTTTTCCACCATGAAGCACGAAGGGCTCCAAATATCCACTTGCAGATTCTGCAGAGAGACTCAAAACTGCTCAATAAAAAGAGAGGTTCAACTTTGTGAGTTAAATGCACACTTCCCAAAGAAGTTTCTCAGAATGCTTCTGTGTACTTTTTATGTGAAGATATTTGCTTTTCCACAGTAGGCCTCAAAGGGCTCCAAATATCCACCTGCAGGTTCTGGAAAAAGAGAGATTCAAAACTGCTCAGTCAAAAGATAAGTTCAATTCTGTGAGCTGTATGCATAAATCCCAAAGAAGTCTCTCTTAATGCTTCTGTGTAGTTTTTATTTGAAGATATTCCCTTTTCCACCATTGGGTGCAAAGAGCTCCAAATATCCACTTGCAGACTCTACAAAACGAGAGATTCAAAACTGCTCAATGAGAAGATAAGTTCAACTCTGTGAGATGAATGCATGCATCACAAAGAAGTTTCTCAGAATGCTTCTATGTAGTTTTTATGTGAAGATATTTCCTTTTCCATAATAGACCTCAAAGGGCTCCAAATATCCACCTGCAGGTTCTGGAAAAAGAGAGATTCAAAACTGCTCAGTCAAAAGATAAGTTCAATTCTGTGAGCTGTATGCATAAATCCCAAAGAAGTCTCTCTTAATGCTTCTGTGTAGTTTTTATTTGAAGATATTCCCTTTTCCACCATTGGGTGCAAAGAGCTCCAAATATCCACTTGCAGACTCTACAAAACGAGAGATTCAAAACTGCTCAATGAGAAGATAAGTTCAACTCTGTGAGATGAATGCATGCATCACAAAGAAGTTTCTCAGAATGCTTCTATGTAGTTTTTATGTGAAGATATTTCCTTTTCCATAATAGACCTCAAAGGGCTCCAAATATCCACTTGCAGATTCTACAAAAAGAGTGTTTCAAAACTGCTCATTCAAAAGTAAGATTCAACCCTGAGAGATGAATGCACACATCACAAAGAAGTTGCTCACAATGTTTCTCTGTAGTTTTTATTTTAAGATATTTCCTTTTCCACCATAGGCCACAAAGGGCTCCAAATATCCACTTGCAAATTCTGCAAAAACGGAGATCCAAAACTGCTCAATCAAAAGATAGATTCAACTCTGTGAGTTGAATGCATACATCACAAAGATGTTTCTCAGAATGCTTCTGTGTAGTTTTTATGTGAAGATATTAAGTTTTCTACAGTAGGCCTCAAAGGGCTCCTAATATCCACCGGCTGATTCTGCAAAAAAAAAGAGATTCAAAATTGCTCAATCAAAAGATAGGTTCAACTCTGTGAGTTGAAAGCATACATCACTAAGAAGTTTCTCTGAATGCTTCTGTGAAGTTTTTATTTGAAGATATTTCCTTTTCAACCCTAGGGTGGAAAGGGATCCAAATATCCACTTGCAGATTCCACAAAAAGAGAGACTCAAACCTGCTCAATGAGAAGATAATTTCAACTCTGTGAGTTTAATGTACGCCTCACAAAGGAGTTTCTCAGAATGCTTCTGGGTAGTTTTTATTTGAAGATATAGTCTTTTCAACCCTAGGGTGGAAAGGGCTTCAAATATCCACTTGCAGATTCTATAAAAAGAGAGCTTCAAACCTGCTCAAGCAAAACACAGGTTCAAACCTGTGAGTTGAATGCACATATCATGAAGAAGTTTCTGAGAATGCTTCCGTCTAGTTTTTATGTGAAGATATTTCCTTTTACACAATAGGCCTCAAAGCTCTCCAAACATCCACTTGCAGATTCTGCAAAAAGAGAGATTCAAAACTGCTCAATCAAAACATAGCTTCAACTCTGTGAGATGAATGCCCACATAAAGAAGTTTCTCAGAATGCTTCTGTGTAGTCTTTATTTGAACATATTTGATTTTCCACAGAAAGCCTCACAGTGTTTCGGATATCCACTTGCAGATTCTACAAAAAGAGAGATTCAAAGCTGCCCCATCAAAAGATACGTTCAACTTGGTGTGTTGAATGCACACATCATGAAGAAGTTTCTGAGAATGCTTCCGTCTAGTTTTTATGTGAAGATATTTCCTTTTACACAATAGGCCTCAAAGCTCTCCAAACATCCACTTGCAGATTCTGCAAAAAGAGAGATTCAAAACTGCTCAATCAAAACATAGCTTCAACTCTGTGAGATGAATGCACACATAAAGAAGTTTCTCAGAATGCTTCTGTGTAGTCTTTATTTGAACATATTTGATTTTCCACAGAAAGCCTCACAGTGTTTCGGATATCCACTTGCAGATTCTACAAAAAGAGAGATTCAAAGCTGCCCCATCAAAAGATACGTTCAACTTGGTGTGTTGAATGCACACATCATGAAGAAGTTTCTGAGAATGCTTCTGTGTAGTTTTTATTTGAAGATATTTCCTTTTCCTCCATAGGGCACAAAAGTCTCCAAATATCCACTTGTGGATTCTACAAAAAGAGAGATTCTAAGCTGCTCAATCAAACCATAGGTTCAACTCCATGAGTTGAATGCACACACGACAAAGAAGTTTCTCAGAATGCTTCTGAGTAGTTCTTATGTGAAGATATTTCCTTTTCCACAACAGGCCACAAAGGGCTCCAATTATCCACTTGCAGATTCTTCAAAATGAGTGTTTCAAAAATGCTCAATTGAAAGAAAGGTTCAATTCTGCTAGATGAGTGCACACAACACAAAGAAGTTTCTCAGAATGCTTCTGTGTAATTTTTATTTGAAGATATTCCTTTTCCACAATAGGCCTCAAAGGGCTCCAAATATCCACTTACAGATTCTACAAAAAGAGAGATTCTAAGCTGCTCAATAAAAAGACAGGTTCAACTCTGTGAGTTGAATGCACTCCTCAAAAAGAAGTTTCTCAGAATGCTGCTGAGTAGTTTTTATGTGAAGATATTTCCTTTTCCACAATAGACCTCAAAGGGCTCCTATTATCCAACTGCAGATTCTGCAAAGGGAGATATTCAAACAGCTCAATCTAAAGATAAGTTCAACTCTGAGAGTTCAAAGCACACATCACAAAGAAGTTTCTCTGAAAGCTTCCATATAGTTTTTATTTGCAGATATTTCCTTTTCCACCCCAGGGCGAACGGGCTCAAAAATTTCCACTTGCAGATACTACAAAAAGACAGATTCAAAACTGCACAATGAGAAGATAAATTCAACTCTGTGAGTTGAGTGCACACTTCACAAAGAAGTTTCTCAGAATGCTTCTGTGCAGTTTTTATGTGAAGATATTTCCTTCAGCACAATAGGCCTCAAAGCTCTCCAAACATCCACTTGGAGATTCTGCAAAAAGAGAGATTCAAAACTGCTCAATCAAAAGATAGGTACAATTCTGTGGGTTGAATGCACATGTCATAAAGAAGTTTCTCAGAAGGCTTCTGTGTAGTTTTTATGTGAAGATATTTGATTTTCCACAGCGGGCCTCACAGCACTCCAAGTATCCACTTGCAGATTCTACATAAAGAGAGATTCAAAACTGCTCCATCAAAATATAGGTTCAACTCTGTGAGTTGAATACACACATCATGAAGAAGTTTCTGAGAATGTTTCTCTGTAGTTTTTATTTGAAGATATTTCCTTTTGCACAATACGGTGCAAAAACCTCCAACTATCCACTTGGAGATTCTCCAAAAAGAGATTCTAAAATGCTCAATCAAAAGATAGGTTCAACTCTGTTTGTGTAATGCACACATCACAAAGAATTTTCTCAGAATGTTTCTGAGTAGTCTTTATGTGAAGATATTTCCTTTTACACAATATGACTCAAAGGGCTCCTATTATCCAGTTGCAGATTCTACAAAAAGAGTGTTTCAAAACTGCTAAATCAAGGGAAAGATTCAACTCTATGAGATGAATGCACACATCACAAAGAAGTTCCTCAGAATGTTTCTGTGTAGTTTTTATCTGAAGATATTTACTTTTCCACAGTACGCCTCAGAGCACTCCAAATATCAACTTGCAGATTCTACAAAAACAGTGGTTCAAACCGCTCAATCATAAGATAGGTTCAATCCTGTGAGATGAATGCACACATCACAGAGAAGTTTCTCATAATGTTTCTGTGAAATTTTTATTTTAAGATATTCCCTTTTCCACCATAAACCAAAAAGGGCTCCAAACATCCACCTGCAGATTCTGCAAAAAGAGAGATTCAGAACTGCTCAATAAAAAGAGAGGTTCAACTCTGTAAGTTGAATGCACACATCCCAAAGGAATTTCTCAGAATGCTTCTGTGTAGTTTTTATGTGAAGATATTTGCTTTACCACAGTAGGCCTCAAAGGGCTCCAAATATCCACTTGCAGATTATATAAAAAGAGATACTCAATACTTCTCAATGAGAAGATAAGTTCAACTCTGTCAGATGAATGCACACATCACAAAGAAGTTTCTCAGAATGCTTCTGTGTAGTTTTCATTTGAAGATATTTCCTTTTCCACAATAGGACTCAAAGGGCTCCAAATATCCATTTGCAGATTCTACAAAAAGAGTGTTTCAAAATTGCACAATCAAAAGTTAGGTTCAACTCTGTGAGATGAATGCACACATCACAAAGAAGTTTATCTGAATGCTTCTGTGTAGTTTTTATCTGAGGATATTTGCTTTTCACTGTTGGCCTCAAGGCACTCCAAATGTCCACTTGCAGATTCAACAAAAAGAGTTTTTCAAAAATGCTCAATCATAAGATAGGTCCAACCCTGTGAGATGAATGCAAACATCACAAAGAAGTTTCTCAGAATGTTTCTGTGTAGTTTCTACTTGAAGATATTTCCTTTTCTACCTTAGGCTGCAAAGGGCTCTAAATATCCACTTGCAAATCCTTCCAGAAGGGAGCTTAAAAACTGCTCAATCAGAAGATTCAACTCTGAGAGTTGAAATGCACACATCCCAAAGGAGTTTCTCAGAATGCTTCTGTGTAGTTTTTATGTGAAGATATTTGCTTTTCCACAGTAGGCCTCAAAGGGCTCCTAATATCCACCTGCAGATTCTGCAAAAACAGAGATTCAAAACTGTTCAATCAAAAGATAGGTTCAACTCTGTGAGTTGAAAGCATACATCAAAAATAAGTTTCTCTGATTGTTTATGTGTAGTTTTTATTTGAAGATATTTCCTTTTCGACCCTAGGGCCCAAACGGCTCCAAATATCCACTTGCAGATTCTACAAAAAGACAGATTCAAACCTGCTCAATAAGAACATAAGCTCAACTGTGTGAGTTGAATGCACACTTCACGAAGTAGTCTCTCAGAAATCTTCTACGTAGTTTTTATATGAAGATATTTCCTTTTCCACAATGTGCCTCAAAGGGCTAAAATTATGCGTTGCAGATTCTACAAAAATAGTGTTTCAAAACTGCTCAATTGAAACAAAGTTTCAACTCTGTGGGTTGAATGCACACATCACGAAGAAGTTTCTGAGAACGCTTCTGCGTAGTTTTTATTTGAAGATATTTTCTTTTCCACCATAAACCACAAAGAGCTCCAAATATCCACTTGCAGATTCTGCAAAAAGAGAGATTCAAAACTGCTTAATAAAAAGAGAGGTTCAGGTAGCTCACACCTGTAATCCCAGCACTTTGGGAGGCCAAGATGGGCAGATCACGAGGTCAGGAGATCAAGACCATCCTGGCTAACATGGTGAAACCCCGTCTCTACTAAAGATACAAAAAATTAGCTGGGCGTAGTGGTGGGCGCCTGTAGTCCCAGGTACTCCAGAGGTTGAGGCAGGAGAATGGCATGAACCGAGGAGGCAGAGTTTGCAGTGAGCCGAGATTGCACCACTGCACTCCAGCCTGGGTGACAGACCCAGACTCTTTCTCAAAAAAAAGAAAAAAAAAAGAGAAGTTCAACTCTGTGAGTTGAATGCACACATCCCAAAGAAGTTTCTCAGAATGCTTCTGTGCAGTTTTTATGTAAAGATATTTCCTTCAGCACAATAGGCCTCAAAGCTCTCCAAACACCCACTTGCAGATTCTGCAAAAAGAGAGATTCAAAACTGCTCAATCAAAAGATAGGTACAATTCTGTGGGTTGAATGCACACGTCACAAAGAAGTTTCTCAGAATGCTTCTGTGTAGCTTTTATGTGAAGATATTTGACTTTCCACAGTAGGCCTCACAGCACTCCAACTATCCACTTGCAGATTCTACAAAAAGAAAGATTCAAAACTGCTCAATCAAAACATAAGTTCAACTCTGTGAGTTGAATGCACACATCACGAAGATGTTTCTGAAAATGCTTCTCTGTAGTTTTTATTTGAAGATATTTCCTTTTCCACAATATGACTCAAAGGGCTCCAATTATCCAGTTGCAGATTCTACAAAAAGAGTGTTTCAAAACTGCTCAATCAAAAGAAAGGTTCCACTCTGTGAGATGAATGCACACATCACAAAGAAGTTCCTCAGAATGTTTCTGTGTAGTTTCTATCTGAAGATATTTGCTTTTCCACGGTAGGCCTCAGAGTGCTCCAAATATCAACTTGCAGATCCCACAAAAACAGTGTTTCAAAACTGCTCAATCATAAGATAGGTTCCACCCTGTGAGATGAATGCACACATCCCAAAGAAGTTTCTCAGAATGCTTCTGTGCAGTTTTTATGTAAAGATATTTCCTTCAGCACAATAGGCCTCAAAGCCCTCCAAACACCCACTTGCAGATTCTGCAAAAAGAGAGATTCAAAACTGCTCAATCAAAAGATAGGTACAATTCTGTGGGTTGAATGCACACGTCACAAAGAAGTTTCTCAGAATGCTTCTTTTTAGTTTTTATGTGAAGATATTTGCTTTTCCACAGTAGGCCTCACAGCACTCCAAGCATCCACTTGCAGATTCTACAAAAAGAGAGATTCAAAACTGCTCAATCAAAATACAGGTTCAACTCTGTGAGTTGAATGCACACATCATGAAGAAGTTTCTGAGAATGCTTCTCTGTAGTTTTTATTTGAAGATATTTCCTTTTACACAATACGGCGCAAAAAGCTCCAACTATCCACTTGCAGATTCTCCAAAAAGAGATTCTAAACTGCTCAATCAAAAGACAGGTTCCACTCTGTGGGTTGAATACACACATCACAAAGAAGTTTCTCAGAATGTTTCTGAGTAGTCTTTATGTGAAGATATTTCCTTTTCCTCAATATGACTCAAAGAGCTCCAATTATCCAGTTGCAGATTCTACAAAACGAGTGTTTCCAAACTGTTCAATGAAAAGAAAGGCTCAATTCTGTGAGATGAATGCACACATCACAAAGTAGTTTCACAGAATGCTTCTGTCTAGTTTTTATGTGAGGATATTTCCTTTTCCACCATAGGGCCCAAAGAGCCCCAAATATCCACTTGCAGATTCTACAAAAAGAGTGTTTCAAAACTGCTCTATCAAAAGAAAGGTTCAACTCTGTGTGTTGAATGCACTCATCACAAAGAAGTTTCTGAGAATGCTTCTGTCTAGTTTTTATGTGAAGATATTTCATTTTCTGCCACAGGCCCCAAAGCGCTCAAATATACACTTGCAGAATCTAGAAAAAGAGAGTTTCAAAACTGCTCTATGAATAGAAAGGTTCAACTCTGTGAGTTGAATGCACACATCACAAAGTAGTTCTGGGAATGCTTCTGTCTAGTTTTTAAGTGAAGATACTTCCTTTTCCACCAAAGGTCACAGAGCAGTACAAAGATCCACTTGGAGATTCTACAAAAAGAGTGTTTCAAAACTGCTCTGTCAATAGAAACATTCAGCTTTGTTAGTAGAATGCACTCATCACAAAGAAGTTTCTGAGAATGCTTCTGTCTAGTTCCTATCTGAAGATATTTCCTTTTACAACATAGGCCCCAAAGCGCTCAAAATATCCACTTGCAGATATTACAAAAAGAGTGTTTCAAAACTGCTCTATCAAAGGAAAGGTTCAACTCTGTGAGTTGAATGCACACATCACAAAGAAGCTTCTGAGAATGCTTCTGTGTAGCTTTTATGTGAAGATATTTCCTTTTACACCATAGGCCTCAAAGCGCTCCAAATATTCACTTGCAGATTCTACAAATAGTGTTTCAAAACTGCTCTATTAAAAGAAAGGTTCAACTCAGGGAGCTGAATGCACATATTACAAAGAAGTTTCTGAGAATGCTTCTGTCTAGTTTTTATATGAAGATATTTCGTTTTAGACCATTGGCATCAAAGTGTTTCAAATATCCTCTTGCAGATTCTAGAAAAAGAGTTTTTCAAAACTGCTCTTACAAAAGACTGGTTCAACAGTCTGAGTTGAATTCACACGTCACAAAGAAGTTTCTGAGAATGCTTCTGTCTAGTTTTTATGTGAAAACATTTCCTTTTCCACCATAGACCTCAAAATGCTCCAAATATCCTCTTGCAGATACTACAAAAAGAGTGTTTCAAAACTGCTGTGTTGAAAGAAATGTTCAATTATGTCAGTTGAATTCACTCATCACAAGGAAGCTTCTGAGGATGCTTCTGTCTAGTTCTTATGTGAAAATATTTCCCTTTCCACAATAGGCCTCAAAGTGCTCCAAATATCCACTTGCAGATTCTACAAAAAGAGGGTTTCAAAACTGCTCTAACAAAAGAAAGGTTCAACTCTGTGAGCTGAATGCACTCATCACAAATAAGTGTTTGAGACTGCTTCTGTCTAGTTTTTACATGAAGATATTTCCTTTTCCGCCATAGACCTCAAAGCACCCCAAATATCCACTTGCAGATGCAAGAAAAAGACTTTTTCAAAACTGCTCTATCAATAGAAAGGTTCAACTCTGTGAGTTGAATGCACACATCACAAAGAAGTTTCAGGGAATGCTTCTTTCTAGTTTTTATGTGAAGATATTTCCATTTCCACCGTAGGCCTCAAAGTGCCCCAAGTATCCACTTGCATATTCTACAAAGAGTGTTTCAAAACTGCTCTATCAAACGAAAAGTTCAACCCTGTGAGTTGAACGCATCACAAAGAAGTTCCTGACAATGCTTCTATCTAGTTTTTATGTGAAGATATTTCCTTTTCCACAATAGGCCTCTAAGCACTCCAAATAGCCACTTACAGATTCTAGAAAAAGACTGTTTTAAAACTGCTCTATTAAAAGAAAGTTTGAACTCTGTGAGTTGAATGCACACATCACAAAGAAGTTTCTGAGAATGCTTTTGTCTTCTTTTTATGTGAAGATATTTGCTTTTCCACAGTGGGCCACAAAGGGCTCCAAATATCCACCTGCAGATTCTGCATAAAGAGAGATTCAAAACTGCTCAATAAAAAGGTAGGTTCACCTCTGTGAGTTGAATGCATACATCACAAAGAAGTTTGTCTGAATGCTTCTGTGTAGTTTTTATTTGAAGATATTTCCTTTTCCACCACAGGGTGCAAAGGGCTCCAATTATCCACTTGCAGATTCTACAAAAAGAGAGATTCAAAACTGCTCAATGAGAAGACAAGTTCAACTCTGTGAGTTGAATGCACACTTCATAAAGAAGTTTCTCAGAATGCTTCTGTGTAGTTTTTATGTGAAGATATTTCCTTTTCCACTGTAGGCCTCAAAGCTCTCCAAACATCCAGCAGCAGATTCTGCAAAAGGAGAGATTCAAAACTGCTCAATCAAAAGATAGGTGCAGCTCTGCGAGTTGAATGCACACATCACAAAGAAGTTTCTCAGTATGCTTTGGCCTATTTCTTTTGTGAAGATATATCCTTTTCCACCATAGGCCTCAACGGGCTCCAAATATCCACTTGAAGGTTCTACAAAAAAAGAGTGTTTCAAAACTGCTCTATCAAAAGAAAGGTTCAACTGTGTGTATTGAATGCACTCATCACAAAGAAGTTTCTGAGAATGCTTCTCTCTAGTTTTTATGTGAAGATATTTCCTTTTCCACCACAGGCCCCAAAGAGCTCCAAATATCCACTTGCAGATTCTACAAAAGGAGTGTTTCAAAACTGCTCAATAAACGGAAAGGTATAACTCTGTGGGTTGAATGCACACAACACAAAGAAGTTTCCGATAATTCTTCTGTCTATTTTTTATGTGAGGATATTTTCTTTTCCAACATAGGCCTCAAAGTGCTCCATGTATCCACTTTCAGATTCTAGAAAAAGACTGTTTAAAAACTGCTCTATCTAAAGGAAGTTTCAGCTCTCTGAGTTCAATGCAGACATCACAAAGAAATTTCTGAGAATTCTTCTGTCTGGTTTTTATGTGAAGATATTTCCTTTTCCACCATAGACCTCAATACTCAGAGAGTTGAAACTTCCTTTTGATAGAGCCGTTTTGACACACTTTTTTTGTAGAATCTGCTAGTGGATATTTGGAGTGATTTGAGGCCTTTGATGGAAACAGAAATATCTTCACATAAAAACTAGACAGAAGCATTATCAGAAACTTTTGTGTGATGTGCGCATTCAGCTCACAGGACTGAAATTTTCTTTTGATAGAGCAGTTTTGGAAAACTCTTTTGGTAGAATCTTCAAGTGGACATTTGGAGTGCTTTGAGGCCTATGGTGGAAAAAAAATCTTCACACAAAAACTAGACAGAAGCATTCTCAGAAATTTCTTTGTGATGTGTGCATTAAAATCACAGAGTTGAACATTCCTTTTGATAGAGCAGTACTGAAACACTCTTTTTGTAGAATCTGCAAGTGGACATTCAAAGCGCTTTGAGGCCAATGGTGAAAAAGGAAATATCTTCACAAAAAACTAGACAGAAGCATTGTCAGAAACTTCTTTGTGATGTTTGCTTTCAACTCACAGAGTTGAACATTCCCTTTTATAGAGCAGTTTTGAAACACTCTTTTTGTAGATTTTCCAAGATGATATTTGGACCGCTTAGACGAAATTGTTGGAAACGAGAATATCTTCACATAAAAACTAGACAGAATCATTGTCAGAAACTTCTTTGTGATGTTTGCATTCAATTCACAGAGCTGAACATTCCTTTTGATAGAGCAGTTATGAAACACTCTTTTTGTAGGATCTGTAAGTTGATATTTGGACCGCTGAGAGGCCTATGGTGGAAACGGGAAAATCTTCACATTAATACTAGACAGAAGTGTTCTCAGAACCTTCCTTGTGATGTGTGCATTCAACGCACGCAGTTGAACCTTTCTTTTGATAGAACTGTTTTGAAAAATTCTTTTTGTAGAATCTGCAAGTGGACATTTGGAGTGCTTTGAGGTCTACACTGAAAAAGGAAATAACTTCACATAAAAACTTGACACAAGCATTTTCAGAAACTTCTTAGTGATGTTTGCTTTCAACTCACAGAGTTGAACATTTCTTTTCATAGAGCAGTTTTGCAACACTCTTTTTGTATAATCTGCAAGTCGATATTTGGGCCACTTTGAGGCCTTCATTGGAAACGGGAATATCTTCACATAAAAACAGGACAGAAGCATCTGAGAAACTTCTTTGTGATGTGTGCATTCAACTCTCAGAATTGAGCATTCCTTTTGATAAAACAGTTTTGAAACACTCTTTTTGTAGAATCTGCAAGTGGATATTTTGAGCACTTTGAGGCCTTTGGTGGAAACAGGAATATCTTCACATAAAAAGTAGACAGAAGCATTCTCAGAAACTTCTTTGTGATGTCTGCTTTCAACTCACAGAACTGAACCTTTCTTTTGATAGAGCAGTTTTGAAACACTCTTTTTGTAGAACCTGCAACTGGATATTTGGAGCGCTTTGAGGCCTATGGTGGAAACGGGAATATCTTCACATAAAAACGAGACAGTAGCATTCTCATAAACTTCTTTGTGAAGAGTACATTCAACTAAGAGGGTTGAACCATCCTTTGATAGAGCAGTTTTGAAACTCTATTTTTGTAGAATCTGCAAGTGAATATTTACACAGCTTTCAGGCCTATGGTAGAAAAGGAAATATCTTCACATAAGAACTAGGCAGAAGCATTCTCAGGAACTACTTTGTTTTGAGTGCATTCAATGCACAGGTTTGAACCTTTCTTTTGATAGAGTAGTTTTGAAACACTCTTTTCATAGAATCTGCAGGTTGATATTTGGAGCTCTTTGAGGCCTTCGGAGGAAATGGGAATATCTTCACATAAAAAATGGACAGATACATTCTCAGAAACTTCTTTGTGACATATGCATTCACCTGAGAGAGTTGAACTTTCCCTTTGAAAGAGCAGTTTTGAAAAAGCCTTTCAGTAGAATCTGCAAGTGGATATTTGGAGTGCTTTGAGGCCTTTGGTGGAAACTGGAATATCTTCACATAAAAAATGGAGAGAAGCATTCTCAGCAACTTCTTTGTGATGTGTACATTCAAATCACAGAGTTGAACATTTGTTTTGATAGAGCAGTTTTGAAGCACTCTTTTTGTAGAATCTGCAAGTGGATATTTAGACGGCTTTGAGGGTTATGGTAGAAAAGGAAATATCTTCACATAAGAAGAAGACAGAAACATTCTCAGAAACTACTTTGTGATGTGTGCATTCATCGCACAGAGTTGAACCTTTCTTTTGATAGAGTAGTTTTGAAACACTCTTTTTGTAGAATCTGTAACTGGATATTTGGAGCGCTTTGAGGGCTATGGTGGAAACGGGAATATCTTCACATAAAAAGTAGACAAAAGCATTCTTGGAAACTTCTTTCTGAAGTAAGCATTCACCTCAGAGAGTTGAAACTTCCCTTTGAGAGAGCAGTTTTGAAACACTCTTTTTGTAGAATCTGCAAGTGGACATTTGGAGGGATTTTTTGCCTATGGTGAGAAAGGAAATATTGTCACATAAAAAATTGAAAGAAGCATTCTCAGAAACTTCTCTGTGATGTTTGCATTCAACACACAGAGTTGAACCTTTCTTTTCATAGACCAGTTTTGAAACACTTTGTAGAATGTGGAAGTGGAGATTTGGAGCATTTTGATGCAAATGGTGAAAGATTAAATATGTTCACATAAAAACTAGACAGAAGCATTCTCAGAAACTTCTTTGTTATGTTTGAATTTAACTCACAGAGTTGAACATTTCTTTTCATAGAGCAGTTTGGAAACATTCTTTCTTGTAGAATCTGCAAGTGGATATTCGGACCACATTGAGGCCTTCATTGGAAATGGGAATATCTTAACATTAAAAACTAGACAGAAGCATTCTCAGAAATTTTTTTTTGACTTGTGCATTCAACTGAGAGAGTTGAAATTTCCTTTTGATAGAACAGTTTTGAAATCCTCTTTTTGTAGAATCTGCAAGTGGATATTTGGACCGCTATGAGACCTACGGTAGAAAAGGAAATCACTTCATATAAGAACTACACAGAAGCATTCTACGAAACTACTTTGTGATGTGTGCATTCAACTCAGAGAGTTCAACGTTCCTTTTGATAGGGCAGTTTTGAAACACTCCTTTTGTAGTACCTGCAAGTGGATATTTGTGCCGCTTTGGGGCCTACGGTAAAAAAGGCAATATCTTCATGTAAGAGCTACACAGAGGCGTTCTCAGAAACTACTTTGTGTTGTGTGCATTCAGTTCACAGAGTTGAACCTTTCTTTTGGTTGAGTAGTTGTGAAGCACTCTTTTTGTAGAATCTGCAAGTGGACATTTGGAGCGCTTTGTTGCCTATGGTGAAAAAGGAAATATCTTCACATAAAAACAAGACAGAAGCATTCTCAGAAACTTCTTAGTGATGTGTGCATTCAACTTAGAGAGAGTTGAACATTTCTTTTGATAGAGTAGTTTTGAAACACTCTTTTTGTAGAATCTGCAAGTGGATATTTGGAGCGCATTGAGGCTTTTGGTGCAAACGGGAATATCTTCACATAAAAACTAAACAGAATCATTCTCAGAAATATTTTTGTGATGTGAGCATTCAACTCACAGAGTTGAAACTTTCTTTTGATAGAGCAGTTTTGAAACACTCTTTTTATAGAATCTGAAAGTGGACATTTGGAGCGCTTTGAGGCCTAAGGTGAAAAAGGAATATCTTCACATAAATACTACACAGATGCATTCTCAGAAACTTCTTTGTGATGTGCGCATTCAACTCACAGAGTTGAACCTTTCTTTTGATAGAGAAGTATTGAAACACTCTTTTTGTAGAATCTGCAAGTGGACATTTGGAGCACTTTGATGCCTATGGTGAAAAAGGAAATATCTTCACATAAAAAATAGACAGAAGAATTCTCAGAAACTACTTTTTATGATTGCATTCAACTCACAGAGTTGAAGATTCTTTTTCATAGAGTAGTTTTGAAACACTCTTTGTAGAATTTGCAAGGAGATATTTGGACCTCTTTGAGGCCTTCGTTGGAAACAGGAATAGCTTCACATAAAAACTAGACAGAAACATTCTCAGTAACTTCTTTGTGATGTGTGCATCAAACCCACAGAGATGAACCTTACTTTGATAGAGTAGATTTGAAGCAATCTTTTTATAGAATCTACAAGTGGACAATTGGAGTGCTTTGAGGCCTATGGTGAAAAAGGAAATATATTCACATAAAAACTAGACAGAAGCATTCTCACAAACTTCTTTGTGATGTGTGCATTCAACTCACAGAGTTGAACCTTTCTTTTGATAGAACAGTTTTGAAAATATCTTTTCATAGAATCTGCAAGTGGACATTTGGAGTGCTTTGATGCCTATGGTGAAAAAGGAAATATCTTCACATAAAAACTAGACAGAAGCATTCTCAGAAACTACTTTGTTGTGTTTGCATTCAACTCACAGAGCTTAACATTCGTTTTCATAGAGCAGCTTTGAAACACTCTTTTTGTAGAATTTGCAGGTGAATATTCGCACTGCTTTGAGGCCTTCATTGGAAACAGGAATATCTTCACATATAAACTTGACAGAAGCATTTTCAGTAACTTCTTTCTGATGTGTGCATTCAACTCACAGAGTTGAACCTTTCTTTTGATAGAGCAGTTTTGAAGCACTCTTTTTGTAGAATCTGCAAGTGGACATTTGGAGAGCTTTGAGGCCTATGTTGAAAAAGGAAATATCCTCACATAAAAACTAGACAGAAGTATTCTCAGAAACTTCTTTGTGATGTGTGCTTTCACCTCACAGATTTGAAACTTTCTTTTGATAGAGCACTTTTGAAACACTCTTTTTGTAGAAACTGCAATTGGATATTTGGACCACTTTGTGGCATTCAGTGAAAACGGGAATATCTTCACATAAAAACTAGACAAAAGCGTTCTCAGAAACTTCCTTGTGATGTGTGCATTCAACTCACAGAGTTGAACGTTCCTTTAAATAGAGCAGTTTTGAAACAGTCTTTTTGTAGAATCTGCAAGTAGATATTTGAAACGATTTGAGTCCTATGGAGGAAAAGGAATTATCTTCACATAAAACTAGACAGAAGCTCTCTCAGAAACTTGTTTTAGATGTGTGCATTCAACTCACAGAGTTGAACCTTTCTTTAGATAGAGCAGTTTTGAAACACTCTTTTTGTAGAATCTGGAAGTGGCTATTTGGAGCTCTTTGAGACCTGCGATGGAAACGGGAATATCTTCACATAAAAACTTGACAGAACGATTGTTAGAAACTTCTTTTTGACGTCTGCATTCAACTCAGAGAGTTGAACCTTCCTTTTGATAGTGCAGTTTTGAAACACTCTTTTTGTAGAATCTGCAAGTGGACATTTGAAGAGCTTTGAGTCCTTCGTTGGGAAAGAAAGTGTCTTCACAGAAAATCTAGACAGAAGCATTCTCAGAAACTTCTTTGTGATGTGTGCATTAAATACACAGATTTGAACCTTCCTTTTGATAGAGAAGTTTTGAGGCACTCTTTCTGTAGAATGTGTAAGTGGATATTTGGAGCGCTTTGAGGCCTATAATGTAAACGAGTGTATCTTCACATAAATACTAGACAAAAGCACTCTCAGAAACTTCTTTCTGATGTGTGCATTAAACTCACAGAGATGAACCTTCCTTTTCATAGAGCAGCTTTGAAAAACTCTTTTTGTAGAATCTGCCAGCCGATATGTGGAGCTCTTTCAGGCCTTCAGTGGAAACGGGAATATCTTCACATAAAAACTAGACAGAAGAATTCTCAGAAACTTCTTTCTGATGTGTGCATTCATCTCACAGAGAGGAACGTTCCGTTTGATAGAGCTGTTTCGAAACACTCTGTCTGTAGAATCTGCAAGTGGATATTTAGAGTGCATTGAGGACTTCGGTGGAAATGGTGTGTCTTCACATAAAACAACACAGAAACATTCTCAGAAACTTCTTTGTGACGTTTGCTTTCAAATCACAGAGTTGAACATTCCTTTTCGTAGAGCAGTTTTGAGACACTCTTTTTGAAGAATTTGCAAGTGGATATTCGGACTGCTTTGAGGCCTTCATTGGAAATGGGATATATTCACATAAAAACTAGATAGAAGCATTGTCAGAAACTTCTTTGTGATGTGTGCAGTCAACTCACAGATTGGAAACTTTCTTTTGATAGAGCAGTTTGGAAACACTCTTTTTGTAGAATCTGCAGGTGACTATTTGGAGCGCTTTGAGGCCTATTGTGAAAAAGGAAATATCTTCACATAAAAACTAGACAGATGCATTGTCAGAGTCTTCTTTGTGATGTGTGCATTCAACTCACAGAGTTGAACCTTTCTTTTGATAGGGGAGTATTGAAACACTCTTTTTGTAGAATCTGCAAGTGGACATTTGGAGTGCTTTGAGGCCTTTTGAGAAAAAGGAAATATCTTCACATAAAAACTAGACAGAAGCATTCTCAGAAACTTCTTTGTGATGTGTGCATTCAACTCACAGAGTTGAACCTTTCTTTTGATAGAGCAGTTTTCAAACACTCTTTTTGAAGAATCTGCAAGTGACATTTGAGCACTTTGATGCCTATGGTGAAAAGGGAAATATCTTCACATAAAAATAAGACAGAAGCATTCTCAGAAACTTCTTTGTGATGTTTTGTTTCAACTCACAGAGTTGAAACTTTTTTTTGATAGAGCAGTTTTGAAACACTCTCTTTGTAGAATCTGCAGGTGGACATTTGGAGTGCTTTGATGTCTCTGGTGAAAAAGGAAATATCTTCACATGAAACCTAGACAGAAGAATTCTCTGAAACTTCTTTGTGATGTTTGCTTTCACCTCAGAGAGTTGGACATTCCTTTTCATACAGCAGTTTTGATAGAGTTTTTCCTTAGAATTTGCATGTGGATATTTGGACCACTTTGAAGCCTTTGGTGGAAACGGGAATATCTTTACATAAAAACTAGACAGAAACATTTTCAGAAACTTCTTTGTGATGTGTGCATTCAACTCACAGAATTGAACCTTGCTTTTGATGTAGCAGATTTGGAACGCTCTTTTTGAAGAATCTGCATTTGGATATTTGGAACACATTGAGGCATTTGGTGGAAACGGAAATATCTTCACATAAAAACTAGACAGAATCATTCTCAGAAACTCGTTTTTCATGTGTGCCTTCAACTTACAGAGTTGAACCTTTCTTTTGATAGTGCAGTTTTGAAAAACTGTTTTTGTAGGATCTGCAAGTAGACATTTGGACCTCTTTGAGGCCTTCAGTGGAAATGTGAATATCTTCACATAAAAACTAGACAGAAGCATTCTCAGAAACTCCTTTGTGATGTGTACATTCAATTCACAGAGTTGAACCTTCCTTTGGATAGAGCAGTTTTGAAGCAATCTCTTTGTAGCTTCTGCAAGTGGACATTTGGAGAGCTTTGAGGCCTATGATGAAAAGGGAAATATCTTCACATAAAAACTAGAGAGAAGCATTCTCAGAAACCTCTTTGTGATGTGTGCATTCAACTCACAGAGTTGAACATTTCTTTTGATAGAGTAGTTTTGAAACACTCCTTTTGTAGAATCTGCAAGTGGACCTTCAGAGCGCTTTCATGCCTAAGGTGAAAAAGGAAATATCTTCACATAAAAAGAAGACAGAAGCGTTCTCAGAAACTTCTTTGTAAAGTTTGCTTTCGACTCACAGAGTTGAACATTCCTTTTCATAGAGCAGTTTTGAAACACTTTTTTTGTAGAATATGCAAGTGGATATTTGGACCGGTTTGAATCCTTCATTGGAAACGGGATATCTTCACATAAAAACTAGACAGAAGTATTCTCAGAAACTTCTTTGTGATGTGTGCATTCAACTCACAGAGTTGAACATTCCTTTTGAAAGAGCAGTTTCAAAACACTCTTTTTGTAGAATCTTCAAGTGGATATTTGGACCTCTTTGAGGCCTTCGGTGGAAACAGGAATATCTTCACATAAAAACTAGACAGAAGCATTCTCAGAAACTTCTTTGTGATCTGTGCATTCAACTCGCAGACGTGAACATTCCTGATGACACAGGAATTTTGAAATACTCTTTTTTTAGAATCTTCAAGTGGATATTTGGTCCGCTTTGAGGCCTTCGGTGGAAACGCGAAAATCTTCACATAAAAACTAGACAGAAGCATTCTCTGAAACTACTTTGTGATGTGTGCCTACAACTCCCAGAGTTGAAACTTTCTTTTGATAGAGCAGTTTCGAAACTCTTTTTGTAGAATCTGCAAGTGGACATTTGGAGCACTTTGATGCCTATGGTGAAAAAGGAAATATCTTCACATAGACACAAGACAGAATCATTCTCAGAAACTGCTTTGTGATGTTTGCTTTCAACTCAGAGAGATGAAAATTCCCTTTCATAGAGCAGTTTGAAAACACTCTTTTTGTAGAATCTGAAAGTGGATATTTGCACCACTTAGAGTTCTTCAGTGGAAACGGGAATATCTTCACCTAAAAACTAGGCAGAAGAATTATCAGAAACTTCTTAGTGATGTGTGCATTCAACTCACAGAGATGAACATTCCTTTTGAAAGAGCAGTTTTAAAATGCTCTTTATGTAGAATCTGCAAGTGGATATTTAGAGCACATTAAGGACTTTGGTGGAAATGGTTTATCTTCACCTAAAAACAAGACAGAAGCATTTTCAGAAACTTCTTTGTGACGTTTGCTTTTAAATCACAGAGTTGAACATTCCTTTTCATAGAGCGGTTTTGAGACACTCTTTTTGTAGAATTTGCAAGTGGATATTTGGACCACTTTGAGGCCTTCATTGGAAACGGGATAACTTCACAGAAAAACTAGACAGAAGCATTCTTGGAAACTTCTTGGTAATGTGTGCATTCAACTCAAGAGTTGAGCCTTTCTTTTGATACAGAAGTTTTGAAATACTCTTTTTGAAGTATCTGTAAGTGAATATTTGGAGTGCTTTTGTGCCTATGGTGAAAACGGTAATATCTTCACATAAAAACTAGACAGAAGCATTCTCAGAAACTTCTTTGTGATGTGTGCATTCAACTCACAGAATTGAACCTTTCTTTTGGTAGGGGAGTTGTGAAACACTCTTTGTAGAATCTGCAAGTGGATATTTGGAGCGCTTTGAGGCCTATTGTGAAAAAGAAAATATATTCACATAAAAACTAGACAGAAGAATTCTGAGAAACTTCTTTGTGATGTTTGCTTTCAACTCAAAGAGTTAAACCTTTCTTTTGATGGAGCAGTTTTGAAACACTCTCTTTGTAGAATCTGCAGGTGGACATTTGGAGTGCATTGATGCCTCTGGTGAAAAAGGAAATATCTTCACATGAAATCTAGACAGAAGCATTCTCAGACACTTCTTTCTGATATTTGCTTTCAAATCAGAGAGACGGACATTCCTTTCCATACAGCAGTTTTGATACAGTCTTTCTTTAGATTTTGCATGTGGATATTTGGACCGCTTTGAGGCCTTGGGTGGAAACGGGAATATCTTTACATAAAAAGCAGACAGAAGCATTCTCAGAAACTTCTTTGTGATGTGTGCATTCAACTCACAGAATTGAACCTTCCTTTTATGGAGCAAATTTGGAACACTCTGTAGAATCTGCAAGTGGACGTTTGGAGCACTTTGAGGCCTATGGTGAAAAAGAAAATATCTTCACATAAAAACTAGACAGTAGCATTCTCAAAAACTTCTTTTTGATGTTTGCCTTCAATTCAAAGAGTTGAACCTTTCTTTTGATAGAGGAGTTTTGAAACACTCTTTTTGAGGAATCTGCAAGTGGACATTTGTATCGCTTTGAGGCCTGTGGTGAAAAACGAAATATCTTCACATAAAAACTAGACAGAGGCATTCTCAGAGAGTTCTTTGTGATGTTTGCTTTCAACTCAAAGAGTTGAACATTCCTTTTCATAGAGCAGTTTCTAAACACTCTTTGTGTGGAATCTGCAAGTGGATACTTGAACAGCTTTGAGGCCTTCTTTGGAAACGGGATATCTGCACATAAAATCTATATAGACGCATTCTCAGAAACTTATTTGTGATGTGTGTATTCAACTCACAGACGTGAACCTTTCTTTCGATAGAGAAGTTTGAAACACTCTTTTTGCAGAATCTGCAACTGGATATTTGGAGCGCTTTGAGGCCTATGGTGAAAAAGGAAATATCTTCACATAAAACTAGACGGAAGCATTCTCAGAAACTTTTTTGTGAAGTGTGCATGCAACTCACTGTGTTGAACCTTTCTTTTGATAGAGCAGTTTTGTAACACTCTTTTTGTAGAATCTACAAATGGACATTTGGTGCCCTTCGAGGACTATGGTGAAAAAGGAAATATATTCACATGAAAACTAGACAGAAGCATTCTCAGAAACTTCTTTGTGATGTTTGCTTTCAACTCACGGAGTTAAACATACCTTTTCATAGAGTACTATTGAACCACTCTTTTTGTAGAATTTGCTAGTTGATAGTTGGACTGCTTTGAGGCCGTCATTGGAAACGGGATATCTTCACATAAAAACTAGAAAGAAGCATTCTCAGAAACCTCTTTGTGATGTGTGCATTCAACTCACAGAGTTGAACATTTTTTTTGATAGAGCAGTTTCAAAACACTCTTTTTGTGGAATTTGCAGGTGGATATTTGGAACACTTTGAGGCCTTCTTTGGAAACGGGGTATCTTCACATAAAAACTAGACAGAAGCATTCTCAGAAACTTTTTTGTGATGTGTGCATTCTACTCACAGAGTTGAATATTCCTTTTTATAGAGCAGTTTTGAAACACTCTTTTTGTAGTATCTGCAAGTGGATAATTGGACAGCTTTGACACCTTCGGTGGGAAAGGGAATAACTTCACATAAAAATTGGACAGAAGCGTTCTCAGAAACTTCTTCACAATGTGTGCATTCAACTCACACAGTTGAACCTTTCTTATGATAGAGAAGTTTTGAAACACTCTATTTGTAGAATCTGGAAGTGGATACTTGGAGCGCTTTGAAGCCTATGGTGAAAAAGGAAATACCTTCACATAAAAACCAGACAGAAGCATTCTCAGAAACTTCTTTCTGATGTGTGCACTCACCTCTCAGAGTTGAACCTTTCTTTTGATAGAGTAGTTTTGTAACACTATTTTTGAAGAATCTGCTAGTGGACATTCTTTTGATACAGCAGTTTTGAAACACTCTTTTGGTAGAATCTGCAAGTGGACATTTGGAGCCCTTTGATGCCTATGGTGAAAAAGGAAATATCTTCACATAAAAACTAGACAGAAACATTCTCAGAAACTTCTTTGTGATGCATGCATTCAACTCACAGAGTTGGACCTTTCTTTCCATTGAGTAGTTTTGTAACACTCTTTTTATAGAATCTGCAAGCGGACATTTGGAGCTCTTTGATCCCTGTGGGGAAAAAGGAAATATATTCACTTAAAAACAATACAGAAGCATTCTCAGAAAATTCTTTGTGAGGTTTGATTTCAACTCACAGATATGAACATTCCTTTTCATAGAGTAGTATTGAAACACTCTTCTTGTAGTATTCGCAAGTGGATATTTTGACGGCTTTGAGGCCTTCGTTGGAAAAGGAATATCTTCACAAAAAAACTAGACAGAAGCATTCTCAAAAATTTTTTTGTGATTTGTGCATTCCGCTCACTGAGTTGAACATTCCTTTCGATAGAGCAGTTTCAAAACACTCTTTTGTTAGAATCTACATGTGGAT
The DNA here is from genome assembly GCF_029289425.2 of Pan paniscus. Lineage (NCBI taxonomy): Eukaryota > Metazoa > Chordata > Mammalia > Primates > Hominidae > Pan > Pan paniscus. The sequence goes on from NC_073258.2 coordinate 55,329,675, forward strand.
ACTTGGACCTCTTTGAGGCCTTCATTGGAAGCGGGATATCTTCACATAAAAATTAGACAGAAGCATTCTAAAAATCTTCTTTATGATGTGTGCATTCAACTCAGAGAGTTCAACATTCCTATTGATAGAACAGCTTTGAAACACTCTGTCTGAAGAAACTGCAAGTGGATATTTGGACCGCTTTGAGCCTTTGGTGGGAACGGGAATATCTTCACATAAAAATTAGACAAAAGCATTCTCAGAAACTTCTTTGCCATGTGTGATTTCAACTCACACAGTTGAACATTTCTTTTGATAGAGCAGTTTTAAAACACTCTTTATGTAGAATCTGCAAGTGGATATTTGGAGCACTTTGAGGCCTATGGTGAAAAAGAAAATAGCTTCACATAAAAACTAGACAGAAGCATTCTGAGAAATTTCTTTGTGATGTGTGCACTCAACTCACAGAGTTGAACCTTTCTTTTGATAGAGCAGTTTTGTAACACTATTTTTGTAGAATCTGCAAATCGACATTTGGACCCCTTTAATGTCTACGGTGAAAAAGGATACATGTTCACATAAAAACTAGACAGAAGCTCTCTCAGAAACTTCTTTGTGATGTTTGCTTTCCACTCACAGAGTTGAAAATTCCTTTGAATTGAAACACTCTTTTTCCAGTATTTGCAAGTGGACATTTGGACCGCTTTGAGTCCCTCTTTGGAAACGGGATATCTTCACATAAAAACAAAAAAGAAGCATTCTCAGAAACTTCATTGTGATGCGTGCATTCAACTCACAGAGTTGAACGTTCCTTTAGATAGACCAGTTTTGTAACACTCTGTTTGTAGAATTTGCAAGTTGATATTTGGACTGCTTTGAGGCCTTCGTTGGAAACAGGATATCTTCATTTAAAAACTAGACAAAAGCATTCTCAGAAACTTCTTTTTTATTATTATTATTATACTTTTAAGTTTTAGGGTACATGTGCACATTATGCAGGTTAGTTACATATGTATACATGTGCCATGCTGGTGCGCTGCACCCACTAACTCGTCATCTAGCATTAGGTATATCTCCCGATGCTATCCCTCCCCCCTCCACCCACCCCACAACTGCCCCCAGAGTGTGATATTCCCCTTCCTGTGTCCATGTGATCTCATTGTTCAATTCCCACCTATGAGTGAGAATATGCGGTGTTTGGTTTTTTGTTCTTGCGATAGTTTACTGAGAATGATGATTTCCATTTTCATCCATGTCCCTACAAAGGACATGAACTCATCATTTTTTCTGGCTGCATAGTATCCCATGGTGTATATGTGCCACATTTGCTTAATCCAGTCTATCATTGTTGGACATTTGGGTTGGTTCCAAGTTTTGCTATCCTGAATAATGCCTCAATAAACATACATGAGCATGTTTCTTTATAGCAGCATGACTTATAGTCCTTTGGGAATATACCCAGTAATGGGATGGCTGGGTCAAGTGGTATTTCTAGTTCTAGATCCCTGAGGAATCGCCACACTGACTTCCACAATGGTTGAACTAGTTTACAGTCCCACCAACAGTGTAAAAGTGTTCCTATTTCTCCACATCCTCTCCAGCACCTGTTGTTTCCTGACTTTTTAATGATTGCCATTCTAACTGGTGTGAGATGCTATCTCATTGTGGTTTTCATTTGCATTTCTCTGATGGCCAGTGATGATGAGCATTTTTTCATGTGTTTTTTGGCTGCATAAATGTCTTCTTTTGAGAAGTGTCTGTTCATGTCCTTCACCCACTTTTTGATGGGGTTGTTTGTTTTCTTCTTGTAAATTTGTTTGAGTTCATTGTAGATTCTGGATATTAGCCTTTTGTCAGATGAGTAGGTTGTGAAAATTTTCTCCCATTTTGTAGGTTGCCTGTTCACTCTGATGGTAGTTTCTTTTGCTGTGCAGAAGCTCTTTAGTTTAATTAGATCCCATTAGTCAATTTTGTCTTTTGTTGCCATTGCTTTTGGTGTTTTAGACATGAAGTCCTTGCCCACGCCTATGTCCTGAATGGTAAAGCCTAGCTTTTCTTCTAGGGTTTTTATGGTTTTAGGTCTAACGTTTAAGTCTTTAATCCATCTTGAATTGATTTTTGTATAAGGTGTAAGGAAGGGATCCAGTTTCAGCTTTCTACATATGGCTAGCCAGTTTTCCCAGCACCATTTATTAAATAGGGAATCCTTTCCCCATTGCTTATTTTTCTCAGGTTTGTCAAAGATCAGATAGTTGTAGATATGCGGCGTTATTTCTGAGGGCTCTGTTCTGTTCCATTGATCTATATCTCTGTTTTGGTACCAGTACCATGCTGTTTTGGTTACTGTAGCTTTGTAGTATAGTTTGAAGTCAGGTAGTGTGATGCCTCCAGCTTTGTTTTTTTGGCTTAGGATTGACTTGGCGATGTGGGCTCTTTTTCAGTTCCATATGAACTTTCAAGTAGTTTTTTCCAGTTCTGTGAAGAAAGGCATTGGTAGCTTGATGGGGATGGCATTGAATCTGTAAATTGCCTTGGGCAGTATGGCCATTTTCACGATAATGATTCTTCCTACCCGTGAGCATGGAATGTTCTTCCATTTCTTTGTATCCTCTTTTATTTCATTGAGCAGTGGTTTGTAGTTCTCCTTGAAGAGGTCCTTCACATCCCTTGTAAGGTGGATTCCTAGGTATTTTATTCTCTTTGAAGCAATTGTGAATGGGAGTTCACTCATGATTTGGCTCTCTGTTTGTCTGTTGTTGGTGTATAAGAATGCTTGTGATTTTTGTACATTGATTTTGTATCCTGAGACTTTGCTGAAGTTGCTTATCAGCTTAAGGAGATTTTGGGCTGAGACAATGGGGTTTTCTAGATATACAATCATGTCATCTGCAAACAGGGACAATTTGACTTCCTCTTTTCCTAATTGAATACCCTTTATTTCCTTCTCCTGCCTAATTGTCCTTGTCAGAACTTCCAACACTATGTTGAATAGGAGTGGTGAGAGAGGGCATCCCTGTCTTGTGCCAGTTTTCAAAGGAAATGCTTCCAGTTTTTTCCCATTCAGTATGATATTGGCTGTGGGTTTGTCATAGATAGCTCTTATTATTTTGAAATACGTCCCATCAATACCTAATTTATTGAGAGTTTTAGCATGAATGGTTGTTGAATTTTGTCAAAGTCTTTTTCTTCATCTATTGAGATAATCATGTGGTGTTTGTCTTTGGCTCTGTTTATATGCTGGATTACATTTATTGATTTGTGTATATTAACCAGCCTTGCATCCCAGGGATGAAGCCCACTTGATCATGGTGGATAAGCTTTTTGATGTGCTGCTGGATTCATTTTGCCAGTATTTTATTGAGGATTTTTGCATCAATGTTCATCAAGGATATTGTTCTGAAATTCTCTTTTTTTGTTGTGTCTCTGCCTGGCTATGCTATCAGAACGATGCTGTCCTCATAAAATGAGTTAGGGAGGATTCTCTCTTTTTCTTTTGATTGGAATAGTTTCAGAAGGCTTGGTACCAGTTCCTCCTTGTACCTCTGGTAGAATTTGGCTGTGAATCCATCTGGTCCTGGACTCTTTTTGGTTGGTAAGCTATTGATTATTGCCACAATTTCAGATCCTGTTATTGGTCTATTCAGAGATTCAACTTCTTCCTGGTTTAGTCTTGGGAGGGTGTATGTATCGAGGAATTTATCCATTTCTTCTAGATTTTCTAGTTTATTTGCATAGAGGTGTTTGTAGTATTCTCTGATGGTAGTTTGTAATTCTGTGGGATCGGTGGTGATATCCCCTTTATCATTTTTTATTGCATCTATTTGATTCTTCTCTCTTTTTTCTTTATTAGTCTTGCTAGTGGTCTCTCAATTTTGTTGATCCTTTCAAAAAACCAGCTCCAGGATTCATTAATTTTCTGGAGGGTTTGTTGTGTCTCTATTTCCTTCAGTTCTGCTCTGATTTTAGTTATTTCTTGCCTTCTGCTAGCTTTTGAATGTGTTTGCTCTTGCTTTTCTAGTTCTTTTAATTGTGACGTCGGGATGTCAATTTTGGATCTTTCCTGCTTTCTCTTGTGGGCATTTAGTGCTATAAATTTCCCTCTACACACTGCTTTGAATGCATCCCAGAGATTCTGGTATGTTGTGTCTTTGTTCTCGTTGGTTTCAAAGAACATCTTTATTTCTGCCTTCATTTCATTATATACCCAGTAGTCATTCAGGAGCAGGTTGTTCAGTTTCCATGTAGTTGAGCAGTTTTGAGTGAGTTTCTTAATCCTGAGTTCTAGTTTGATTGCACTGTGGTGTGATAGACAGTTTGTTATAATGTCTGAACTTTTACATTTCCTGAGGAGAGCTTTACTTCCAACTATGTGGTCAATTTTGGACTAGGTGTGGTGTGGTGCTGAAAAAAATGTATATTCTGTTGATTTGGGGTGGAGTGTTCTGTAGATGTCTATTAGGTCTGCTTGGTGCAGAGCTGAGTTCAATTCCTGGGTATCCTTGTTGACTTTCTGTCTCGTTGATCTGTCTAATGTTGACAGTGGGGTGTTAAAATCTCCCATTATTAATTGGTGGGGGTCTAAGTCCCTCCGTAGGTCACTCAGGACTTGCTTTATGAATTTTGGTTCTCCTGTATTGGGTGCATATGTATTTAGGATTTTTAGCTCTTCTTGTTGAATTGATCCCTTTACCATTATGTAATGGCCTTCTTTGTCTCTTTTGATCTTTGTTGGTTTAAAGTCTGTTTTATCAGAGACTAGAATTGCAACCCCTGCCTTTTTTTGTTTTCCATTTGCTTGGTACATCTTCCTCCATCCTTTTATTTTGAGCCTATATGTTTATCTGCATGTGAGATGGGTTTCCTGAATACAGCACACTGATGGGTCTTGACTCTTTATCCAATTTGCCAGTCTGTGTCTTTTAATTGGAGCATTTAGTCCATTTACATTTAAAGTTAATATTGTTATGTGTGAATTTGATCCTGTCATTATGATGTTAGCTGGTCATTTTCCTCGTTAGTTGATGCAGTTTCTTCCTAGTCTCGATGGTCTTTACATTTTGGCATGAGTTTGCAGCAGCTGGTACCGGTTGTTCCTTTCCATATTTAGCACTTCCTTCAGGAGCTCTTTTAGGGCAGGCCTGGTGGTGACAAAATCTCTCAGCATTTGCTTGTCTGTAAAGTATTTTATTTTTCTTTTGCTCATGAAGCTTAGTTTGGCTGGATATGAAATTCTGGGTGGAAAATTCTTTTCTTTAAGAATGTTGAATATTGGCCCCCACTCTCTTCTGGCTTGTAGGGTTTCTGCCGAGAGATCCACTGTTAGTCTGATGGGCTTCCCTTTGAGGGTAACCTGACCTTTCTTTCTGGCTGCCCTTAACATTTTTTCCTTCATTTCAACTTTGAGGAATCTGACAATTATGTGTCTTGGAGTTGCTCTTCTCGAGGATTATCTTTGTGGCGTTCTCTGTATTTCCTGAATCTGAACGTTGGCCTGCCTTGCTAGATTGGGGAAGTTCTCCTGGATAATATCCTGCAGAGTGTTTTCCAACTTGGTTCCATTCTCCCCATCACTTTCAGGTACACCAATCAGATGTAGATTTGGTCTTTTCACATAGTCCCATATTTCTTGGTGGCTTTGCTCATTTCTTTTTATTCTTTTTTTATCTAAACTTCCTTTCTCTCTTAATTTCATTTATTTCATCTTCCATTGCTGATACCCTTTCTTCCAGTTGATCTCATCAGTTCCTGAGGCTTCTGCATTCTTCAGGTAGTTCTCAAGCCTTGGTTTTCTGCTCCATCAACTCCTTTAAGCACTTCTCTGTATTGGTTATTCTAGTTATTCGTTCTTCTAAATTTTTTTCAAAGTTTTCAACTTCTTTGCCTTTGGTTTGAATGTCCTCCTGTAGCTCAGAGTAATTTGATCATCTGAAGCCTTCTTCTCTCAGCTTGTCAAAGTCATTCTCCATCCAGCTTTGTTCCATTGCTATTGAGGAACTGCGTTCCTTTGGAGGAGGAGAGGTGCTCTGCTTTTTAGAGTTTCCAGTTTTTCTGTTCTGTTTTTTCCCCATCTTTGTGGTTTTATCTACTTTTGGTCTTTAATGATGGTGATGTACAGAGAGGTTTTTGTTGGGGATGTCCTTTCTGTTTGTTAGTTTTCCTTCTAACAGACAGGACGCTCAGCTGCAGGTCTGTTGGAATACCCTACCATGTGAGGTGTCATTGTGCCCCTGCTGGGGGTGCCTCCCAGTTAGGCTGCTCGGGGGTCAGGGGTCAGGGACCCACTTGAGGAGGCAGTCTGCCCGTTCTCAGATCTCCAGCTGCATGCTGGGAGAACCACTGCTCTCTTCAAAGCTGTCAGACAGGGACATTTAAGTCTCCAGAAGTTACTGCTGTCTTTTTGTTTTTCTGTGCCCTGCCCACAGTCGTGGAGCCTACAGAGGCAGGCAGGCCTCCTTGAGCTGTGGTGGGCTCCACCCAGTTTGAGCTTCCTGGCTGCTTTCTTTACCTAAGCAAGCCTGGACAATGAGGAGTGCCCCTCCCCCAGCCTCGCTGCTGCCTTGCAGTTTGACCTCAGACTGCTGTGCTAGCAATCAGCGAGACTCCGTGGGCATAGGACCCTCTGAGCCAGGTGCAGGATATAATCTCGTGGTGCACCGTTTTTTAAGCCCGCTGGAAAAGTGCAGTATTCGGGTGGGAGTGACCCGATATTCCAGGTGCTGTCTGTCACCCCTTTCTTTGACTAGGAAAGGGAACTCCCTGACCCCTTGCGCTTCCCAAGTGAGGCAATGCCTCGCCCTGCTTCGGCTCATGCACGGTTCACGCACCCACTGACCTGTGCCCACTGTCTGGCACTCCCTAGTGAGATGAACCCGGTACCTCAGTTGGAAATGCAGAAATCACCCATCTTCTGCGTCGCTCACGCTGGGAGCTGTAGACTGGAGCTGTTCCTATTCGCCCATCCTGGCTCCTCCCCCAGAAACTTCTTTGCGATGTGTGCATTCAACTCACAGAGTTGAACATTCCTTTTGGTAGAGCAGTTTAGAAACACTCTTTTTGTAGAATCTGCATGTGGATATTTGGACAGCTTTGAGGCCTTCTTTGGAAACGGGAATAACTTCACATAAAAATGAGACAAAAGCTTTCTCAGAAACTACTTTGTGATGTGTGCATTCAACTCACAGATTTGAACGTTTGTTTTGTTACAGATGTTTTGAAACACTCTTTTTGTAGAGTCTGCAAGTGGATATTTGGAAAGATTTGAGGCACTCGGGGGAAATGGGTATATCTTCACATAAAAACTAGACAGAAGCTTTCTTAGAAACTTCTTTGTGACGTGTGCACTCAACTCGCAGAAGTGAACCTTTCTTTTGATAGAGCAGTTTTGAAACACTCTTTTTGTAGAATCTGCAAGGGGACATTTGCAGTGATGTGCAGCGTATTGTGGAAAAGGAAATATTTTCACATAAAAACTGGACAGAAGTATTCTTAGAAACTTCTTTGTTACTTGAGCATTCAGCTCACAGAGTTGAAACATTCTTTTGATTGAGCAGTTTTACAACACTCTTTTTGTAGAATCTTCAAGTGGACATTTGGAGCGCTTTCAGGCCTGTGCTGAAAAAGGAAGTATCTTCACATAAAAAAAAGAAGCATTCTCAGAAACTTCTTTGTGATGCCTGCTTTCATTTCACAGAGTTGAACATTCCTTTCCATATAGCAGTTTTGAAACACTCTTTTTGTAGAATTTGCAAGCAGATATTTGGACCACTTTGAGGCCTTCATTGGAAGCGGGATATCTTCACATAAAAACTAGACAGAAGTATTGTCAGAGACATCTTTGTGATGTGTGCATTCAACTCACATTGTTGAACATTCCTTGGGATAGAGCAGTTTCATAAAACTCTTTCTCTAGAATCTGCAAGGGGATATTAGTACCGCTTTGATGCCCTAGGTGGAAACGGGAATATCTTCACATAAAAACGAGACAGAAGGATTCTCAGAAAGTTCTTTGTGATTTGTGCACTCAACTCAAAGAGTTGAACCATTCTTTGATAGAGCAGTTTTGAAACACTCTTTCTGTAGGAGCTGCAAGTGGACATTTGGAGCGCATTGAGGCCTATGGTGAAAAAGGAAATATCTTCACATAAAAGCTGACAGAAGCATTCTCAGAAACTTCTTTGTGATGTGTGCATTCAACTCACACTGTTGAACTTTTCTTTTGATAAAGCAGTTTTTTAACACTCTTTTTGTAGAATCTGCAAGTGGACATTTGGAATGCTTTGAGGCCTGTGGTGAAAAAGGAAATATCTTCACATAAAAACTAGATAGATGCGTTCTGAGAAACTTCTTTGTGATGCAGGCTTTCAACTCACAGAGTTGAACATTCCTTTTCATAGAGCAGTATTGAAACACGATTTTTGTAGAATTTGCAAGTTGATATTTGGCCCGTTTTGAGACCTTTGTTGAAAATGGGATATCTTTACATAAAAACTAGACAGAGGCATTCTCGGGAACTTCTTTGTGATGGGTGCATTCAACTCACAGAGTTGAACATTCCCTTTGATAGAGCAGTTTCAAAACACTCTTTTTGTAGAATCTGGAAGTGGCTATTTCAACTCCTTTCAGTAATTCCTTGGAAATGGTAATATCTTCACATAAACACTAGACAGAAGCATTCTCAGAAACTTGTCTGTGATGTGTGCAATCAACTCACAGTGTTAAACCTTTCATTTTGAAGCACTCTTTTTGTAGAATCTGCAAGTGGACATTAGGAATGCTTTGGGACCTATGGTGAAAAAGGAAATATCTTCACATAAAAACTAGACAGAAGCATTCTCAGAAACTTCTTTATGATATTTGCTTTCATTTCACAGAGTTGAACATTCCTTTCCATATAGCAGTTATGAAACACTCTTTTTGTAGAATTTGCAAGCGGATATTTAGACTGCTTTGAAGCCTTAATTGAAAAGGGGATATCTTCACATAAAAAATAGACAGAAGCGTTCTCAGAAACGTCTTTGTGCTGTGTGCACTCAACTGACTATGTTGCACATTTCTTGTGATAGAGCAGTTTCGAAATACTCTTTCTGTAGTATCTGCATGTGGATATTTGGACTGCTTTGAGGCCCTCAGTGGAAACGAGAATATATTCATATAAAAACGAGAGAGATGCATTCTCAGAAAGTTCTTTGTGATTTACGCATGCAACTCACAGAGTTGAACCTTTCTTTTGATAGAGCAGTTTTGAAAAACTCTTTTTGTAGGATCAGCAAGTGGATATTTGGAGTGCTTTGAGACCTGTTGTGAAAAAGGAAATATCTTCACATAAAAACTAGATAGAAGCATTCTCAGAAACTTCGTTGTGATGTGTGCATTCAACTCACAGAGTTGAACATTTCTTTTGATAGAGTATTATTGAAACACACTTTTTGTAGAATCTGCAAGTGGATATTTGGAGCACTTTGAGGCGTTTGGTGAAAAAGGAAATATCTTCACATAAAAACTAGACAGAAGCATTCTCAGAAACTTCTTTGTGATGTGTGCATACCACTCACAGATTTGAACATTCCTTTTGATAGAGCAGTTTGGAAACACTCTTTTTTTTTAGAATCTGCAAGAGCATATTTGGACCGCTTTGAGGCCTTACTTGGAAGCGGGAATATCTACACACAAAAACTAGACAGAAGCATTCTCAGAAACGTCTTGGTGATGTGTGCATTCAATTCACATAGTTGAAGCTTTCTTTTGATAGAGCAGTTTTGAAATACTCTTTTTGTAGAATCTGCAAGTGGACATTTGCAGCACTTTGGGGCCTAGAGTGGAGAAGGAAATATTTTAACATAAAAACAACACAGAAGCATTCTCAGAAACTTCTTTGTGATGTGTGCACTCAACTCACAGAGTTGAACCTTTCTTTTGATACAGCATTTTTAAAACACTGTTTCTGTTGAATCTGCACGTGGTCATTTGGAGCACTTTGAGGCCTATGCTGAGAAAGGAAATATCTTCACATAAAACCTAGATAGAAGAATTCTCAGAGACCTCTTTTTGATGTTTGCTTTCAACTCACAGAGTTGAATATTCTTTTTCATAGATCAGTTTTGAAACACTCTTTTTGTAGAATATGCAAGTGGATATTTGGACCGCTTTGAGGCCTTCATTGGAAATGGGATATCTTCACATAAAAACTAGACAGAAGCATTCCTAGAAACTTCTTTGTGATGTGTGCATTCAACTCACAGTGTTGAAACTTTCTTTGGATAGAGCAGTTTTGAAACACTATTTTTGTAGAATCTGCAAGTGGACACGTGGAGTGCTTTCAGGCCTATGGTGGAAAAGGAAATAACTTCACATAAAAACTGGAAAGAAGAATTCTCAGAAACTTCGTAGTGATGTGTGCATTCAACTCACAGAGTTGAACACTCCTTTTGATAGAGCAGCTTTGAAACACTCTTTTTGTAGAATCTGCAAGTGGATATTTGCAGCAATTTGAGGCATACTGTGAAAAATGAAATATCTGCACATAAAAACTAGACAGAAGCATTCTCAGAAACTTCTTTGTGATGTATGCATCCAACTCACAGAGATGAAAATTTCTATTGATAGAGCAGTTTTGAAACAATCCTTTTGTAGAATCTGAAAGTGTATGTTTGTAGAGCTTTGAGGCCTTTGGTGAAAAAGGAAATATCTTCACATAAAAACTAGACAGAAGCATTCTCAGAAATTTCTTTATGATGTGTGCTTTCAACTCATAGAGTTCAACATTTCTTTTCATAGAGAAGTATTGAAACACTCTTTTTGAACGATTTGCAAGTGGATATTTGGACCGTTTGAGGGCTTCATTGGAAATGGAATGTCTTCACCTAAAAACTAGACAGAAGCATTCTCAGAAACTTCTTTGTGATGTGTGCATTCAACTCATAGAGTTGAACATTCCTTTTGATGGAGCAGTTTTGAAAAACTCTTTTTGTAGAATCTGCAAGTGGATATTTAGACCTCTTTGAGGCCTTTGGTGGAAATGGTAATATCTTCACGTAAAAACTAGACAGAAGCATTGTCAGAAACTTCTTTGTGATGTGTGCATTCAACTCACAGCGTTGAACTTTTCTTTCGATACAGCAGTTTTCAAACACTGTTTTTTTTTTTGCAGAATCTTCAAGAGGAAATTTGAAGCGCTTTGAGGCCTATGGTGAAAAAGGAAATATCTTCTCATAAAAACTAGACAGAAGCATTCTGAGAAACTTCTTTGTGATGTGTGCATTCAACTCACAAAGTTGAACATTCCTTTAGATAGAGCAGTTTTGAAACAACCTTTTGTAGAATCTGCACGTGGATATTTGGACCGCTATGTGGAATTCGTTGGAAACGGGTATATCTTAACATCAAAACTAGACAGAAGCATCCTCATAAATTCCTTTGTGATCTGTCCATTCAACTCACAGAGTTGAAACTATCTTTGATAGAGCAGTTTTGAAACACTATTTTTGTAGAATCTGCAAGTGGATATTTGGAAAACTTTGAGGCCAATGATGAAAAAGAATTATTTTCTCATAAAAACTGGACAGAAGCATTCTCAGAAACTTCTTTGTAATGTGTGCATTCATCTCACAGATTTCAACATTCCTTTTGATTGAGTAGTTTTGAAACAGTCTTTTTGTAGGATCTGCCCATGGATATTTGGACTGCTTTCTGGAATTCGTTGGAAACGGGTATATCCTCATAAAAACTAAACAGAAACATTCTCAGAAACCTCTTTGTGATGAGTGAATTCAACACACAGAGTTGAAGATTGCTTTTTATAGAGCAGTTTTGAAACACTCTTTTTGTAGAATCTGCAATTTGACATACGGAGCGCTTTGAGGCATATGGTGAAAAAGCAAATATCGACACATAAACACTAGATAAAAGCATTCTCAGAAACTTCTTTGTGTTGTGTACATTCAACTCACAGAGTTGAACATTACTGTTGATAGAGCAGATGTGAAACACTCTTTTTGTAGAATCTGCACTTGGATATTTGGAACGCTTTGTGGAATTCATTGGAAACGGTTATATCTTCACAGAAAAACTAGACAGAAGGATTCTCAGAAACTTCTTTGTGAGGAGTGCATTCGACTTACAGAGTTGTACATTCCTTTTGATAGAGCAGTTTTGAAACACTCTTTTTGTATGATCTGCAAGTGGACATTTGGAGGGCTTTGAGGCCTAAGGTGAAAAAGGAAATATCTTCTAATAAAAACTAGACAGAAGCATTCTCAGAAACTTCTTTGTTATGTGTGCATTCAACTCACAGAGTTGAACATTCCTTTATATAGAGCAGTTTTGAAATACCCTTTTGAAGAATCTGCAAGTGGATATTTGGACCACTTTGTGGAAATCATTGGAAACGGGTATATTTTAACATCAAAACTAGATAGAAGCATTCTCAGAAATTTCTTTGTGACCTGTGCTTTCAACTCATAGAGTTGAACCTTTCTTTTGGTAGAGCAGTTTTGAAACACTATTTTTGTAGAAATTGCAAGTGGACATTTGGTGCGCTTTGAGGCCTATGGTGAAAAGGGAAATATCTTCACATAAAAACCAGACAGAAACATTCTCAGACACCTCTTTGTGATGTGTGCATTCAACTAACAGAGTTGAACCTTTCTTTTGATAGAGCAGTTTTGTAACACTCTTGTTGTAATATCTGCAAGTGGACATTTGGAGTGCTTTGAGGCCTACGGAGAAAAAGGAAATAACTTCACATAAAAATTAGACAGAAGCATTCTCTGAGACTTCTTTGTGATGTGTGCTTTCAAATCACAGAGTTGAACATTCCTTTTGATAGAGCAGTTTTGAAACACTCTTTTTGCAGAATCTGCACATGGATATTTGGACCGCTTTGTGGAATTAATTGGAAAGGTGTATATCCTCATATAAAAACTAGACAGAAGCATTCTCAGAAACTTCTTTGAGATGTGTGCATTCAACTCACACAGATGAACATTCCTTTGATACAGCAGTTTTGAAACACTCTTTTGTAGATTCTGCAACTGCATATTTGCAGTGATTTGAGGCCTATTGGGAAAAAGGAAATATCTTCACATAAAAACTGAACAGAAGCATTCTCAGAAACTTCATTGTGATGTGTGCATTCAACTCACAGAGTTGAAATACTCTTTTGACAGAGCAGTTTTGTAACACTGTTGTTATAGAATCTGCAAGTGGACATTTGGAGGGCCTTGAGGCCTATGGTGAAAAAGGAAATATCTTCTCATAAAAAAATAGACAGAAGCCTTCTCAGAAACTTCTTAGTGATGTGTGCATTCAACTCACAGGCTTGAACATTCTTTTTGATAGTGCAGTTTTGAAACACTCTTTTTGTAGAATCTGCAAGTGGACATTTGGAGCACAATGAGGCCTATGGAGAAAAAGGAAATATCTTTACATATAAACTAGACAGAAGCATTCACAGAAACTTCTTTGTGATGTGTGCATTAAACTCACAGAGTTGAACCTTTCTTTTGATAGAGCAGTTTTGAAACACTTTTTGTAGAATCTGCAACTAGACATTTTGAGTGCTTTGAGGCCAATATTGAAAAATGAAATATCATCACATAAAAACTACACAGAAGCATTCTCAGAGACATCATTCTGATGTGTGCATTCAACTCACAGAGTTGAGCATTTCTTCTGATAGAGCAGTTTTGAAACACTCTTTTTGTATAATCTGCAAGTGGACATGTGGACCGCTTTGAGGCCTATGGTGAAAAAGAAAATATCTTCACATAAAAACTAGACAGAAGCATTCTCAGAAACTTCTTTGTGATGTGTGTATTCAACTCACAGAGTTGAACATTTCTTTTGAGATAGCAGTTTTGAAACACTCTTTCTGAATAGTCTGATAGTGGATAATTGGAGCGATTTGTGTAATTCATTGCAAACAGGAATATCCTAACATAAAAACTAGACAGAAGCATGCTCAGAAACTTCTTTGGATTGTGCATTCAACTCACAGAGTTTAACATTCCTTTTGATAGAGGAGTTTTGAAACACTCTTTTTGTAGAATCTGCAAGTGGACCTTTGGAGTGCCTAGAGGCCTATGGTGAAAAAGGACATATTTTCTCATAAAAACTAGACAGAAGCTTTCTCAGAAACTTCATAGTGATGTGTGCATTCAACTCACAGGCTTGAACATTCCTTTTGGTGGAGCAGTAATGAAACACTCTTTTTGTAGAATCTGCAAGTGGACATTTGGAGCACATTGAGGCCTATTGTGAAAACAGAAATATCTTAACATAAAAACTAGACAGAAGCATTCTCAGAAACTTCTCTGTGACGTGTGCATTCAACTCACACAGTTGAACTTTTCTTTTGATAGAGCAGTTTTGAAACACTCTTTTGTAGTACCTGCAAATAGACATTTTGAGTGCTTTGAGGCCAATATTGAAAAAGGAAATATGATCACATAAAAACTACACAGAAGCATTCTCTGCAACTTCATTTTAATGTGTGCATTCAACTCGCATAGTTGAGCATTTCTTCTGATAGAGCAGTTTTGAAACACTCTTTCTGTAGAATCTGCAAGTGGACAGTTGGAGCGCTTTGTGGCCTATGGTGAAAAAGGAAATATCTTCACATAAAAACTAGACAGAAGAATTCTCAGAAACTTCTTTGTGATGTGTGCATTCAACTCACAGAGTTGAACATTCCTTTTAAGAGATCAGTTTTGAAAAACCCTTTTTGTAGTATCTGCAAGGGGACATTTGGAGCACCTTGAGGTCTATAGTGAAAAAGGAAATATCTTGTCATAAAAACTAGACAGAAGCTTTATCAGAAACTTCTTTGTGATGTGTGCATTCAACTCACAGGGTAGAACATTCCCTTTGATAGAGCTGTTTTGAAACAGTCTTTTTGTACAATCTGCAAGTGGACATTAAGAGCACATTGATGACTATGGTGAAAAAAGAAATATCTTTACATAAAAACTAGACAGAAGCATTTTCAGAAACTTCTTTGTGATGTGCACATTCAACTCACAGAGTTGAACGTTCCTTTTGATAGAGCAGTTTTGAAACACTCTTTTTCTAGAATCTGCAACAAGACATTTGGAGTGCTTTGAGGCCAGTATTGAAAACGGTAATATCATCACATAAAAACTAGACAGAAGCATTCTCAGAAAAATCTTTGTAATGTGTTCATTCAATTCTCCAAGTTGAGCATTCCATTTGATAGAGTAGTTTTGAAACACTCTTTTTGTAGTATCTGCCAGTGGATATTTGGACCACTTTGAGCAATTCGTTGGAAACGGATATATCGTCACATAAAAAGTAGACAGAAGCATTCTCAGAAACTACTTTGTGATCTGTGCATGCAACTCACGGAGTTGAACCTTCCTTTTGATAGAGCAGTTTTGAAACGCTCTTTTTGTAGAATCTACAAGTGGACATTTGGAGCACTTGGAGGACTGTGGTGAAAAAAGTAACATCTCCACATAAAAACTGGACATAAGCATTCTCAGAAACTTCTTTGTGATGGGTGCATTCAGCTCACAGAGTGGAAACTTTCTTTTGCTGAACAGTTTTCAAACACTCTTTTTGTAGAATCTGCAAGAGGACATTTACAGCACTTTGAGGCTTATGGTGAAAAAGGAAATATCTTCTCATAAAAACTAGACCGAGGCATTCACAGAAACTTCTTTGTGAAGTGTGCACTCAACTCACAGAGTTGAACGTTCCTTTCAATAGAGCAGTTTTAAACACGTTTTTGTAGAAACTGCAGGTGGATATTTTGACCGCTTTGTGGAAGTCATTGGAAACATATATATTAACATCAAAACTACACGGAGGCATTCTCAGAAATTTCTTTGTGATCTGTGCATTCAGCTCACAGAGTTGAACCTTTATTTTGTTGAGCAGTTTTGAAACACTATTTTTGTAGAATCTGCAAGCGGTCATTTGGAGAGTTTTGATGTCTACGGTGAAAAAGGAAATATCTTCACATAAAAACTAGACAGAAGCATACTCAGAAACTTCGTTGTGATGTGTGCATTCAACTCACAGAGTTGAACACTCCTTTTGATAGAGCAATTTTGAAACACTCTTTTTGTAGAATCTGCACGTGGATATTTGGACCACTTTGTGGAATTCATTGGAAATGGGTATTTCCTCACATAAAAACTATACAGAAAAATTCTCAGCAACTTCTTTGTGATGTGTATATTCAACTCACACACGTGAACATTCCTTTTGGTACAGCAGTTTTCAAACACTCTTTTTGTCGAATCTGCAAGTGGATATTTGGAGCGATTTGAGGACTCTTGTGAAAAAGGAAATATCTTCACATAAAAACTACACAGAAGCATTTTCAGAAACTTCATTGTGATGTGTGCATTCAACACACAGAGTTGAAACTTTCTTTGGACAGAGCAGTTTTGAAACACTCTTTTTGTAGAATCTGCAAGTGGATATTGGTACCACTTTTGGAATTCGTTGGAAACGGGTATATCTTAACATAAAAACTATACAGAAGCATTCTCATAAACTTCTTTGTGATCTGTGCATTCAACTCACAGAGTTGAACATTCCTTTTGATAGAGCAGTTTTGAAACACTCTATTTGAAGAATCTGCAAGTGGACATTTGGGGCGCTTTGAGGCCAATGGTGAAAATGGAAATATCTTCACATAAAAACTAGACAGAAGCATTCTCAGAAACTTCTTAGTGATGTGTGCATTCAACTCACAGAGTTGAACATTCGTTTTGATAGACCAGTTTTTAAACACTCTTTTTGTAGAATCTGCATGTGGATACTTGGACCGCTTTGAGTCCTTTGTTTGAAACAGGAATATCTTCGTATAAAAACAAGACAGAAGCATTCTCAGAACCTTCTTTGTGATGTGTGCATTCAACTGACAGAGTTGAATATTTCTCTTGATAGAGCAGTTTTGAATCACTCTATTTGTAGAATCTGCAAGTGGACATTGGGAGCGCTTTCAGGCCTATGCTGAAAAAGGAAATATCGTAACATAAAAACTAGACAGAAGCATTCTCAGAAACTTCTTTGTGATGAGTGCATTCAACACACCGAGTTGAACATTCCTTTTGATAAAGAAGTACTGAAACACTCTTTTTGTAGAATCTGCAAGCGAATATTTCAATCGCTTTGAGGGCTTTGTTGGTAACAGGTATATCGTCATATAAAAACTACACAAAAGCCTTCTCAGAAACTACTTTGTGACACGTGCATTCAACTCATAGAGTTCAAACTTTCTTTTGATAGAGCAGTATTGAAACACACTTTTTGTATAATCTGCAAGTGGATATTTGGAGCACTCTGTGGCCTATATTGAAAAAGGAAATATCTTCACATAAAAACTAGACAGAAGCATTCTCAGAAACTTCTTTGTGATGTTTGCATTCAACTCACAGAGCTGAACATTCCTTTTGATAGAGCAGGTTTGAAACCCACTTTTTGCAGAATCTGCAAGTGGATATTTGGACGGCGATTAGGAATTCATTGAAAACGGGTATATCTTCGCATACAAACTGGACAGATGCATTCTCAGAAACTTCTTTGTGATGTGTGCATTCAACTCACAGAGTTGAACATTCCTCTTGATAGAGCAGTTTTGAAACACACTTTTTGTAGGATCTGCATGTGGATATTTGGATCACTTTGAGGCCCTCGTTGGAAATGGGAATATCTTTATATAAAAACAACAGAAAAGCATTCTCAGAAACGTCTTTGTGATGTGTGCATTCAACTCATAGAGCTGAACCCTTCTTTTGATAGAGTAGATTTGAAACACCGTTTTATATGGATGTGCAAGTGGACATTTGGAGTGCTTTGAGGGCTATGGTGAAAAAAGGAAATATCTTTATATGAAAACTAAACAGTAGTATTCTCAGAAACTTCTTTGTGATGTGTGGATTCAACTCACAGAGCTGAGCATTCATTTTGTTAGAGCACTTTTGAAGAACTGTTTTCGTAGAATCTGCAAGTTGATGTTTGGGCTGCTTTGTGTAATCCGTAGGAAACGGGAATATCTTAACATAAAAACTAGATAGAAGCATTCTCAGAAAATTCTTTGTGATGTGTGCATTCAACTCAAAGAGTGGAAGTTTCCCTTTAATAGAGCAGTTTGAAACACTCTTTTTGTAGAATCTGCAAGTGGATATTTGGATTGCTTTGAGGACTTCTTTGGACACGGGGATATCTTCACAGGAAAACAAGAAAAAAGCATTCTCAGAAACTTCTTTGTGATGTGTGCATTCCACTCACAGATTTGAAACTTTCTTTTGATAAAGCAGTGTTGAAACACTCTTTTTTTGTAGAATCTTCAATTAGACATTTGGAGCACCTTGATACCTATGGTGAAAAAGGAAATATCTTTACATAAAAACTTGATGGAAGCATTCTCAGAGACTTCTTCATGATGTGTGCATTCAACTCACCATATTGAACATTCCTTTTGATGGAGCAGTTTTGAAACACTCTTTTTGTAGAATCTGTACGTGGATATTTGGACCACTTTGTGGAATTCATTGAAAACGGGTATTTCCTCACATAAAAACTAGACAGAAACATTCTCAGAAACTTCTTTGTGATGTGTGCATTCAACTCAAACACATGAACATTCCTTTTGATACAGCAGTTTTGAAACACTCTTTTTATAGTATCTGCAAGTGGATATTTGGAGCAATTTGAGGACTCTTGTAAAAAAGGAAATATCTTCACATAAAAACTACACAGATTGATGTGTGCATTCAACGCACAGAGTTGAAACTTTCTTTGGATAGAGCAGTTTTGAAATACTCTTTTTGTAGAATCTGCAAGTGGATATTTGTACCACTTTTGGAATTCATTGGAAACGGGTATATCTTAACATAAAAACTAGATAGAAGCATTCTCATAAACTTCTTTGTGATCTGTGCATTCAACTCACAGAGTTGAACATTCTTTTTGATAGAGCAGTTTTGAAACACTCTATTTGAGGGATCTGCAAGTGAACATTTGGGGCGCTTTGAGGCCTATGGTGAAAATGGAAATATCTTCACATAAAAACTAGACAGAAGCATTCTCAGAAACTTCTTTGCGATGAGTGCATTCAATGCACCGAGTTGAACATTCCTTTTGATAGAGAAGTATTGAAACACTCTCTTTGTAGAATCTGCAAGTGAATATTTCAATCACTTTGAGGACTTCCTTGGAAACAGGAATATCGTCGTATAAAAACTACACAAAAGCCTTCTCAGAAACTACTTTGTGACACGTGCATTCAACTCATAGAGTTCAAACTTTCTTTTGATAGAGCAGTATTGAAACACACTTTTTGTAGAATCTGCAGGTGGACATTTGGAGCACTCTGAGGCCTATGTGGAAAAAGGAAATATCTTCACATGAAAACTAGACAGAAGCATTCCCAGAAACTTCTTTGTGATGTTTGCATTCACCTCACAGAGTTGAACATTCCTTTTGATAGAGCAGGTTTGAAACACTCTTTCTGTAGTATCTGCAAGTGGATATTTAGACGACGACTAGGAATTCGTTGGAAACGGGTATATCTTCACATAAAAACTAGACAGAAGCATTCTCAGAAACTTTTCTGTCATGTGCACATTCAACTCAAAGAGTTAAACATTCCTCTTGGTAGAGCAGTTTTGAAACACATTTTTGTAGAATCTGCATGTGGATATTTTGAGTGCTTTGAGGCCCTTGTTGGAAAAGGGCATATCTTCATATAAAAACAAGAGAAAAGCATTCTCAGAAACGTTTTTGTGATGTGGGCATTCAATGCACAGAGTTGAACCTTTCTTTTGATAGAGTAGATTTGTAACACTCTTTTTGTAGAATCTGCAAGTGGACATTTGGAGCGCTTTGAGGCCTATGGTGAAAAAGGAAATATCTTTACATAAAAACTAAACAGAATATTTTCAGAAACTTCTTTGTGATGTGTGGATTCAACTCACTGACTCACTGATCTGAACATTCCTTTTGTTAGAGTAGTTTTGAGACACTCTTTTTGTAGAATCTGCAAGTGGATGTTTGGACCGCTTTGTGTAATTCGTAGGAAATGGGAATATCTTAACATAAACAATAGACAGAAGCATTCTCAGAAACTTCTTTGTGATGTGTGCATTGAACTCAAAGACTTGAACTTTCCCTTTAATAGAGCAGTTTTAAAACACTCTTTTTGTAGAATCTGCAAGTGGATATTTGGATGACTTTGAGGACTTCGTTGGACACGGGGATATCTTCACAGAAAAAATAGACAAAAACATTCTCACAAACTTCTTTGTGATATGTGCATTCATCTCACAGATTTGAAACTTTCTTTTAATAAAGCAGTTTTGAAACACTCTTTTTGTAGTATCTGCAAGTGAACATTTGGAGCACCTTGAGACCTATGATGAAAAAGGAAATATCTTCACATAAAAACTTGACATAAGCATTCTCAGAGAATTCTTCACGATTTGTGCATTCAACTCAGAGAGTTGAACACTCCTTTTGATGTAGCAGTTTTTAAACACTCTTTTTGTAGAATCTGTACATGGATATTTGGACCACTTTGTGGAATTCATTGGAAACGGGTATTTCTTCACATAAAAACTAGACAGGAGCATTCTCAGAAACTTCTTTGTGATGTGTGCATTCAACTCACACACATGAACATTCCTTTTGATACAGCAGTATTGAAACACTCTTTTTTTAGAATCTGCAATTGGATATTTGGAGCGATTTGAAGCCTCTTGTGAAAAAGGAAATATCTTGACATAAAAACTACACATAAGCATTCTCAGAAACTTCATTGTGATGTGTGCACTCAACTCACAGGGTTGAAACTTTCTTTTGATAGAGCAGTTTTGAAACACTCTTTTTGTAGAATCTGCAAGTGGACATTTGGAGTGCTCAGACACCTATGTTGAAAAAGGAAATATCATCACATAAAAACCAGACAGAAGCATTCTCAGAAACTTCCTTGTGAAGTGTGCATTCAACTCACAGAATTGAACATTCCTTTTGTAGAGCAGTATTCAAACACTCTTTTTGTAGAATCTGCAAGTAGACATATGGAGCGCTTAAAGGCCTGTGGTGAAAAAGGAAATGTCTTCTAACAAATAATAGACAGAAGAATTCCCAGAAAATTATTTAAAATGTGTGCATTCAACTAACAAAGTTGAACATTCCTTTTAACAGAGCAGTTTTGAAACACTCTTTTTGTAGAATCTGCAAGTGGATATTTGGACGCCTTTGTGGAATTTGTTGGAAACGGGTATATCTTAACATCAAAACTAGACAGAAGCATTCTCAGAAATTTCTTTGTGATCTGTTCATTCAACTCACAGAGTTAAACCTTTATTTTGGTAGAGCAGTTTTGAAACAGTATTTTTGTAGAATCTGCAATTGCACATTTGGAGAGCTTTGAGGCCTATGGTGAAAATGGAAATATCTTTACGTAAAAACTAGACAGAAGCATTCTCAGAAACTTCTTTGTGATCAGTGCATTCAACTCAAAGAGTTGAACACTCCCTTTGATAGAGCAGTTTTGAAATACTCTTTTTGTAGAATCTGCAGGTGGACATTTGGAGGACTTTGAGTCCTATGTTGAAAAAGGAAATATCATCACATAAAAACTAGACAGAAGCATTCTCAGAAACTTCTTTGTGATGTGTGCATTCAACTCACAGAGTTGAAGATTTCTTTTGATAGAGCAGTTTTGAAACACTCTTTTTGTAGAATCTACAAGTGGACATTTGGAACGCTTGGAGGCCTGTGGTGAAAAAGGAAATATCTTCACATAAAAACAAGACAGAAGCATTCTGAGAACCTTCTTTGTGATGTGTGCATTCATCTCACAGAGTTGAACATTTCTTATCAGAGAGCAGTTTTGAAACACTCTTTTTGTGGAATCTTCAAGTGGATATTATGACGGCTTTGAAGACTTCATTGGAAACGGTTATATCTTAACATAAAAACTAGACAGAAGCATTCTCAGTAACATCCTTCTGATGAGTGCATTCAACTCACAGAGTTGAACATTCCGTTTGAGAGAGCAGTTTAGAAAGACTCTTTCTGTAGAATCTGCATGTGGATATTTGGACCGCCTTGTGGAATTCGTTTTAAAGGGGTATATCTTCACAAAAAACTAGACAGAAGAATTCTCAGAAACTTCTTTGTGATGAGTGCATTCAACTCACGGAGTTCAACATTCCTTTTGATAGATTAGTTTTGAAACCATTTTTTTATAGAATCTGCAAGTGGACATGTGTATCGCTTTGAGGCCTATGGTGAAAAAGGCAATATCTTCACATAAATACTAGATAGAAGCATTCTCAGAAACTTCTTTATGATGTGTGCATTCAACACACAGAGTTGAACATTCCTTTTGATAGAGCAGTTTGGAAACACTCTTTCTGTAGAATCTGCAAGTGGATATTTGGACCGATTTGTGTAATTCATTGAAAACGGGAATATCTTTACATAAAAACTAGACAGAAACATTCTCAGAATCTTCTTTGGATGTATGCATTCAACTCACAGAGTTGAACCTATCTTTTGATAGAGCTGTTTTGAAACACTCTTTTTGTAGAATTTACATGTGAATATTTGGACCGCTTTGTGGAATTCATTGGAAACAGGAATATCTTCAAATAAAAACTACACAGAAGCATTTTCAGAAACTTCCTTGTGATGTGTGCATTCAACTCACAGAGTTGAACATTCCTTTTGATACAGAAGTTCTGAAACATTCTTTTTGTAGAATCTGCAAGTGGACATATGGAGTGCTTTGAGGCCTATGGTGAAAACGGAAATATTATCACATAAAAACTAGACAGAAGCATTCTCACAAACTTCTTTGTGATTTGTGCATTCACCTCACAGAGTTGAACCCTACTTTTGATAGAGCAGTTCTGAAACACTCTTTTTGTAGAATCTGCAAGTGGACATTTGGAGCACATTGAGGTCTTTGGTGAAAAAGGAAATATCTTCACATAAAAACTAGATAGAAGCATTCGCAGAAACATCTTTGTTATGTATGCAATCAACTCACAGAGTTGAATCTTTCTTTGGATAGAGCAGTTTTGAAACACTCTTTTTGTCGAATCTGCAACTAGACATTTTGAACACTTTTAGACCAATATTGGAAAAGGAAATATAATCACATAAAAACTAGACAGAAGGATTCTTAAAAACTTCTTTGTAATGTGTGCATTCAATTCACCGAGTTTAGCATTCCTTTTGATAGAGTAGTTTTGAAAAACTCTTGTTGTAGTATCTGCTACTGGACATTTTGACCGCTTTGAGCAATTCATTGGAAACGGCTATATCTTGACAAAAAGCTAGAAAGAAGAATTCTCAGAAACTTCTTTGTGATGTGTGCATTCAACTCGCAGAATAGAACCTTTTCTTTTGATAGAGCAGTTTTGAAACACTCTTTTTGTTGAATCTGCAAGTGGTCATTTAAAGTGCTTTGTGTCCAATGGTGAAAAAGGTAATATCTTCACGTAAAAACTACACAGAAGCATTCTCAGAAACTCCTTTGTGATGTGTGCATTCAACTCACAGAGTTGAATCTTTCTTTTGATAGAGTAGTTTTGGAACATTCTTTTTGTAGAATCTACAACTGGATAATTTGACCACTTCGAGCACTTCATTGGAAACGGCAATATCTTCACATAAAAACTAGACAGAAACATTCTCAGAAATTTATTTGTGATGTATTCATTCAACTCACAGAGTTGAACCTTTCTTTTGATAGAGCAATTTTGAAACATTCTGTTTGTAGAATCCACAAGTGGACATTTGGAGTGCTTGGAGGCCTGTGGTGAAAAAGGAAATACCTTCACATAAAAGCTAGACAGAAGCACTCTCAGAAACTTCTTTGTGATGTGTGTATTCAACTTACAGAGTTGAATATTTCTTTAGATAGAGCAGTTTTGAAACCCTCTTATTGTAGAATCTGCAAGTAGACATGTGGAGCGCTTTGAGGCCTAAGGTGAAAAAGGAAATATTCTTCACATAAAAACTAGACAGAAGCATTCTCAGAAATTTATTTGTGATGTTTGCATTCAACTCACAGAATTGAATATTTCTTTTGATAGAGCAGTGTTGAAACACTCTTTCTGTAGCATCTGCAAGTGGATATTTGGACTGCTTTGTGTAATTCGTTGGAAACAGGACTATCTTAACATAAAAACTAGACAGAACCATTCTCAGAAACTTCTTTGTGATGTGTGCATTCTACTCACAGAGTTCAACAATCACTTTGATAGAGCAGTTTTTAAACACTCTTTTTGTAGAATCTGCAAGTGGACATTTGGAGCGCTTTGAAGCCTATGGTGAAAAAGGAAATAGGTTCACATAAAAACTAGACAGAAGAATTCTCAGAAACTTCTTTGTGATGTGTGCATTCAACTCACAGTGTTGAACATTCCTTTTGATAGAGAAGTTTTGACACTCTTTTTGTAGAATCTGCAATTGGACATATGGAGCGCTTTGAGGCCTATGGTGAAAAAGAAAGTATTTTCACATAAAACTAGACAGAAGCATTCTCGGAAACTTCTTTGTGAGGTGTGCATTCAACTCACGGAATTGAACATTCGTTTTGATAGAGCAGTTTTGAAACCCTCTTTTGTGGAATCTGCAAGTGGACCTTTGGAGCGTGTTGAGGCCTGTAGAGAAAAAGGAAATATCTTCTCATAAAAACTAGACAGAAGAATTCTAAGAAACTTCTTTGAGATGTGTGTATTCAACTCACAGAGTTGAACATTCCTTTAGAGAGAGCAGTTCTGAAACACCCTTTTGTAGAATCTGCAAGTGGATATTTGGACAGCTTCATGGGATTCATTGGAAACGGATATATGTGAACATCAAAACTAGACAGAAGCATTCTCAGAAATTCCTTTCTGATTTGTGCTTTCAACTCAAAGCATTGAACTTTCCTTTTGATAGAGCAGTTCTGAAACACTCTTTTTGTAGAATCAGCAAGTGGACATGTGGAGCACTTTGAGGCCTATGGTGAAAAAGGAAATATCTCCACATAAAAACTAGTTAGAAGTATTCTCAGAAACTTCTTTGTCACGTGTGCATTCAACTCCCAGAGTTGAACATTCCTTTTGAAAGAGCAGTTTTGAAAGACTCTTTTTGTAGAATCTGCAATTGGACATTTGGACTGCTTTGTAGACTTCGTTGGAAACGGGAATACCTTCACATAAAAACGAGATAGAAGCATTCTCAGAAACTTCTTTGTGATGTGTGCATTCAACTCACAGAGTTGAACCTTTCTTTTGATAGAGCAGTTTTGAAACACTCTTTTTGTAGAATCTGCAAGTGGACATGTGGAGCACTTTGAGGCCTATGGTGAAAAAGGAAATATCTTTATATAAAAACTAGACAGAAGCATTCTCAGAAACTTCTTTGTGATGTGTTCATTCAAATCACAGAGTTGAATATGCCTTTTGATAGAGCAGATTTGAAACACTCTTTTTGTGTATTCTGCAAGTGGATATTTGGACCCCTTTGTGTAATTCGTTGGAAACGGAAATTTCCTAGCATACAAATTAGACAGAAGCATTCTCAGAAACTTCTTTGTGATGTGAGAATTTAACTCAAAGAGTTGAACATTCCGTTTGATAGAGCAGTTTTGAAACACCCTTTTTTTATAATCTGCAACTGGACATTTGGAGCGCTTTGAGGCCTATAGTTAAAAAGGAAATATCTTCACATAAAAACTATACAGAAGCATTCTCAGAAACATCCTTGTAATGTGTGCATTCACCTCACAGAGTTGAACACTCCTGTTGATAGAGCAGTTTTGAAACACTCTTTTTCGAGAATCCGCATTTGGATATTTGGACTGCTTTGATGACTTCATTCAATGCGGGAACATCTTCACATGGAAACTAGACAGAAGCATTCTCACAAACTCCTTTCTATGTGTGCATTCAGCTCACAGATTTGAACATTTCTTTTGATAGAGCAGATTTGGAAAACTTTTTTGGAAAATGTGTAAGTGGGCATTTGGAGCACCTTGAGGGCTATTTTGAAAAAGGAAATATCTTCACATAAAAACTAGACAGAAGCAATCTCAGAAAGTTATTTGTGATGTGTGCATTCAACTCACAGAGTTGAACCTTTCTTTTCATACAGCACTTTTGAAACGCTCTTTTTGTATAATCTCCATTTGTATATTGGGACCGCTTTGACGACTTCATTCAAAAAGGGAATATCTTCACATAAAAACTAGACAGTAGAATTCTCAGAAATTTCTTTGTGATGTGTGCACTCACCTAACAGAGTTGAACCTTTCCTTTGCTACAGCAGTTTTGAAACACTCTTTTTGTAGTATCTGCAACTGGATATTATGAACGCTTTGAGGACTTTGTTGGAAATGAGTATATCTTAACATGAAAACTAGATGGAAGCATTCTCAGTAACTTCCTTGTGATGAGTGCATTCAACTCACAGAGTTGAACATTCCTGTTGATAGAGCAGTTTAAAAACACTCTTTTTGTAGAATCTGCACGTGGATATTTGGACCGCTTTGTGGAATTCGTTGGAAACAAGTATATCTTCACATAAAAACTAGACAGAAGCATTCTCAGAAACTTCTTTGTGATGCGTGCATTCAACTCACAGAGTTGAACATTCCTTTAGATAGAGGAGTTTTGAAATACCCTTTTGAAGAATCTGCAAGTGGATATTTTGACCGCTTTGAGGAATTCGTTGGAAACGGGTATATCTTAACATCGAAACTAGACAGAAGCATTCACAGAAATTTCTTTGGGATCTGTGCTTTCAACTCACAAAGTTTAACCTTTATTTTGGTAAAGCAGTTGTGAAACACTATTTTTGTGGAATCTGCAAGTGGATATTTGGAACACTTTGAAACCTATGTTGAAAAAGTAAATATCTTCCCCAAAAAACTAGAAAGAAGCATTCTCAGAAACTTCGTTGTGATGGGTGCATTCAACCCACAGAGTTGAACATTCCTTTTGATAGAGCAGTTTTGAAACACTGTTTTGGTAGAATCTGCAAGTGGATATTTGGAATGCTTTGGGGCCTATGCAGAAAAAAGAAATATTTTCTCATAAAAACTAGATGGAAGCATTCTCAGAAACTTCTTTGTGATGTGTGCGTTCAACCCAAATAGTTGAATATTCCTTTAGATAGAGCAGTTTTGAAATACCCTTTTGTAGATTCTGCTAGTGGATATTTGACTGCTATGTGGAATTCGTTGGAAACGGGTATATCTTAATATCAAAACTAGACAGAAGCATTCTCAGAAATTTCTTCATGATCTGTGCATTCAACTCAAGGAGTTGAACCTTTCTTTTGGTAGATCATTTTTGAAACACTATTTTTTGGGAATCTGCAAGTGGACATTTGGAGCGCTTTGAGGCGTACTGTGAAAAAGGAAATATGTTCACAAAAACACTAGACAGAAGCATTCTCAGAAACTTCGTTGTGATGTGTGCATTAAACTCACTGAGTTGAACACTCCTTTTGATAGAGAAGTTTTGAAACACTTTTTTTAGAATCTGCATTTTGTTATTGGGACCACTTTGAGGCCTTCGTCCGAAACTGGAATATCTTCACATAAAAACTACACGGAAGAATTCTCAGAAACTACTTTGCAATGTGTGTACTCAACTCACAGAGTTGAACTTTTCTTTTGATAGAGCAGTTTTGAAACACCCTTTTTGTAGAATCTGCAAGTGGACACGTGGGGCGCTTTGAGGCCAATGTTGAAAAAGGAAATATCTTCTCATAAAAACCAGACAGAAGCATTGTCAGAAACATCTTCGTGATGTGTGCATTCAACTCACAGACATGAACATTACTTTTGATAGTGCAGTTTTGTAACAATCTATTTCTAGAATCTGCAAGTGGACATTTGGAGGGCAGTGAGGCCAGAGGTGGAAAAGGAAATATCTTCCCATAAAAACTACAGAGAAGGATTCTCAGAAACTTCTTTGTGATGATTGCATTCAACTCACAGAGTTGAAGGTTCCTTTTGACAGAGCAGTTTTGAAACACTCTGCTTGTAGAATCTGCAAGTGGATATTTGGACAAATTTGAGGCCTATGGTAGTAAAGGAAATATCTTCATACAAAAACTAGACAGATGCATTCTCAGAAACTTCTTTGTGTTTAGTGAATTCAACTCACAGAGTTGAACATTCATCTTGATGAGATAGTTTTGAAACACACTTTTGTAGAATCTGTAAGTGGATATTTGGACCTCTTTGAGTATTTCGTTGGAACATGGATAGACTTCAAATTACTAAACGGAAATATTCTCAGAAAATTCTTTGTGATGTTTGCATTCAACTCACAGAGTTGAAACCTCCTTTGATAGTTCACGTTTCAAACACTCTTTTTGTAGAATCTGCAAGAAGACATTAAGAGTGCTGTGTGACCAGTGGTGGTAAAGGAAATATCTTCACATAAAAAGAAGATAGAAGAATTCTCAGAAAATTCTCTCTGATGATTGCATTCAACTCACAGAGTTGAACATTCCCTTTGGAACAACAGTTTTGAAACACTCTTTTTGTAGAATCCGCAAGGGGATATTTGGACCTCTTTGAAGATTTCGTTGGAAACGGGATAATCTTCACATAAAAACTAAACAAAAGCATTCTCAGAAACTGCTTTGTGTTGTTTGCATTCAACACACAGAGTTGAACATTCCTTTTGATTGAGCAGTTTTGAAACACTTTTTTTCGAGAATCTGCAAGTGGACATTTGGAGGGCTTTGTGGCCTCTGGTGGAAAAGCAAATATCTTCATATAACAACTAGATAGAAGAATTATCAGAAACCACTTTGTGATGATTGCATTCAACCCACAGAGTTGAACATTCCTTTTGATAGAGCAGTTTTCTAACACTTTTTTTGTAGAATCTACAAGTGGACATTTGGACTGCTTTGAGGTCTATGGTAGTGAAGGAAATAACTTCATATAAAAACTAGACAGAAGCATTCTCTGAAACTTCTTTGTGATGATTGAGTTCAACTCACAGAGCTGAATACTCCTTTTGATGGAGCAGTTTCAAAACACACTTTTTGTACAATCTGCAAGTGGATATTTGGACTTCTTTGAGGATTTCGTTGGAAATGGGATAAGCTTTACATAACTAAACAGAAGCATTCTCAGAAAATTATTTGTGATCTTTGCATTCAATGAACAGAGTTGAAACTTAATTTGACAGTGCAGGTTGGAAACAGTCTTTTCGTACAGTCTGCAAGTGGATATTTGGACCACTTTTTGGCCTTCATTTGAAACGGGTATATCTTCACAAAGAAACTAGACAGAAGCATTCTCAGAAACTTCCTTGTGATTTCTGCATTCAGCTCAGAGAGTTGGAAGTTCCTTTTGTTATAGCAGTCTTGAAACACTCTTTTTGTAGATTCTGCAATTGCACATTGGCACGCTTTGAGGCCGATGCTAGAAAAGGAAATATCTTCATATAAAAACTAGACAGAAGCGTTCTCAGAAACTTCATTGTGATGTGTGCATTCAACTCAGAAAGTTGAACATTTCCTTTGATAGAGCAGATTTGAAACTCTCTTTTTGTAAAATCTGCAAGCAGACATTTGGAGAGCTGTGAGGCCTGTGGTGGAAAAGGAAATATCTTCACAAAAAACTAGACAGAAGCATTCTCAGAAACTTCTCTGTGATGATTGCATTCAACTCACAGAGTTGAACACTCCCGTTGATAGAGCAGTTTTTAAACACTCTTTTTGTAGAATCTGCAAGTGGAGATTTGGACCGCTTTGAGGCATATGGTAGTATAGGAAATAACTTCATGTAAAAACCTGACAAAAGCATTCTCAGAAACTCAGAGAGCTGAGCATTCCTTTTGATGGAGCAGTTTCAAAACACACGTTTTGCAGAATCTGCAAGTGGATATTTGGACTGCTTTGACAATTCCACTGTAAAAGGGATAAAATTGACGTAATTAAACAGAAGCATTCTCAGCAACATCTTTGTGAAGCTTGCATTCAACACACAGAGTTGAAATTTCCTTTGATAGTTCAGGATTGAAACACTGTTTTTGTAGAATCTGTAAGTGGATATTTGGACCACTTTGTGGCCTTCGTTTGAAACGGGTATATCTTCACATAAAAACTAGACAGAAGCATTCACAGAAGATTCTCTGTGATGATTGCATTCATCTCACAAGTTGAGCACTCCTTTTGATATATCAGTTTTGAAACACTCTTTTTGAAGAATTTGCAAGTGGAAATTTGGACTGCTTTGCAGCCTACAGTACTAAATGAAATAACTTCATATAAACACTAGACAGAAGCATGCTCAGAAAATTTTTGTGATGATTGAGTTTAACTCACAGAGCTGAACATTCCTTTGGATGGAGCAGTTTCAAAACACACTTTTTGCAAAATCTGCAAGTGGAAATTTCTACCACTCTGAGGATTTCGTTGGAAACGGGATAAACTTCACATAAATAAACAGTAGCATTCTCAGAAAATTTTTTGTGATGCTTGCATTCAACTCACGGAGTTGGAACTTCCTTTAATAGTTAAGGTTTGAAACACTGTTTTCGTAGAATCTGCAAGTGGATATTTGGACCAATTTGTGGCCTTCGTTCCAAACGTGTATATCTTCACATTAAAACTACACAGAAGCATTCTCAGAAACTTTTCTGTGATGACTACATTCAACTCACAGAGTTGAACACTCCTTTTGATATAGCTGTTTTGAAACTCACTTTCCGTGGAATCTGCAAGTGGATATGTGGATCTCTTTGAAGATATCCTTGGAAACAGGATCATCTTCCATAAAAACTAAACAAAAGCATTCACAGAAACTAACTTGTGTTGTTTGTATTCAAATTCCGGAGTTGAAATTTCCTTTCGAAACAGCAGCTGTGAAACCCAATTTTTCAAGAATCTGCAAGTGGACATTTGGAGGGCTTTGAGGCCTGTGGTGGAAAAGGAAATATCTTCACATAAAAACTAGATAGAAGCATTCTCAGAAACTATTTTGTGGTGATTGCATTCAACTCACAGAGTTCAACGCTCCTATTGAAAGAGCAGTTTGGAAACACTATTTTTGTAGAATCTGCAAGTGGAGATTTGGACCGCATTGAGGCCTACGGTAGTAAAGGAAATAACTTCATATAAAAACTAAACAGAAGCATTCTCAGAAAATTCTTTGTGATGATTGAGTTTAACTCACAGAGCTGAACATTCCTTTTGACGGAGCAGTTTCCAAACATTCTTTTTGTAGAATCTGCAAGTGGGTATTTGGACCTCTGAGAGAATTTCATTGGAAACTAGATAAAATTCACATAACTAAACAGAAGCATTCTCAGAAACTTCTTTGTCATGTTTGCATTCAACTCACAGAGTTGAAACTTCCTTTGATAGTTCAGGTTTGAAACACTCATTTTGTAGAATCAGCAAGTGGATATTTGGACGACTTTGTGGCCTTCATTCGAAACAGGTATATCTTCACATAAAAACTAGACAGAAGCATTCTCAGAAACTTCTCTGTCATGATTGCATTCAACTCACAGAGTTGAACACTCCTTTTGATTGAGCAGTTTTGAAACTCCCTTTTTATAGAATCTGCAAGTGGATATGTGAACCTCTTTGAAGATTTCTTTGGAAACAGGAATATCTTCACATAAAAACTAAACTGAAGCATTCTCAGAAACTTCTTTGTGATGTTTGTGTACAAGTCACAAGGTTTAACATTGCTTATCGTAGAGCAGTTTTGAAACATTCTTTTCATAGAATGTGCAAATGGACATTTGGCGCACTTTCAGGCCTGTGGTGGAAAAGGAAATATTTTCACATGAAAACTAGACAGAAGCATTGTCAGAAACTACTTTGTGATGATTGAATTCAACTCACAGAGTTGAAGATTCCTTTTGAAACAGCAGTTTTGAAACACACTTTCTGTGGAATCCGGAAGAGGATGTTTGGACCTCTTTGAAGATTTCATTGGAAACGGGATAATCTTCACATAAAGGCTAAACACAGGCATTCTCAGAACCTTCTTTGTGATGTTTGCATTCATCTCACCGAGCTGAACTTTCCCTTTGATAGAGCAGCTTTGAAACACTCTTTTTCTAGCATCTGCAAGTGGATATTTGGAGGGCTTTGAGGACTGTGGTGGAAAAGGAAATATCTTCTCATAAAAACTAGAGAGAAGCATTCTCAAAAACTGCTTTGTGATGATTGCATTCAACTGACAGAGTTGAACATTCCTTTTGATAGAGCAGTTTGGAAACACTCTTTTGTAGAATCTGCAAGTAGAGATTTGGCCCGCTTAGAGGTCTATGCTAGTAAAGGAAATAAGTTCATATAAAAACTAGACAGTAGCACTCTCGGAAAATTCTTTGTGACGATTGAGTTTAACTCACAGAGCTGAACATTCCTTTGGTTGGAGCAGTTTCCAAACACACTTTTTTTAGAATCTGCAAGTGGATATTTGGACTTCTCTCAGGATGTCACTGGAAACGGGATAAACTTCACAAAACAAAACAGAAGCATTCTCTGTAAATGCTTTGTGATGTTTGCATTCAACTCACAGAGTTGAACCTTCCTTTCTTAGATCAGGTTTGAAACACTCTTTTAATACAATCTGTAAGTGGATATTTAGACCACTTTCTGGCCTTCGTTCGAAACGGGTATAACTTCACACAAAAACTAGACAGAAGCATTCTCAGAAACTTCCTTGTGAGGTCTGCTTCAGCTCTGAGAGTTGAAACTTCCTACTTATAGAGCAGTCTTGAAACACTATTTTTGTATAATCTGCAACTGGACATTGGCAGCACTTTGAGGCTTATGCTAGTAATGGAAATATCTTCATATAAGAACTAGACAGAAGCAATCTCAGAAACTTCTTTGAGATGTGTGGATTCAACTCAGAAAGCTGAATCTTTCTTTTGATAGAGCAGTTTTGAAACTCTCTTTTTGTAGAATCTGCAAGGAGACATTTGCAGTGCTGTGAGGCCTGTGGTGGAAAAGGAATTATCTTCACATGAAAACTAGTCATAAGCATTTTCAAAACTTCTCTGTGATGACTGCATTCAACTCAAAGAGTTGAACACTCTTTTTGATAGAGCAGTTTTGAAACTCTCTTTTTGTAGAATCTGCAAGTGGATATGCTGTCCTCCTTGAAGATTTCTTCGGAAACGGGAATATTTTCACACAAAAACTAAACAGAACATTCTCAGAAACTTCTTTGTGATGCCTGTATTCAACTTCCAGAGTTGAACTTTCCTGTGGAAAGAGCAGCTATGAAACACTCTGTTTCTAGAATCTGCAAGTAGGTGTTTGGAGGGCTTTGAGGCCAGTGGTGGAAAAGGAAATATCTTCACATAAAAACTAGATAGAAGCATTCTCAGAAACTACTTTGTGATGACTGCATTCAACTCACAGAGTTGAACATTCCTATTGATAGAGCACTTTCAAAACACTCTTTTTGTAGAATCTGCAAGTGGAGATTTGGACCTCCTTGAAGCCTATGGTAGTAAAGGAAATAACTTCATATAAAAACTAGACAGAAGCATTCTCAGAAAATCCTTTCTGATGATTGAGTTTAACTCACAGAGCTGAACATTCCTTTTTTTGGAGCAGTTTCAAAACACACTTTTTAAAAAATGTGCAAGTGGATATTTGGACCTCTCTGAGGATTTCACTGGAAACAGGATAAACTTCACATAACTAACCAGAAGAATTCTCAGAAACTTCTTTGTGATGTTTGCATTCAACTCACTGTGTTGAACCTTTCTTTGATAGCTCAGGTTTGAAACACTCCTTTTGTACAATCTGCAAGTGGATATTTGGACCACTTTGTGGCCTTCTTTTGAAACGGGTATACTTTCACAACAAAACTAGACAGAAGCATTCTGAGAAACTTCTCTGTGATGAATGCATATCAACTTACAGAGTTGGACACTCCTTTTGATAGAGCAGTTTTGAAACTCTCTCATTGTAGAATCTACAAGTAGATATGTGGACCTCTTTGAAGATTTCGTTGCAAACGGGAATATCTACATATAAAAACTAACCAGAAGCATTGTCAGAAACTACTTTGTGATGTATGCATTCACCTCAAAGAGCTGAACATTCCTTTTGATAGAGCAGCTTTGAAACAATATTTGTCTAGAACGTGCAAGTGGACGTTTTGTGGGCTTTGGGGCCTGTGTTGGAAAAGGAAAGATCATCACATGAAAACTAGATAGAAGCATTCTCAGAAACTACTTTGTGATAATTGCATTCATCTCAGTATTGAACATTCCTTTTGATAGAGCAGTTTCGATACACTCTTTTTGTAGAATCTGCAAGTGGACATTTGGAGGGCTTTGTGGACTGTGGTGGAAAAGGAAATATCTTCTCATCGAAAGTACATAGAAGCATTCTCAGAAACTACTCTGTGATGATTGCATTCAACTGACAGAGTTGAACGTTCCTTTCGATAGAGCAGTTTGTAAACACTCTTTTTGTAGAATCTACAATTGGAGGTTTGGACTGCTTTGAAGCCTACGGTAGTAAAGGAAATAACGTCATATAAAAACCAAACGGAAGCATTCTCAGAAAATTCTTTGTCATAATTGAGTTTAACTCACAGAGCTGAACATTCCTTTTGATGTTGCAGTTTCCAAATACACTTTTTGTAGAATCTCCAAGGGGATATTTGGACCTCTCTGAGGATTTCTTTGGAAATGGGATAAACTTCCAATAACTAAATGGAAGCATTCTCAGAAACTTCTTTGTGATGTGTGCATTCAACTCACAGAGTTGATCCTTCCTTTGATAGTTCAGGTTTGAAACACTCTTTTAGTAGAATCTGCAAGTGGATATTTGGATCACTTTGTGGCCTTTGTTCGAAACGGGTATATCTTCACATCAAACCTAGACAGAAGCATTCTCCGAAAGTTTTCTGTGATGACTGCATTCAAGTCACAGAGGTGAACAATTCTTTTGATGGAACCGTTTTGAAACTCTCTTTCTTTGGAATCTGTAAGTGGATATGTGGACCTCTTTGAAGATTTCTTTGGAAACGGGATCATTTTCACATAAAAACTAAACAGAGCAATTTTCAGAAACTACTTTGCAATGTTTCAATTGAACTTCCAGAGTTGAACTTTCCTTTTGAAAGAGCAGCTATGAAACACTCTTTTTCTAGAATCTGCAAGTGGACATTT
Source organism: Pan paniscus (assembly GCF_029289425.2). NCBI lineage: Eukaryota > Metazoa > Chordata > Mammalia > Primates > Hominidae > Pan > Pan paniscus. The sequence continues at coordinate 55,364,816 of NC_073258.2, forward strand.
GGAGGGCTTTGAGGCCTGTGGTGGAAAAGGAAATATCTTCACATAAAAACTAGATAGAAGCATTCTCAGAAACTACTTAGTGGTTATTGCATTCAACTCACAGAGTTGAACATTCCTATTGATAGAGCAGATTGTAAACACTCTTTTTGTAGAATCTGCAAATGGTGATTTGGACTGTTTTGAGGCCTTCGGTAGAAAAGGAAATAACTTTATATAAAAACCAAATGGAAGCATTCTCAGAAAATTTTTTGTGATGATTGAGTTTAACTCACCAAACTAAACATTCCTTTTGATGGAGCAGGTTCCAAACACACTTTTTGTAGAATCTGCAAGTGGATATTTGGACCTCTCTGAGGATTTCTTTGGAAACGGGATAAACTTCACATAACTAAACAGAAACTTTCTCAGAAACTTCTTGGTGATGTTTGCATTCAACTCACAGAGTTGAACCTTCCTTTGATAGTTCAGGTTTGAAGCACTCTTTTTGTAGACTCTGCAAGTGGATAGTTGGACCACTGTGTGGCCTTCCTTCGAAACGGGTATATCTTCACGTAAAAACTAAAGAGAAGCATTGTCAGAAACTTCTCTGTGATGATTGCATTCAAGTCACAGAATTGAACCCTCCTTTTGATTGAGCAATTTTGAAACTCTCTTTTTGTAGAATCTGTAAGTGGTTATGTGGACCTCTTTGAAGTTTTCTTTGGAAACAGGAATATATTCAGAGAAAAACTAAACTGAAGCATTCTCAGAAACTACTTTGTGATGTTTGTGTTCGCGTCACAGAGTTTAACATCGCTTTTCATAGAGCAGTTTTGAAATATTCTTTTCATAGAATCTGCAAGTGGATATTTGGAGCGCTTTCAGGCCTGTGGTGGAAAAGGAAATATCTTCACATAAAAACTAGAGAGAAGCATTGTCAGAAACTTCTTTTTGATGATTGCATTCAACTCACAGAGTTGAAGATTCCCTTAGGAACAGCAGTTTTCAAACACTCTGTCTGTGGGATCCGCAAGTGGATATTTGGACCTCTTTGAAGATTTCGTTGGAAACGGGATAATCTTCACATTAAAACTAAACAGAAGCATTCTCAGAAACTTCTTTGTGATGTTTGCATTCACCTCACAGAGTTGAACTTTCCCTTTGATAGAGCAGCTTTGAAACAGTCTTTTTCTATAATCTGCAAGTGGACATTTGGAGGGCTTTGAGGACTGTGGTGGAAAAGGAAATATCTTCTCATAAAAACTACATAGAAGCATTCTCAGAAACTACTCTGTGATGATTGCATTCAACTCACAGAGTTGAACGTTCCTATTGATAGAGCAGTTTGTAAACACTCTTTTTGTAGAATCTGCAATTGGAGATTTGGACTGCTTTGAGGCCTACGGCACTATAGAGAGGATTCAAACTTGCCCTAGGGTCACGTGGTTAAGTTTTCAGGTTCCTCAGGTGGTGGGAAGGGCCATAGAACTCCCAGGAGTTTATGTTCTTTTTCTTTGGCAATCATTGTGGGTAGAGCAAGACCACCAGTTGGGCACAGGGTTAGGTGTGTCTGAGTTCAGACTCTCCTTGGGTGAGGCTTGCTGTGGCTGCTATGAGGATGGGAGTGTGGTTCTAAGGCTAATGGATTTATGTTCGTAGAGGGATAATGGCTGCCTCTGCTGAGTCATACAGGTCACCAGGAAAGTGGGGCAAGCTGGCAGTTACAGGCCTCACCCTGCTCCCATGCAGCCCACAGTGCTAAAGGCCAGCCTCATTCCCACTGTGCCCCCACAACAGAACCAAGTCTATTTTCAGGCAGCTGACTACCAGGGCTGTAAACTTTCTGCATACCACCAGTCTCCCTATTGAGAAAGCAAGTAGACTCACAGTTTTTCAGCATCTCGGGGAGTCGGCATCAGTGGTCCAATTCCTTCAAAGCATCCGTGGATTCTCTCAGCTTTCCTGGTATGTTTCTGTGGTAGTTCCTGGAGCAAAAGTTTATTATGTGCATCTTCACATGCTTCTCTGTCTGAGGAGGAACTGCAAGATTGTCCTGCCTCCTTTCCAGCAACTTCCCTGTTACCATTTTCTAATTAATCTCTCTGTTTTGTGGTCTTCTTTTCTTTCTGAAGTGGTGTACTTTGTCTGGGGTAAACACTCAACGTTCATCATCTCACACCAAAGAGATTGAAGATGTGGATACATAAGATGTAAGTTTAATAGTAGAAGTTTAATAGGTGAGAGAAAAGAGAAAAACTCTCCTGCATAGAGAGAGAGAGAGCGACTCCTGAGTGTGTCTTGTGGTTTTGTGGTGAAATGCATAGGGTTTTATACATGAGCTTGAGGAGGTGGTGTCTGATTTACTTAGAGCCCAAAAGATTGGTTGGACCAGCTCTGCCATTTACATAGCATGTGAAGAAGCTGGCTGACCCATCCTAATCTTCTATTATGTGAATGGATTCTCTACCTGGTTGGTGCCATGTTGCCTGCTTCTTTATTGCACAAGTGGTTGACAAAGAAAAGGGAAGATGGAGCCTCCATGCTGAATATGCCTGGCCCTCAGGTAGCCTTTTCCTAGTGGCACAGCTGCCAGCATTCACGCATGCAAGCTGCCAGCTTGCTTTTCTATGTGTGCAGCTTGATTTTTCAGTCTGCTATTTGTTAGAAAGGAAACGATTTTTGGGACTGCTTTTTATTAAAATGGGAACCTCACCAAGGACTCTCTTACCCTCACTATATGCCTAAGTAATTTATTTCTAGCTCCTGTATTATTTCCCTCCATCAGAAGTGGAACCCCTAACTACTGTTAGTGGGTGTTGGAAGACAACTCATTCTGCCTACTTCCTGCTGTAAAAGGGGCGCTATGTGGGGAACAGCTCCTCCTGGGGTCAATCTAAGGATCCTTGGAAGAATGATGTGTTCATGTATGTTCCATCTGCAGTACCATTTGGAGTTTAATAGCTTCTAGGCAAGAATAAAGAATTTGGGTTATGAGAGGACGTGTATCAAAATGAAACAAGGTGGGGGTAAGGACAGCTCAAAAAATCCAGAGGCTGTGTAATGCCTTGATAACTGGTGACTATGGTTTTGCTTGTTAAGATTTGGGTGTATGGGGCTTCGCTTTTGTTAATTACTTTGGTTTTATTTTCCCAGAAAAACCTCTGGGTTATGGGTACCCTGTTTACTTTCATTACCTGACAGGATTTGCAGGATAATTGCCAAGAACTAGCATATTGGTCCTGATTTTTATATTACCCATCCCTTTTTGTTTTTTCTGAGCTGCAGGAGTTTACTACTTGATTCACAGGAATAGGAAGGGTTAGCCTAAAATGTATGCAAAAAAATTTAAAAACAACCAGTGAGACTATAATTTAATGACAAATGTATAAGTTTTGGAGCATAGTTTTCCTATCATCTCCAGTCCTCATTTAGAGTAAAACCAAATTACTATAGGATGGTGTTGTTTGTAGAAAAGATTACTTCAGACTTTTATTAGTGTAGTTTATGGAGTTAACTCCTGTTTGATATTCATGAACGTTTCAGCACTTCATGTGTCCTGGACATTTTTTCTCTCTTCCAATGTTACAATCATCAAAGTTATAAGAAACCTGCATTTGAGAACATGTGTTAAATTCCTTTCTATTTACTTATTTATTATTATTATACTTTAAGTTTTAGGGCACATGTGCACAATGTGCAGGTTAGTTACATATGTATACATGTGACATGCTGGTGCGCTGCACCCACTAACTCGTCATCTAGCATTAGGTATATCTCCCAATGCTATCCCTCCTCCCTCCCCTCACCCCACCACAGTCCCCAGAGTGTGATGTTCCCCTTCCTGTGTCCATGTGTTCTCACTGTTCAATTCCCACCTATGAGTGAGAATATGCAGTGTTTGGTTTTTTGTTCTTGCGATAGTTTACTGAGAATGATGACTTCCAATTTCATCCATGTCCCTACAAAGGACATGAACTCATCATTTTTTCTGGCTGCATAGTATTCTATGGTATATATGTGCCACATTTTCTTAATCCCATCTATCAGTGTTGGACATTTGGATTGGTTCCAAGTCTTTGCTGTTGTGAATAATGCCACAATAAACATACGTGTGCATGTGTCTTTATGGCAGCATGATTTATAGTCCTTTGGGTATATACCCAGTAATGGTATGGCTGGGTCAAATGGTATTTCTAGTTCTAGATCCCTGAGGAATTGCCACACTGACTTTCACAATGGTTGAACGAGTTTACAGTCCCACCAACAGTGTAAAAGTGTTCCTATTTCTCCACATCCTCTTCAGCACCTGTTGTTTCCTGACTTTTTAATGATTGCCATTCTAACTGGTGTGAGATGATATCTCATTGTGGTTTTGATTTGCATTTCTCTGATGGCCAGTGATGGTGAGCATTTTTTCATGTGTTTTTTGAATGCATAAATGTCTTCTTTTGAGAAGTGTCTGTTTATGTGCTTTGCCCACTTTTTGATGGGGTTGTTTTCTTTTTCTTGTAAATTTGTTTGAGTTCATTGTAGATTCTGGATATTAGCCCTTTGTCAGATGAGTAGGTTGTGAAAATTTTCTCCCATTTTGTAGGTTGCCTGTTCAATCTGATGGTAGTTTCTTTTGCTGTGCACAAGCTCTTGAGTTTAATTAGATCCCATTTGTCAATTTTGGCTTTGGTTGCCATTGCTTTTGGTGTAAATTCTTATAGCTTGATTTTAAACCATCTTTTGAAAAGAACAAAGCAAGAAAACAATTGTCTGTGAATGACAAAATTTCGAGGGTAGTTAAAATTAAAATCAGTGGAAGGAGCCAAGATGGGTGAATAGGAACAGCTCCAGTCTACAGCTCCCAGCGTGAGTGATGCAGAAGACTGGTGATTTCTGCATTTCCATCTGAGGTACCGAGTTCATCTCACTAGGGAGTGCCAGACAGTGGGCGCAGGTCAGTGGGTGCAGTGCACCGTGTGCGAGCCAAAGCAGGGTGAGGCATTGCCTCACTCGGGAAGTGCAAGGGGTCAGGGAGTTTCCTTTCCTAGTCAAAGAAATGGGTGACAGACGGCACCTGGAAAATCGGGTGACTCCCACCCAAATACTGTGCTTTTCTGATGGGCTTAAAAAACGGCACACCAGGAGATTATATCCTGCACATGGCTCAGACGGTCCTATGCCCACAGAGTCTCAATGATTGCTACCACAGCAGTCTGAGATCAAACTGCAAGGCAGCAGCGAGGCTGGGGGAGGGGCACCTGCCATTGTGCAGGCTTGCTTAGGTAAACAAAGCAGCTGGGAAGCTCCAACTGGGTGGAGCCCACCACATCTCAAGGAGGCCTGCCTGCCTTTGTAGGCTCCACCTCTGGGGGCAGGGCACAGACAAACAAAAAGACAGCAGTAACCTCTGCAGACTTAAATGTCCCTGTCTGACAGCTTTGAAGAGAGCAGTGTTTCTTGCAACACGCAGCTGGAGATCTGAGAATTGGCAGACTGGCTCCTCAAGTGTGTCCTTGACCCCTGACCCCTGAGCAGCCTAACTGGGAGGCACCCCTCAGTAGGAGCAGACTGACACCTCACACGGCCGGGTAATCCTGTGAGACAAAACTTCCAGAGGAACGATCAGACAGCAGCATTCCCGGTTCATGAAAACCACTGTTCTGCAGACACTTCTGCTGATACCCAGGCAAACAGGGTCTGGAGTGGAACTCTAGCAAACTCCAACAGACCTGCAGCTGAGGGTCCTGTCTGTTAGAAGGAAAACTAATGAACAGAAAGGACATCCACACCAAAAACACATCTGTATGTCACCATCATCAAAGACCAAAAGTACATAAAACCACAAAGATGGGGAAAAAGCAGAGCAGAAAAACTGGAAACTACAAAAAGCAGAGCACCTCTCCTCCTCCAAAGAATCGCAGTTCCTCAACAGCAATGGAATAAAGCTGGATGGAGAATGACTTTGACGAGTTGAGAGAAGAAGGCTTCAGATGATCAAATTATGAGCTACAGGGGGAAATTCAAACCAAAGGCAAAGAATTTAAAAGATTTGAAAAAAATTTAGACGAATGTTTAACTAGAATAACCAATACAGAGAAGTGCTTAAAGGAGCTGATGGAGCTGAAAGCCAAGGCTTGAGAATTACGTGAAGAATGCAGAAGCCTCAGGAGCCAATGCAATCAACTGGAAGAAAGGGTATCCGTGATGGAAGATGAAATGAATGAAATGAAGTTAGAAGGGAAGTTTAGAGAAAAAAGAATAAAAAGAAACAAACAAAGCCTCCAAGAAATATGGGACTATGTGAAAAGACCAAATCTACGTCTGATTGGTGTACTTGAAAGTGACGAGGAGAATGGAAACAAGTTGGAAAACACTCTGCAGGATATTATCCAGGAGCACTTCCCCAATCTAACAAGGCAGGCCAACATTCAGATTCAGGAAATACAGAGAACACCACAAAGATACTCCTCGAGAAGAGCAACTCCAAGACACATAATTGTCAGATTCTCCAAAGTTGAAATGACGGAATAAATGTTAAGGGCAGCCAGAGAGAAAGGTCGGGTTACCCACAAGGGAAGCCCATCAGACTAACAGCGGATCTCTCGGCAGAAACTCTACAAGCCAGAAGAGAGTGGGGTCCAATATTCAACATTCTTAAAGAAAAGAATTTTCCACCTGGAATTTTATATCCAGCCAAACTAAGCTTCATAAGTGAAGGAGAAATAAAATCCTTTACAGAGAAGCAAATGCTGAGAGATTTTGTCACCAGCTGGCCTGCCCTAAAAGAGCTCCAGAAGGAAGCACTAAACATGGAAAGGAACAGCCAGTACCAGTCACTGCAAAATCATGCCAAAATGTAAAGACCATCGAGACTAGGAAGAAACTGTATCAACTAACGAGCAAAATAACCAGCTAACATCATAATGACAGGTTCAAATTCACACATAACAATATTAACTTTAAATGTAAATGGACTAAATGCTCCAATTAAAAGACAGAGACTGGCAAACTGTATAAAGATTCAAGACTCATCAGTGTGTTTCATTCAGGAAACCCATCTCACATGCAGAGACACATATAGGCTCAAAATAAAAGGATGGAGGAAGATCTACCAAGACAAAGGAAAACAAAAAAGTTAGGGGTTGCAATTCTAGTCTCTGATAAAAAAGACGTTAAACCAACAAAGATCAAAAGAGACTAAGAAGGTCATTACATAATGGTAAAGGGATCAATTCAACAATAAGAGCTAACTATCAAAAATATATATGCACCCAATACAGGAGCACCCAGATTCATAAAGGAAGTCCTGAGTGACCTACAAAGAGACATAGACTCCCACACATTAATAATGGGAGACTTTAACACCCACTGTAAACATTAGACAGATCAACGAGACAGAACGTCAACAAGGATACCCAGGAATTGAACTCAGCTCTGCACCAAGCGGACCTAATAGACATCTACAGAACTCTCCACCCCAAATCAACAGAATATACATTATTTTCAGCACCACACCACACTTATTCCAAAACTGACCACATAGTTGGAAGTAAAGCTCTCCAAAATTATAACAAACTATCTCTCAGACCACAGTGTAATCAAACCAGAACTCAGGACTAAGAAACTCACTCAAAACCACTCAACTTCATGGAAACTGAACAACCTGCTCATGAATGACTATTGGGTACATAACGAAATGAAGACAGAAATAAAGATGTTCTTTGACACCAACGAGAACAAAGACACAACATACCAGAATCTCTGGGACACATTCAAAGCACTGTGTAGAGGGAAATTTATAGCACTAAATGCCCACAAGAGAAAGCAGGAAAGATCCAAAATTGACACCCTAATATCACAATTAAAAGCACTAGAAAAGCAAGAGCAAACATATTGAAAAGCTAGCAGAAGGCAAGAAATAACTAAAATCAGAGCAGAACTGAGGGAAATAGAGACACAAAAAACCCTTCAAAAAATTAATGAATCCAGGAGCTGGTTTTTTGAAAGGATCAACAAAATTGATAGAGCACTAGCAAGACTAATAAAGAAAAAAAGAGAGAAGAATCAAAAAGATGCAATAAAAATCGTAAAGGGGATATCACCACCGATCCCACAGAAATACAAACAACCATCAGAACATACTACAAACAACTCTACGCAAATAAACTAGAAAATCTAGAAGAAATGGATAAATTCCTTGACACATACAGTCTCCGAAGACTAAACCAGGAAGAAGTTGAATCTCTGAATAGACCAATAACAGGAGCTAAAATTGTGGCAATAATCAATAGCTTACCAACCAAAAAAGGTCCAGGACCAGATGGATTCACAGCCGAATTCTACCAGAGGTACAAGGAGGAACTGGTATCATTCCTTCTGAAACTATTCCAATCAATAGAAAAAGACGGAATCCTCCCTAACTCATTTTAAGAGGCCAGCATCGTTCTGATACCAAAGCCGGGCGGAGACATAACAAAAAAGGGAATTTTATACCAGTAACCTTGATGAACATCGATGCAAAAATCCTCAATAAAATACTGGTAAACCGAATCCAGCAGCACATCAAAAAGCTTATCCACCATGACCAAGTGGGCTTCATCCCTGGGATGCAAGGCTGGTTCAATATATGCAAATCAATAAATGTAATCCATCATATAAACAGAACCAAAGACAAAAACCACATGATTATCTCAATAGATGCAGAAAAGGCCTTTGACAAAATTCAACAACACTTCAGGCTAAAAACTCTCAATAAATTAGGTATTGATGGGACGTATCTCAAAATAATAAGAGCTAAAACCCACAGCCAATATCATACTGAATGGGCAAAACTGGAAGCATTCCCTTTGAAAACTGGCACAAGACAAGGATGCCCTCTCTCACCACTCCTATTCAACATAGTGTTGGACGTTCTGGCCAGGGCAATTAGGCAGGAGAAAGAGATAAAGGGTATTCAATTAGAAAAAGAGGAAGTAAATTTGTCCCTGTTTGCAGATGACATGATTGTATACCTAAAAAGCCCCTTTGTCTCAGCCCAAAATCTCCTTAAGCTGATAAGCAACTTCAGCAAAGTCTCAGGATACAAAATCAACATACAAAAATCACAAGCATGAAGGACCTCATGTGTAAAGCACCAAAAGCAATGGCAACAAAAGCCAAAATTGACAAATGGGATCTAATTAAACTAAAGAGTTTCTGCACAGAAAAAGAAACTACCATCAGAGTGAACAGGCCACCCAGAAAATGAGAGAAAATTTTTGCAACCTACTCATCTGAAGAAGGGCTAATTTCCAGAGTCTACAATGAATTCAAACAAATTGACAAGAAAAAAACAAATAACCCCATCAAAAAGTGGGTGAAGGACATGAACAGACACTTCTCAAAAGAAGACATTTATGCAGCCAAAAAGCACATGAAAAAATGCTCACCATCACTGGCCATCAGAGAAATGCAAATCAAAACCACAATGAGATATCATCTCACACCAGTTAGAATGGCAATCATTAAAAAGTCAGGAAACAACAGGTGCTGGAGAGGATGTGGAGAGATAGGAACACTTTTACACCGTAGGTGGGACTGTAAACTAGTTCAACCATTGTGGAATTCAGTGTGGCAATTCCTCAGGTATCTAGAACTAGAAATACCATTTGACCCAGCCATCCCATTACTGGGTATATACCCAAAGGCCTATAAATCATGCTGCCATAAAGACACATGCACACGTATGTTTATTGCGGCACTATTCACAATAGCAAAGACTTGGAACCAACCCAAACGTCCAACACTGATAGACTGGATTAAGAAAATGTGGCACATATACACCATGGAATACTATGCAGCCAGAAAAAATGATGAGTTCATGTCCTTTGTAGGGACATGGATGAAATTGGAAATCATCATTCTCAGTAAACTATGACAAGAAGAAAATACCAAACACTGCATATTCTCTCTCATAGGTGGGAATTGAACAATGAGAATTCATGGACACAGGAAGGGGAACATCACACTCAGGGGACTGTTGTGGGGTGAGGGGAGGGGGGAGTGATAGCATTGGGGGATATACCTAATGCTAGGTGATGAGTTAGTGAGTACAGTGCACCAGCATGGCACATGTATACATATGTAACTAACCTGCACATTGTGCACATGTACCCTAAAACGTAAAGTATAATAATAAAAAATATAATAAAATAAAAAATATAAAGAAAAAAATTAAAAACATGAGTGACAGAGAAGTTTAGTTATCTTAGTGGTGTACAATGACTTAACAACCTTCGTTATAATTAATAGCACATACTCAGACAATAGAATTTTATAAATCCCACACAATTGTGGAGCATATATTAATATTATTCACTAAAATATAACCTGAAGAATGTTAAACATCGTTGTGGAAACTCACATGCCTAAACATGTCAAATAAGCCTGTTTACCTTTCTTTCAAATGCTTCATTGGCCCTCTGTGGCATCCAGAAGCTAGAGGTCAGGAAAGACAACGTTGAAACTGAGGTTTGATTTTTGGAAGCCTCTTATATATGTTAGAGATTTAAAACACTTGATGTTATGAAATAGAATTCCAGGTTACCATAAGTCATTTATTTTGCCATAATGATGAAAAAAGGCAAAAATCTTTTATTAACGTTTACTATTACATGAAAATCCTGTTCAAAGCCAAATTTTACCCTTGTATTAGTTTATTAATGTGAACCCAATTTTTAAATGAAAAATCATTGGCAATTCCATCTAATCTTAACCAATTTGACCATTAATTTTTACAAACCTTTTATAACCCTTTTGTAAAGGGCAGACCAGGGTTTTAAGACACCCTTGTTGTGCTTTTATTTCAATGCTCAATTTATGAAAAGAACACATAATACCGTTTTGAAATTAGTTAATGTTTACCAATGAGATTTTTTGCAAGATTAATTTTTATAATCTTTCCAATACTTGCTTAAACCTTCAGCTTTATCATATCTAATTTAAGACAATCCTTTATCCCTAGCAAAATGTACACTTCTATGCCTTCTTATAGTCTTCCACTAAAAACATATTTTACTGTTTTGCACACCTTGCATGTAAGTATATTTTAATTACATGTTATAATGCTGACTTTTAGCAATTTTTAACTTTAATGTGAAACCTGGTAAGTTGTTTTGATTACGTAGTAGGCGGAGATTAGGTTTGAATTTTTCCAGCATAGTTAGGGACATGGATAATTTTGCATTTCCCCAGGCCTTATGAAGTTGTAAAGCAAGAGTTTGCATGGAAATATTTAGCAAACCTAGTATCTGACTTATATGATTTAGACCACCTATTTGCCTGTATTGGAGGCCAACTGTATTTTCCCAATAATCCTTAAGACTTTTTTATTTTTTAAAAGTTAAAGTCACTTGAGCTAAAAGGCATTACAGCTTTCATCTTTCCTTTAAAAATATTTGATTTAAGTGCTTATTTTTCTTTAAGCCAATCAATTGGAGCTCTTTTTATAGACGTTACACATAACACACATAACTACACAGACAAGCAGAAAAAGACTCAGTTGTTATAAGATTTATCTTCAATTGGATTATTGGTCTCTGGGTGAGGCCCTTTAAGAGAGGGGCTAGGAGAGCATGCAGTTTTTAAGGAAGACAAAAACACATTTTTGAGACGGATCTATCTGCCACTAATTCCTGGAGTTCCATGAGGAAAAACAGATTTCTCCCAAAATGAGATTTGTGGTACCTTTTCTGTTTTCCCAAGAAGTCTCACAGTATCAGAAGTTATCTTGGGGCCTCTCATGTGTGCATTAAGTAATGCATACATTGAGAGTGGCAAAACAAAATGGAGAAAAGGAATTTAGTTGACTGAGAAAAAACGATTTTCAGAAAAACAAGATCCAAGAACCGAAAAACATAAAGGCCTTTTAAATATGCCTATTACTTGGATATCCACTTTTAATTAAGCTGCGTGCTCCTTAAGAAAATCCCTTTAAATCCCTTGTTACTCAACTTTAGCCACACCAAGCAGTTAAGATTTTTGGCTTTTGAACTTTACCAAAAGTTGCCTCAGGTGAAATCAAAAGCCTTAGTTAGGTTATGACTTAACCGTGAGTATACAAGATATTTTCAAAGGAGGGGTAAACAGGTTTTGAAAGTGTTTTTGCAAAGTTGTGACTGAGACAGTGAAAGAGATCTAACCCAACCAACTCTATGTTGTCTCCAGCCCCAAAGCTGTCCTTGCCCATCCCTAGGCATACATGGAACCAACTCTAGGAAGAGCTTGGTTTACAGTTTATAGTTTAAAACAAAGTCAATAATAGCCCTTTCTCAAAATGAACCTCCCTTTTTGCCTAGGGACCAGACCAAGAAACTAGGCACAAGATTAGAAACCATGGCTTAGGAGTCATGCAGCTGGAGGATACAAGATTTTGACCCTTTCTAAACTGCTCCCAAGATGAGTGCTTAAGATATTTTGCAAACCCTGCCATTGTTGGATCAGCTGGCATCACCAAGATTGATAAACTGGCTTATCTAATTTTGTGGCCCCCATCCAGGAACTAATTTAGCACAAGAAGACAACTTTGACTCCCTATGATTTCATTTCTGACTTTACATGTCAGCATTCCTGTCTCATAGGCTCCCCCCTGCTACCAAGCTGTCCCCAAAAACTCTGCTCCCCAAATGCTCAGGGAGATCCACCTGAGCAACAACAAAACTCCCATCTCCCACACTGCTGACCCGACTATAATTCCCCTGTTTTGATAAATCACCTCTGCCTGGGCAGCACGCAAGTTGAACCCATTGGGCAGTTACACTATTACAAAATCTAGAACATTTAAAGGCAACTTAGAGGAAGATTTAAGAAAGGCAGATAGAAGTTGTTCATGAAGGGGGAAGAGAATCAGCAAATGGTAAAATTAAAGTATTCACTTCCCAAGCCAGAATTGAACCTGGACCACCATTGTAAAATGGTGGAGACTAAAATGTAGTATTGTCACGTGGTTACAGGTCACATTCCCAAAGACATTAAACAAGAGGCAGCAAAGTTTGTTACTGACCATTTTGTTGGGACTGGCTGAAACAGCAGGCTTATAGGGTCCCAGGCCTGCATCCTAGTCTGAGATATGCTTTCTCTTGACAAAGCCATACAGAAAGACTCACAAAGAACACTGGATTGGCTACAGCTTAAGACCAACCTCATAAATCATTTTTCATGAATTAAAACTTCACAGAAAATATACATAATGAAACTTATTATTCCTTTTACTATTTTCTACAGGGAGAGAGAAGCCAAAATCCTGACTGGTGAAAAAAAAAAAACAAAAAACAACTTTTACCCTTTTGCTGGCCTGTCGTGTTTCTGGGTTCCCTTCCCTTGAGCTCAACTCTTAGCCCAGCATTTTAACGTTTGGAGAAATTAACTTTTCCAAGTTTGGAGGAACATTATAAAAGAAGAGATAGAAGCCATTTTAAACCATGTCAGGAGGAAGGAAAAATACCACAGAAAAGTCTGGAGTTTGTGTGGTGGAACTGAAATAGCTGATGATGTAAATAGGGGGAACACGAATGACTGGGGCATCTGGAAGTTGCATTTAAGGGTTTCCTGGGGGGTCTGTTTCTTTAGTTTTGTGGAATCATTCCCACTGGGCCCACCTGATGTGACTGCTAAAAGAGCTGAGTCGATTGTGCAGTGCTTGCAAAGGTCTAGTAACAAGGCCATGCCCTTGTGCAAAAGAAAATGAGCTGCTTTTTTCCCCAAAGTCTCAAGGTCAAAGGAATCCCAGTGCTTCAGAATGCAATTCAGAGGAGTACAGGTTGAAGATGGTTTGTTACCCATCTAGAAAGAGAAGCCAGAAAAAAGGCATCCCTGTAACCTCCTTCCTTTTGTTGTGACCCAAGGTGGAGGGGAAGACAGCAGGAGCTTACCCCCTATTCTTTTCCCTCCTTGGTTCCTGGGACTCCAGCACATTGTTAAACATATTGTCCATGGTTGCAGGCATGACCCCCAGCCATGGAAATGGAGGAACTAAGCAATTGGGATTACTCACACTTACCCATGCAACTCTAGTCTTCCGTTTATGATTTCCCATTGACTTCTTAGACTGACATGACCTGTGTGGCTCCCAGAAAGAGAGATCTTGAAAAAGACTATGTAATGGTTGCATTTGGGCAAGACCCCTTTAATGGAGGGGGTGTATTAGATTGAACTCTATATCCTGTTATTATGGCCCATGCCAAAGCATTTACTCTTAAGTCTCCTTACTATGTAAGTACCATTTTAATTGGAGACAGAGTAGGTGCCTTAAAAGAATGTAGGGACCAAATGGTGGTTTTCCAGCTGATGGGACACTATCGAGACTAAAATTTGTTTTCAGAGGACATTTTCCTCATCACTGTTGAAGGCAGAGTTTTTCACTTTCACAGAAAAGGCATAAAGCTTTGTCTCTAGTAGAGGGGCCCAAAAAGGGAGGAAAATTGGGAAGTTAAAGTGTTTCAGAAAAGGGCCAACAATGTACCTCATGGAGAGGATTCCTATTCCTGTAGGTGGTGCTGTTGAGCATGTGCTCTCCAGACCAAGCGCAGAGAGAGATGCTCACTGTAGGGGATGGGGGAAGATCCTCTCTTCCTAGAAAATCACAAAATCAGCGTTCTCTTCAGCTATATTCCCAGTTACTATGGCATTTGCTGACCATTCCTAACAGGACTATTTCACTGAACTGTAAAAATTTCCAGAGCATTGCATATATAGAGATGATAGGAGACATGGCAATCACAGAAAGGAAAGGAGGAAATTTGTGATAGAAAAGCTGGAGATCCTATTGCAGATGGTTGGTTGGGCAGTTGAAGGCTGAAGTTGGTCCAGAAGCCTTCAGATAACACCAGGGTGTAGTCCTGGCCAGAAATTCTTTGTTGCTCCAGGACCTCTTTAAGCCACATACGATGACTGGGTCCTCCAGGAAGGGAAACTGGTTTGAAACATAGCCAATATCCCCAGCAACCTGAGGGTACTGGGGGATTCTTCATGATATCCCCAGCAAGCTTGTCCCCTGGTCTTGTAAGGCTGGCAGCTAATCTAACCATTTTTAAATGGCTGACAAGGGCCCAGTATTTGGTTTGATTTGATATTAAAATGGAGGCCAAGAGCCTCAAAATGCAAGGACAGAGTTATGGTCCGTTCCTATACTCACCCTTCTGATGATTATACCTGCATCCCACACGGGGCCCCAAAATGAACCAGCATTGCTTGTCTCTGGTAAATACCCTACATTCATTGTCTCACTCCAAAGAAATTGAGGGTGTGGACACACAAGAAGTGAGTCTAAATGCAGAGGTTTAATAGGTGAGAGAAAAGCTCTCTCTTCTGCAGAGACAGAGGGACTCCTGAGTGGGTCCTCCAGTTCTGTGGTGAATTGCATGGGGTTTTATAGATGAGGTTGAGGGTGCAGTGTCTGATTTACATAGGGCCCAAAAGATTGGTATATGAAAAAGCTGGCTGCCCCCTCTAATCTTTTATTATACAAAAGGTTTCTCTACCTGGTCAGTGCCATGTTGCCTGCTTCTTTACTGCACATGTGGTTGACAAAGAAAAGGGAAGATGGAGCCTCCATGTTGACCATGCCTGGCCCCCAGGTAGCCTTTCCCTATTGGCACAGCTGCCAGCATTCACCCATGCAAACTTCCAGCTTGCTTTTCTATGTCTGCATCTTGATTTTTCAGGCTGTTCTTTGTTAGAAAAGAAATGATTTTGGGGCTGCTTTTTATGAACAGGGAAACCTTACCAAGGACTCTCTTATTCTCACTATATGACTAAATAATTTCTTTCTAGCTCCTGTGTCAGTGCTTTCTTTCCTTCCTATTCTTCATTAGTGAAAATAATTTTCTCTGGTGATATGATTAGTTTCTTGCTTTTTATTTTTTATGGGCCCATTGTATGTTTCTTGGTCTGAGGTTACCATGAGGCTTGCAAATCCTATCTTATAACCGATTATTTTAGGCTGATAACAACTTAACACTGTTTGTACAAACAAACAAGCAAAAAGAAAACAAGAACTCCACATCTTAACTTTGTCTGTCTGCTTTTTAACTTTTTGTTGCTTCTACTATTTATATCTTATTGTACTGTCTATGTCCTCAAAAGTTGTTGCAGTTATTATTTTTGATTGGCTCATTGTTTAGTTTTTCTACTTAGGATAAGACTAGTTTATATACCACAGTTATAATATTCTGTGTTTTCTGTGTACTTTCTATGACCAGTGAGTTTTGTACCTTCAGATGATTACTTATTGCTCATTAACATTCTTTTCTTTCTGACTGAAGTACTTACTCCCTTTAGAATTTCTTGTTGGACAGGTCTGCTCTTCATGAAATCCCTCAACTTCTGTTTGTCTGGAAAAGTTTGTATTTCTCCTTCATGCTTGAAGGATATTTTTGCTGGATATCCTATTCTATGGTAGAAGGTTTTTTTTCCATCAGCACTTTAAATATGTTATGCCACTCTCTTCTGGCCTGAAAGGTTTCCATTGAAAAGTCTACTGCAAGGCATATTGGAGCTCCATTGTTATGTTATTTGATTCTTTTCTCTTGTTGCTTTTAGGGTCCTTTCCTCTTCTTTTTCTTTACATTTATTTATTTATTTATTTTTATTATACTTTCAGTTTTAGGGTACATGTGCACAATGTGCAGCTGAGTTACATATGTATACATGTGCCATGTTGGTGTGCTGCACCCATTAACTCATCATTTAACATTAGATATATCTCCTAATGCTATCGCTCTCCCCTCCCCTCACCCCACAACAGGCCCCAGTGTGTGATGTTCCCCTTCCTGTGTCCATGTGTTCTCATTGTTCAATTCCCACCTATGAATGACAACATGCAGTGTTTGTTTTTTTGTCCTCACAATAGTTTATTGAGAATGATGGTTTCCAGCTTCATCTGTGTCCCTACAAAGGACAGGAACTCATCCGTTTTTAAGGCTGCATAGTATTCCATAGTGTATATGTGCCACATTTTCTTAATCCAGTCTATCATTTCATCATCCAGTTTTTCTCCGGTTTGTCAAAGATCAGGGATCTAGAACTAGAAATACCATTTGACCCAGCCATCCCATTACTGGATATACCCAAAGGACTATAAATCATGCTGCTATAAGGACACATGAACATGCATGTTTATTGTGGCACTATTCACAATAGCAAAGACATGGAACCAACCCAAATGTCCAACAAGGATAGACTGGATTAAGAAACGGTGGCATATATACACCATGAAATACTATGCAGCCGTAAAAAATGACGAGTTCATGTCCTTTGTAGGGACATGGATGAAATTGGAAATCATCATTCTCAGTAAACTATCACAAGGATAAAAAACCAAACACCTCATGTTTTCACTCATAGGTGGGAATTGAACAATGAGAACACATGGACACAGGAAGTGGAACATCACACACTGGGGACTGTTGTGGGATGGGGGGAAGGGGAGGGATAGCATTTGGAGATATACCTAATGCTAAATGACGAGTTAATGGGTGCAGCACACCAGCATGGCACATGTATACATATGTAACTAACCTGCACATTGTGCACATGTACCCTAAAACTTAAAGTATAATAATAATAAAAAAAGAAAAAAAAGAGAAGAAAGCAAAATCTTTTGTAAACCTAAGTACATAGATAAATATAGAAGACAGTATTTCCATATTTTAGCTTGTTACTTGTTTTCCTCTTATCTGATTTAAAAGACAACTGCATAAAGCAATAATTATAAATATGTGTTGATGGATATGCAGTGTGTAAAGATGTAATTTGTATGGCAATAAAAACACAAAATAGAAGGGAGGGAATAGAGATATGTAGAAGTGCTATTCCTATGTACTGTTGTATTTAAGTTGGTGTTTATCTGAACTAGATATAAAAACATGATCCAAATATATGTTGTTTACAAGAGACATCCTTTAGATTCAAAGACCCAAATAAGTTGAAAGCAAAAGCTTTAAAAAATATAAACCACACAAACAGTAAGCAAAGGATAGCTGAAGTGGCTATACTTTAGCTAATAGTAATATCAGACAAAATGAAATTTAAGGCATAAATTGGTATTAGAGATGGAGAAGGATATTTTATAAGGGTATACCAATCAATTCACCATGAGCTGCTTATAAACAATAGAAATTTTTTTCTTATAGTTCTGAAGGCTTGGATCAAGGCGTTGGCAGATTTGGTATCTGGCATAAGGGTCCATTTCCTGGTTCTAGATGGCCATTTGCCATAATCTCAGATGGTGAAAGGGGCAAGAGATCTCTCTGGGGATTTTACCTTTTATAAGGGTGCTAATCCCATGTTATAATGTCTATAATAATTATAGACCTATGTGCATCTAATAACAGAGCCCCAAAATGTATGAAGTAAAAACTAACACAGTAGAAAAGAGAAATAGACATTTTGACAACAATAGGTGGAGACTTTGATATCTCACTCTCAATAATGGATAGACAGCTAGGCAGAAGCTCATCAAGAAAACAAGACTTACACAATGCTATAAAGCAAGTATACATAACAGTACTCTTTTAGGTGTAAACCTAACTACATTTATACTATATTCTCTTCAACAACAGCAGAATATACACTCTTTTCAAGTGCACATGCAACATTCTTGAGGTTAAACCATATGTAACCTAAAACAAGACTCAATACAGTTAAAAGAATTAGACAAAGTATGTTCTCCAGAATGTAATGAAATTAAAGATCATCATAGAAGGAAATTTGGGGAATTTACAAATATGTAAAAATTAAACAACACGTTTTTAAATAACCAGTGCATCAAAGAGGAAATCACGAGGGAAATACTTTGAGATAAGGGAAGATGAAGACACCATAACATAACCTATGGAATGCATCTAAAGCAGTGCTTAGTGGGAAATTTGTAGCTGTTAATGTGTACATTTAAAAAAGAAGAAAGATCTGAAATAAATCACTTTACCTGCTCCCATTCAGACATTGGAAAATGAGAGCAAACTAAATCTAAAGTAAGCAGAAGGAAGGAAACAGCAAGGACTAGAGCAAAAACAAATGAATTAGAGAATAGAATAGAGAATTAAAAAACAACAAAACTGAAGAGGATTCTTTAAAAAGATCACCAAAGTGACAAATCTCTAGCTAGATTGACCAAGAAAGAAAAGAAATGGAAGACTCAAATTGCTAAAATCAGGAATGAGAGACATTACTACTGACCTTAAAAAATGAAAAGGATTATAAGAGATACTATAAGCCATAATATGCAACAAATTATATGACTTAGATAAAATGGATACATTCTTAGAAAGACACAAGCCACTGAAATTGACTTAATAGATGATCTGAACATAGTATAATAGGTAAAGATATTGAATTAGTAATAAAAATATTTCTCACAAAGAAAACCCAGGCCAAGATGGCTTTACTGGTGAATTTTATCAAGCATTTAAGGAAGAATTAACACCAATCCTCCACAAGCTTTTCTAAAAAATAGAGAACAATTCTCAACTCATTGTATGATACAAGTATTACCCTGATGCCAAAATGAAACAAAGATATCATAAGAAAAGAAAAAGCACAAGGGGTCAGGGAATTCCCTTTCCTAGTCAAAGAAAGGGGTGACATATGGCACCTGCAAAATTGGGTCACTCCCACCCTAATACTGTGCTTTTTCAATGGGATTAACAAACAGCACACCAGGACATTATATCCCACACATGGCTCGGAGGGTCCCACACCCATGAAGCCTTGCTCATTGCTAGCACAGCAGTCTGAAATCAAACTGCAATGCAGCAGCGAGGCTGGGGGAGGGGGGTCCACCATTTCCCATGCTTGAGTTGGTAAACAAAGTGGCCAGGAAGCTCAAACTGGGTGGAGCCCACCACAGCTGAAGGAGGCCTGACTGCCTTTGTAGGCTCCACCTCTGGAGGCAGGGCACAGACAACCAAAAGGCAGTACTAACCTCTGCAGACTTAAGTGTCCCTGTCTGACAGCTTTGAAGAGAGTAGTGGTTCTTCCAGAATGCAGCTGGAGATCTGAGAATGGGCAGACTGCCTCCTCAAGACGGTCCCTGACCACTGAGTAGCCTAACTGGGAGGCACCCCCCAGTAGGGGCAGAATGACACCTCACACGGCCGGGTACTCCTCTGAGACAAAACTTCCAGAGGAGCGATCAGGCAGCAGCATTTGTGGTTGACCAATATCCGCTGTTCTGCAGACACCGCTGCCCATACCCAGGCAAACAGGTTCTGGAGTGGACCTCTAGGAAACTCCAACAGACCTGTAGCTGAGGGTCCTGACAGTTAGAAGGAAAACTAACAAAGAGAAAAGTCATCCACACCAAAAACCCATCTGTATGTCACCATCAAAGACCCAAGGTAGATAAAACCAAAAAGATGGGGAAAAAACAGAGCAGAAAAACCAGAAAATCTAAAAATCAGAGTGCCTCTCCTCCTCCAAAGGAATGCAGCTCTGCACAAGCAATGGAACAAAGCTGGATGGAGAATGACTTTGACAATTTGAGAGAAGGCTTCAGAAGATCAAACTATTCTGAGCTAAAGGAGGAAGTTCGAACCAATGGCAAAGAAGTTAAAAACCTTGAAAAAAAATTAGATGAATGGCTAACTAGAATAACCAATGCAGAGAAGTCCTTAAAAGACCCGATGGAGCAGAAAACCATGGCACAAGAATGACATGACGAATGCACAAGCCTCAGTAGCCTATTCGATCAACTGGAAGAAAGGGTATCAGCGATGGAAGACAAAATGAATGAAATGAAGTGAGAAGAGAAGTTTAGAGAAAAAAAGAATAAAAAGCCTCCAAGAAATATGGGACTATGTGAAAAGACCAAATCTACATCTGACTGGTGTACCTCAAAGTGACAAGGAGAATGGAAGCAAATTGGAAAACACTCTGCAGGATATTATCCAGGAGAACTTCCCCAACCTAGAAAGGTAGGCCAACATTCAAATTCAAGAAATACAGAGAATGCCACAAAGTTACTCCTCGAGAAGAGCAACTCCAAGACACATAATTATCAGATTCACAAAAATTGAAAAGAAGGAAAAAATGTTAAGGGCAGCCAGAGAGATAGGTCAGGTTACCCACAAAGGGAAGCCCAACAGACTAACAGCAGATCTCGGCAAAAACTCTACAAGCCAGAAGAGAGTGGGGGCCAATATTCAACATTCTTAAAGAAAAGAATTTTCAACCCAGAATTTCATATCCAGCCAAACTAAACTTCATAAAGTGAAGGAGAAATAAAATACTTTACAGACAAGCAAATGCTGAGAGATTTTGTCACCACCAGGCTTGCCCTAAAAGAGCTCCTGAAGGAAGCACTAAACATGGAAAGGAACAATCAGTACCAGCCACTGCAAAAACATGCCAAATTGTAAAGACCTTCAAGGCTAGGAAGAAACTGCATCAACTAAAGAGCAAAATAACCAACTACCATCATAATGACAGGATCAAATTCACATGTAACAATATTAAATTTAAATGTAAATGGCCTAAATGCCCCAATTAAAAGACACACACTGGCAAAATGGATAAAGAGTCAAGATCCATCAGTGTGCTGTATTCAGGAAGCCCATTTCAACTGCAGAGACACACATAGGCTCAAAATAAAGGGATGGAGGAAGATCTATGAAGCAAATGGAAAACAAAAAAAGGCAGGGGTTGCAATCCTGGTCTCGGACAAAACAAACTTTAAACCAACAAAGATCAAAAGAGACAAAGAAGGCCATTACATAATGGTAAAGGGATCAATTCAACAAGAACAGCTAACTATCCTAAATATATATGCACCCAATACAGGCACACCAAGATTCATAAAGCAAGTCCTTAGTGACCTACAAAGAGACTTAGACTCCCACACAATAATAATGGGAGACTTTAACATCCCACTGTCAACATTTGACAGATCAATGAGACAGAAAGTTAATAAGGATATCCAGGAGTTGAACTCAGCTCTGCACCAAGCGGACCTAATAGACATCTACAGAACTCTCCACCCCAAATCAACAGAATATACATTTTTTTTCAGCACCACACCACACCTATTCCAAAACTGACCACATACTTAGAAGTAAAGCACTCCTCAGCAAATGTAAAAGAACAGAAATTATAACAAACTGTTGCTCAGATCACAGTGCAGTCAAACTAGAACTCATGATTAAGAAACTCACTCAAAGCCACTCAACTACATGGGAACTGAACAACCTGCTTCTGAGTGACTACTGAGTAAACAATGAAATGAAGGCATAAATAAAGATGTTTTTTGAAACCAATGAGAACAAAGACACAACATAGCAGAATCTCTGGGACACATTCAAAGCAGTGTGTAGAGGGAAATTTATAGCACAAAATGCCCACAAGAGAAAGCAGAAAAGATCTAAAATTGACACCCTAACATCACAATTAAAATAACTAGAAAAGCAACAGCTAACACATTCAAAAGGTAGCAGATGGCAAGAAACAACTAAGATCAGAATGGAACTGAAGGAAATAGAGACAAAAAAACCCTTCAAAAAATTAATGAATCCAGGAGCTGGTTTTTTGAAAAGATCAACAAAATTGATAGACCGCTAGCAAGACTAATAAAGAAGAAAGGAGAGAAGAATCAAATAGATGCAATAAAAAATGATAAAGGGGATATCACCACCGATCCCACAGAAATACAAACCAGCATCAGAGAATAATATAAACACCTCTATGTGAATAAACTAGAAAATCTAGAAGAAATGGAAAAATTCCTCAACACATACACCCTCCCAGGGCTAAACCAGGAATAAGCTGAATCTCTGAATAGACCAATAACAGGCTCTGAAATTTAGGCAATAATTAAAAGTTTACCAACCAAAGAAAGTCCAGGACCTGATGGATTCACAGCCGAATTCCACCAGTGGTACAAAGAGGAGCTGGTATCATTCCTTCTGAAATTATTCCAATCAACAGAAAAAGAGGGAATCCTCCCTAAGTGATTTTATGAGGCTAGCATTATCCTGATAACAAAGCATGGCAGAGACAGAACAAAAAAAGAGAATTTTAGACCAATATCCCTGATGACCATTGATGCAAAAATCCTGAATAAAATACTGGCAAACCGAATCCAGCAGCACATCAAAAAGCTTATCCACCATGATAAAGTGGGCTTCATCCCTGAAACGCAAGGCTACTTCAACATACACAAATCAATAAATATAATCCAACATATAAACAGAATGAAAGACAAAAAACACATGATTATCTCAGTAGATGCAGAAAAGGACTTTGACAAAATTCAACAACACTTCATGCTAAAAACTCTCAATAAATTATTTATTTATGGGATGTATCTCAAAATAAGAAGAGCTATTTATGACAAAACCACAGAAAATATAATGAATGGACAAAAACTGGAAGCATTCCCTTTGAAAACTGGCACAAGACAGGGATGCCTCCTCTCACCACGCCCATTCAATAGAGCGATGGAAGTTCTAGCCAGGGCAATCAGGAAGGAGAAGGAAATAAAGGGTATTCAATTAGGAAAAGAGGAAGTGAAATTGTCCCTGTTTGCAGATGACATTATTGTATATCTAGAAAACCTGATTGTCACACCCCAAAATCTCCTCAAGCTGATAAACAACTTCAGCAAAGTCTAGGACACAAAATCAACATACAAAAATCACAAGCATTCTTATACACCAATAACAGACAAACAGAGAGCCAAATCATGAGTGAACTCCCATTCACAATTGTTTCAAAGAGAATAAAATACATAGGAATCCCACTTACAAGGGCTGTGAAGGACCTCTTCAAGGAGAACTACAAACCACTGCTCAATGAAATAAAAGAGGATACAAACAAATGAAAGAACATTCCATGCTCATGGGTAGGAAGAATCAATATCGTGAAAATGGACATACTGCCCAAGGTAATTTATAGATTCAATGCCATCCCCATCAAGCTACCAATGCCTTTCTTCACAGAATTGGAAAAAACTACTTTAAAGTTCATATAGAACCAAAAAAGAGCCCGCATAACCAAGTCAATCCTAAGCCAAAAGAAGAAAGCCGGAGGCATCACGCTACCTGACTTCAAACTATACTACAAGGCTACAGTAACCAAAACAGCATGGTACTGGCACCAAAACAGAGGTATACACCAATGGAACACAACAGAGCCCTCATATATAATGCCATGTATCTACAACTATCTGACCTTTGACAAACCTGAGAAAAACAAGCAATGGGGAAAGGATTCCCTATTTAATCAGTGGTGCTTGGAAAACTGGCTAGCCATATGTAGAAATCTGAAACTGGATCTCTTCCTTACACCTTATACAAAAATTATTCAAGATGGATTAAAGACTTAAATGTTAGACCTAAAACCATCAAAACCCTAGAAGAAAACCTGTGCTGGGATTAAAAAATGAGGCACATGCCTGGTTTATTTAAACTTTTAACTGAATTTTCTTGATTTGGCAATTGTAATACTCTTCAAAGCATGAAGGATCTTGTTTCTGCTCCTTTATCAAAAGGTATATGAAGGGTCACTAGGTGTTAGACTTTGGCACTAGAACGGGAACAGGAATGTGTAGAAAGGTAAAGTTATGAGAAAATCTGAAATATATAGCATCCAGGGACACAACCAGAATTGATATCCAAGGGTGACTGAAACTTAAGTCTGGCAGAAAGGCAAAATCACACACAAGTCATCAAGACAGGTACCTGGCATGAAGATACCCAAGAAATTTTAGATTGGTGAGTAGAAGATGGATGCAGCAGAGATTCCTGGGACACAATTCTAGAGTGTCTTTTGACTCATTCTAGAGCAGTGAAGAAATTAATAAAGATGACCAGACAGTCTGGATAGAAAGGTTGTCAGTGAAACTGGTAATGCTTGTTAAAACTTTCACAAGAGTTCCCCACTGAGCATGTACAGGTGGTCTTAGAGAGGATCATTAGGTAAACAGCCTTAATAAAGATGACTTATATGCACAGTGCACTTCATTGTTTATATTAGTTTAACATTTTTCCACGCACTTCTATTTCCTACTATTACTAATGGAATAAAAAAGATTAAAATCTGTTATCAGAGACATCTCATTCTCCATTCCCATTTGTATCCCTGAATCTGTGTTCCTCAGACCACCCTGCCTCAACCTCCAGCTCTACCTTCCACATCCAGCTCATTCCTGAATGATTTTATACTTTGACTTAGCATTGATAATTCCATCAACTATCATAGATAAGCCAAACTTCACTTAACATATTATGCTTTTCATGAACAGTTTGGATTTAGGAAGATATTAATCACAAATATTAGTATCTTTTTCTTGGTATAATACATTGTATGTGTTTTTTAAATTTTTTTTCCATAAGGTATTGGGGTACAGGTGGTATTTGGTTACATGAGAAGGTTCTTTTTTATTATACTTTAAGTTTTAGGGTACATGTGCACAACGTGCAGGTTAGTTACATATGTATACATGTGCCATGTTGGTGTGATGCACCCGTTAACTCATCACTTAACATTAGGTATATGTCTTAATTCTATCCCTCCCCCCTAACCCCATCCCACAACAGGCCCCGGTGTGTGACGTTCCTCTTCCTTTGTCCATGTGTTCTCATTGTTCCATTCCCACCTATGAGTGAGAACATGCAGTGTGTGGTTTTTTGTCCTTGCGACAGGTTGCTGAGAATGATGGTTTCCAGTTTCATCCATGTCCCTACAAAGGACATGAACTCATCATTTTTTATGGCTGCATAGTATTCCATGGTCTGTATGTGCCACATTTTCTTAATCCAGTCTATCATTGTTGGACATTTGGCTTGGTTCCAAGTCTTTGCTATTGTGAATAGTGCTGCAATAAACATACGTGTGCATGTGCCTTTATAGCAGCATAATTTATCGTCCTTTGGGTATATACCCAGTAATGAGATGGCTGGGTCAAATGGTATTTCTAGGTCTAGATTCCTGAGGAATCGCCACACTGTCTTCCACAAAGGTTGAACTAGTTTACAGTCCCACCAACAGTATAAAAGTGTTCCCATTTCTCCACATCCTCTCCAGCACCGGTTGTTTCCTGACTTTTTAATGATGGGCATTCTAACTGGTGTGAGATGCTATCTCATTGTGGTTTTGATTTGCATTTCTCTGATGGCCAGTGATGATGAGCATTTTTTCATGTGTCTTTTGGCTGCATAAATGTCTTCTTTTAAGAAGTGTCTGTTCATATACTTCACCCACTTTTTGATGGGGTTGTTTGTTTTTTTCTTGTAAATTTGTTTGAGTTCATTATAGATTCTGGATATTAACCCTTTGTCAGATGAGTATATTGCAAAAATGTTCTCCCGTGTTGTAGGTTGCCTGTTCACTCTGATGGTAGTTTTTCTTTTGCTGTGCTGAAGCTCTTCAGTTTAATTAGACCCCATTTGTCAATTTTGGCTTTTGTTGCCATTGCTTTTGGTGTTTAGACATGAAGTCCTTCCCCATGCCTATGTCCTGAATGGTATTGCCTAGGTTTTCTTCTAGGGTTTTGATGGTTTTAGGTCTAACGTTTAAGTCTTTAATCCATCTTGAATAATTTTTGTATAAGGTGTAAGGAAGGGATCCAGTTTCAGCTTTCTACATATGGCTAGCCAGTTTTCCCAGCACCATTCATTAAATAGGGAATCCTTTCCCCATTTCTTGTTTTTGTCCAGTTTGTCAAAGATCAGATGGTTGTAGATATGTGACATTATTTCTGAGGATTCTGTTCTGTTCCATTGGTGTATGTCTCTGTTTTGGTACCAGTACCATGCTCTTTTGGTTACTGTAGCCTTGCAGTATAGTTTGAAGTCAGGTAGTGTGATGCCTATAGCTTTGTTCTTTTGGCTTAGGATTGACTTGGCAATGCGGGCTCTTTTTTGATTCCATATTAAATTTAAAGTAGTTTTTTTTCCCAATTCTGTGAAGAAAGTCATTGGTAGCTTGATGGGGATGGCATTGAATGTATATATTACCTTGGGCAACATGGCCATTTTAATGACATTGATTCTTCCTACCCATGAGCATGGAATGTTCTTTCATTTGTTTGTATCCTCTTTTATTTCATTGAGCAGTGGTTTGTAGTTCTCCTTGAAGAGGTCCTTCACATCCCTTGTAAGTTGGATTCCTAGGTATTTTATTCTCTTTGAAGCAATTGTGAATGGGAGTTCACTCATGATTTGGCTCTCTGTTTGTCTGTTGTTTGTGTATAAGAATGGCTGTGATTTTCGCACATTGATTTTGTATCCTGAGACTTTGCTGAAGTTGCCTATCAGCTTAAGGAGATTTTGGGCTGAGATGATGGGGTTTTCTAGATATACAATTATGTCATCTGTAAACAAGGACAATTTCACTTCCTCTTTTCCTAATTGAATACCCTTTATTTCCTTCTCCTGCCTGATCACCCTGGCCAGAACCTCCAACAGTATTTTGAGTAGGAGTGGTAAGAGAGGGCATCCCTGTCTTGTGCCAGTTTTCAAAGGGAATGCTTCCAGTTTTTGTCCATTCAGTATGATATTGGCTGTGGGTTTGTCATAGATAGCTCTTATTATTTTGAGATACGTCCCATCAATACCTAATTTATTGAGAGTTTTTAGCATGAAGTGTTGTTGAATTTTGTCAAAGGCCTTTTCTGCATCTATTGAGATAATCATGTGGTTTTTGTCTTCGGTTCTGTTTATATGATAGATTACATTTATTGATTTGCATATGTTGAACCAGCCTTGCATCTCAGGGATGAAGCCCACTTGATCATGATGGATAAGCTTTTTGATGTGCTGCTGGATTCGGTTTGCCAGTATTTTATTGAGGATTTTAGCATTGATGTTCATCAGGAATATTGGTGTAAAATTCTCTTTTTTTGTTGTGTTTCTGCCAGGCTTTGGTATCAGGATGATGCAGGCCTCATAAAATGACTTAGGGAGGATTCCGTCTTTTTCTATTGATTGGAGTAGTTCCAGAAGGAGTGGTACCAGGTCCTCCTTGTGCCTCTGGTAGAATTCGGCTGTGAATCTATCTGGTCCTGGACTTTTTTTGGTTGGTAAGCTATTAATTATTGCTTCAATTTCAGAGCCTGTTATTGGCCTATTCAGAGATTCAACTTCTTCCTGGTTTAGTTTTCGGAGGGTGTATGTGTTGAGGAATTTATCCATTTCTTCTAGATTTTCTAGTTTATTTGCCTAGAGGTGTTTATAGTATTCTCTGATGGTAGTTTGTATTTCTCTGGGATCAGTGGTGATAACCCCTTTATCATTTTTTATTGCCTCTATTTGATTCTTCTCTCTTTTCTTCTTTATTAATCTTGCTAGTGGTCTATCAACTTTGTTGATCTTTTCAAAAAATCATCTCCTGGATTCATTGATTTTTTGAAGATTTTTTTGTGGCTCTATTTCCTTCAGTTCTGCTCTGATCTTAGTTATTTCTTGCCTTCTGTTAGCTTTTGAATGTGTTTGCTTTTGCTTCTCTAGTTCTTTTAATTGTGATATTAGGGTGTCACTTTTATATATTTCCTGCTTTCTCTTGTGGGCATTTAGTCCTCTGCAGACTTAAATGTCCCTGTCTGACAGATTTGAAGGGAGTAGTGATTCTCCCAGCACGCAGCTGGAGATCTGAGAATGGACAGACTGCCTCCTCAAGTTTTTTCCTGACCCCCGAGTAGCCTAACTGGGAGGTAACCCCCATTAGGGGAAGACTGACACCTCACATGCCTGGGTACTCCTCTGAGTAAGTTCTTTAGTGGACTTTTGTGAGATCCTGATGCACCAATCACCGAAACAGTATACACTGCCCCGTATTTGCTGTTATTTATCCCTCAAATCCCTCCGAATCTTCTCCCCAAGTCCCCAAAGTCTATTGTATGATTCTTATGCCTTTCTGTCCTCATAGCTTAGCTCCCACATATCAGTGAGAATATACAATGTTTAGTTCTCCATTCCTGAGTTACTTCACTTAGAATAATAAGAGAAATATTAGCATCTTTAAAATAAAAAATCAACTATGTATTATTAAATAATTATATCACATCATTTAATTTCTAATATTTCTTAGCTTTATTGAGGTAATACTGACTAACAAAAATGCATATATTTAAGGTATGCAATGTAATGTTTTGATATATGTATATATAGTAAAATGATTACCACAATCAAGCTAGTTGTCATAGCTCTCACCTCACATAAGTACTTTTTTTTTGGTAAGTTTTAAGATCTATTCTCCCAGTAAATTTCAAGTATACATTACATTATTATTATTAAGTATAATCACCGGGCTGTTCACTTGATCTTCAGGACTTTAGTCACTTTGTTTAACTGAAATGTTGTACTTTCAGACCTACATCTCCACATTATGCCCATTCCCCCAACCCCTGTCAACCACAATTCTGCCTCTGTGCCTTGCCTCCAGGGCTTGTTTCTGAGGATAGGTCCTAGGATCACCTATGTGAGTAATATTTAATACTACATTAAGACTTGAACATCATTCAACATATTCGAAACCTCATTAATCTTCTCTGTCTTCCTTCCATCCAGTGATCTAAGCCAGGGCCCAAGTTTCATCTGTGACTTCTCTCTCTCTCATCTTCATCCTATATCAAGTTCTTTTGTTTAGAATTCAAAAATATTCTTCAAAACTTTCTATATCTCTCCAGGTTAGTTTGACTTCCCTAGGTTCAGAGGATGATATGGGAATTTTAATAAACGTGATTTATAAGGGGAAAAGATTGAAGGAAACATACTATAGTAGGGAAGGAAGGATGTAGTCTCAACTAGTCTGCCTCTAGCCTGGAGCCCCGGGAGCTCTGAGGTATACACTGTACTACAGAACTGCTTCCACCTTGAGACAAAGGAACTAATCTCTTAAACCCTATTCCAGTCAATCATTTCTGGTGGGCCCTGGGAGAGGGAACAAAATACCCCAAGTGATGCTCCTCCCATTTTATCTGGTGCAATTGTCCAGAAAAGGACAAGGTTGTGAGCTATTAGCAGCCCAGACTCACAGTAGTTGGGGCATATGTGCACTGGCCCGGTAAAGGGGATTTGAGCTGGGCATAATAGTGTCCACCCTATTCTGCTTCCTAACTGACAACACCAGGGCTGAGGCCTCCAGCCTTTCACACTGAAATAATTACAATAAACCCCTAGGTGCTCTCCTGCTTCCAGTCTTGATCCTTCAATCCATTTTACATACTGTAGTTGGGATTATCATTAAAAAATTAAAATCTAGCTGTATCACTCTCTATCTTAAATATACCTTCCCTGTTTCTCCCATGGTCCTTAGCATTAAGTCTTAACACAACTATAAGACCTTTCTTGATATTCTCTTTCCCTATCTGTCTAGCTTCATGTCTTACAATTTACAAGACTTTATAAGCTCAGTGTCTCTCATGGTGCCTGGCACACAAGTTGGGGGTTCAGTAAATAATTGCTGAGTGAATGAGTGAATTAATGATCATGGCCATATTGCACTGATTAGGTTTCCTGCATACTCTTTTCACCTTCTGGGCCTTTGTTATGTATTCTCTCTCCTACAAGCAGTGCTCTCAGTTTCATGCCTATGCATTCTGCTGACTTTTCTTTTCTTTTCTTTCCTTCTTTCTTTATTTTACTTTTTTGACATAGTCTCACACTGTCGTCCAGGCTGGTGTGCAATGGCGTGATCTCAGCTCACTGCAACCTCTGCCTCCCAGGTTCAAACGATTCTCCTGCCTCAGCCTCCCAAGTAGCTGGGATTACAGGTGCCTGCCATCACACTGAGTTAATTTTTGTATTTTTAGTATGCCCCTCAGGTCTATGTCTTTTCTCCTTTGCTAGCCTCTCAGTGAATCCTCAGCTCTGTGAAGGCAACACCTGGGTTTCTCTTTATTCACCACTGATGCCCCAGCAATTTTCAATGTACCTGATGCATTCCTTGGGCTCTAAATACTTGTTAACCAATGAATAAGAAATAGAAAGAATGAATGAAGTATATTTATTCCGAAATGGCTTTGGATATATACACAGCTATAGAGTCTTCAAAACAGCTTTTATCTTGTGAAGTGCTGTAGGAGTGGGGCCTGCAGACCCAGGTGGCTTGGCTTCCTGGATTCAGCCCCCTTCCTAGGGGTACTTATGGACTTCCCGCCCTGCCTGAGTTGCAGACAAGTTTGTTGGGGATCCTTGGGCCAGAGTTTGTAAAGCTCCTGGGTCTCTGTGTGTGTCTGAGCAGCTGCTCTGTGGAGACTACACAGCTGTGTGTGTCAGACTCAAGGCCCTGGTGGCCTGGGCTCACGAGGGGATTTCCTGATCCACGGGTTACAAAGGTCCATGGGAAAACCATGGTTTTCTGGGGTTACACATTCCCTTACCGCATCGTGGGGGTTCCCTTGGCTCCCTGCTGCTCCTGGGTGAGCCATACCGCTGTGCTGCTTTTCTTCATTCTCTGTGGGTGGAGTTGTTTCCCTGATCTGTCCCAAATGTGAGTACCTGGATCTTTCAGTTGAAGATGCTGTATCACTTGTCCTTTTCTTTCCTCTCCATGAGTGCCACGGATCTCAGCTGCTTCTAATTGGCAATCTTGGCCCCCTCCCCAAAACAGCTTTTAATAATAAAATGTTACCAGAAAGTAAACTGATTGACAGAGGAATAGAAAATAAATAGCTCATAATCATAAGATAAAATGTTGCTGAAAGCAGAAAAATTTAAAGATTAGCTATTTGTTCATATGCTAGGAATTTGCTTCTATTTCTTTTATATTCTTCAGCATAAGGAGTAAAAACAAACTGTGTTCCCCCAAGAGGTCCAGCTAGAATTCTCCTTAGTGCCTGAATCAGATAAGAAAACAATTCCTATCATCAGCACTATTTTTTTTAGCTCTACATTTTGTTGAATTCATTTTCCTTCCTTAATAATTCTATTAATTCATTCGAGGTTTATCACGTACCAGACATTGTGCTACATTGTGGCAATTATTGTTATCTAGTAGGCAAGTACTTTATGGGCCATGATTGTATATTTAACTAACAGAAATTTCAGCCTGAAATTCAAATGCTCTTTCAATGGAGCCATCACTCTTTCTGATGGGTTTTCAGCATAATATGGGTGACTTGAGCAATACAAAATCGTTCAGAAGCCTACACTGACATTTGGAAACATGATATAAACTTCATTACCTACACATAAGAGGTTACGGCCTATTGTTATTACAGTCTTAAAGTGGTTAGATACCATAATGTTTCAGAAAACAAATGACCATCAATAATGATAAATAAAAAAGCAGAGTTGTTAATAAAATTTCTTATATTTTTAGGTAGATAACAAACTAATATATGCATTGTGCCTAGCATAGTCTGTGGTCCCAAAATGGTAAGTAGTATAATTAACTGACATTTTCATTATCAATCTGTGGCAGAATATCATAGCAGTTAAGAGTATGGACTGGAAAAATCAGTTATAGTTTGGTTACTAGCTCGTCAACATATCTATTTTGATATCTTCTCCTTCCTGTAAGCTTCCTAACTTGTAAAATGAAGATAATAGTAGTGCTTACCTCTTTGAAGTGTTACAGATATTACCGCTAGATACCAATATATGCTATTATTTCTTTTATTTGTGACAGGAAAGCCTATGAATCCATATACAGGATGAAACTAGTAAAACTAAGCCCCAACTTGGTAGAATTTCCCAAATATGCAGATTTGTCCTCGGTTGTTTTCTCTCTTTCCTTGAACCATTTCTATACCCCCCAATGCAGAGTCTATGAATCATATGGTGAATGTTTTCTTCATCCAATCAATTTGCCCCGCTGCAATTATCCAAAATGTCCTTTTGACCTTTTCTTTTTTTTTATTATATTTTAAGTTTTAGGGTACATATGCACAACACGCAGGTTAGTTACATATGTATACATGTGCCATGTTGGTGTGCTGCACCCATTAACTTGTCATTTAACATTAGGTATATCTCCTAATGCTATCCCTCCCCCCTCCCCCCACCCCACAACAGGCCCCAGTGTGTGATGTTCCCCTTCCTGTGTCCATGTGTTCTCATTGTTCAATTCCCAACTATGAGTGAGAACATGCGGTGTTTGGTTTTTTGTTCTTGTGATAGTTAGCCGAGAATGATGGTTTCCAGCTTCATCCATGTCCCTACAAAGGACATGACTAAATTGAATCAATGTTGAGCTCTAGTTACATTTATTTGTCACCTGAAACGTCCTTTCTACTACACAATTTCCTGATGGCATTTTTCATCTGGGCATTCCTCAAGGTATAGATTAAGGGGTTTAACATAGGAGTTATCATAGTGTAGAATATAGCAACTGCTTTATCAATAGGTAAAGTAGATGCAGGTCTCATGCACACAAATATGCAGGGCACAAAGAATAAGATGACAACTGTGATGTGGGAGACACAGGTGGAGAGGGCTTTGTGCCTTGCCTCCAAGCTATGAGTCCTTAGGGAGCGCAAGATGACCACATAGGAGACCAGCAGGAGGACAAAGTTTAACAAGCAGATGAATCCACTGTTAGCAGCAACGAAGAGTCCCAGCATATGGGTGTCAGTGCAGGCAAGGTTGAGCAAAGGGTTCAGATCACACATAAAATGATCTATGACATTAGGACCACAGAAAGGTAATTGGAAGATGAAGAGGATCTGTATGGTTGCATGAAGAAAGACTCCCATCCACACCACTCCCATTAGCAGGGCACACACACACACAGGTTCATGATAGTCATATAGTGCAAGGGCTTGCAGGTGGCCACATAGTGGTCGTAGGCCATCACAGTAAGTAGGATGCCCTCTGCACCTCCGAAGAAATGTTCTCCAAAGACTTGAGTCATGCATCTATTGAATAGGATGGTCTTCTTTCCATAGAGTGAATGTGTGATCAGGTTAGGGGTATTGACAGAGGAATAGCAGACATCAATAAAGGAGAGATAGGCCAGGAAAAGGTACATGGGGGACCCCAGTGATGGGCTGGCAGTGATGGTGACCACAATGAGCACATATCCCACCACAGTGATGATATAGATGACAAAAAACACAACAAATATGATTTTCTGCATCTTTAGATTCTCTGTAACCCCAGCAAAACAAAATCTGTCATGTTATTCCTATTCTCCATGTATTTCTTGTGATGATTAATTGCATTACCTGTAAAAATTTTTTATTAATACAACTTTGAATTTATTACATATCTCCATTTTAATAATAGATGCTTGAATTTTATTAAACTGTAAATTCCTATAAGGTTTTTCTTGAGATGTTAATAAAGTTTCTCAGTTCTTGAGGATTACTTGGTGAAGACTCTGTGAAGAGTATCGACATTAGAAACTCTTGTGAACAAAGTCAGGATGTCATGTGTGTATACTCAATCATCTGGGAGGCCTAAGAGCTCAATTTGAAGTAGTAGATTGGATACACAGTAGCAGGTAAACCTGAAAAGGGAGATTGACAATGAATTTAAAGGCCATGGTGTGAAGCTAAGGAATTTGCCATTTATTCTTTAGGAAATGGGGAACATTGGTAGGTTACTGTCAATATGAGTGGGAAGATGAAGAGGAATTTGAGGAGTAGGAATCTTGGAGTATCCCACTAGTACAAGTCTTTGTATGTCTTGGATGAACTGGGCTGAGGTTCTGCAAAGCAGGTGTTAGCCAGAGAAAGGAACCCCAGTGGGCAGAATATTTAGAGTACTTGACATAAGAAGTAACTGGGTGACTGGGTCGGTGGCTCACACCTGTAATCCCAGCACTTTGGGAGGCCTAGACGGGTGGATTACAAGGTCAGGAAATCGAGACCATCCTGGCCAACATGGTGAAACCCCATCTCTACTAAAATACAAAAAGTTAACCAGGCGTGATGGTGCTTGCCTGTAGTCCCAGGTATTCGGGAGGCTCAGGCAGGGGAATTACTTGAACTCAGGAGGCAGAAATTACAGTGAGCCAAGATCACACCACTGCACTCCAGCCTGGG
This sequence comes from Pan paniscus, assembly GCF_029289425.2. Classification (NCBI taxonomy): domain Eukaryota; kingdom Metazoa; phylum Chordata; class Mammalia; order Primates; family Hominidae; genus Pan; species Pan paniscus. The sequence goes on from NC_073258.2 coordinate 55,399,743, forward strand.
TGACAGAGAGTGACAGAGAGAGACAGAAAGAAATATAAAAAAAGGATATAAGAGCTACTAAAATAATTCATAATGCTTATTGTCTGAATCTAATTAACTTTATAATAACTAATATTATATGCCCTTTAATAATTAATTGTCTTGCAAAAGGCATAGTAGTAAGTGCTTTGCACACATGATTCCAGTGAACACTTATAACATCCTAGGTGACCAGTATTATTTCATCAAATTTTCAGATAAGGCAGCAATATTAGTGATTAATGTTAATAGTTAGGTTAACACAATGATATTTATATTATACAATAATGTAATATTATTTATATTAACATTATAACACTCATAATATTGATAATATTAACTAAAACATACTGAGCACTAGTGTCTTCTAAATGTTTTTTTGCAGGCAATCACAAAATAAACCCAGAAAATAGTACTATCATTTTTATACTTATTTTACATATTAGGAAGTAAAAGCATACGGAAGTTGAAGATCCCATCCAAGATCAAGCAGTTTAATAAAGGACAGAGTCAAGATTAGTCACATTATACTAGTTAATTTTTTCTCTCCAAATTCTGAGCTCATGCCCTATGTTGTTATGTTATAATAAACAATGTTGAACTAATAATCTCCTTTTGATATGACCATTATGATTATACTTACTTTAATACTACTTCAGAGGCAATTTGTATGGAGCAATTTCATTAGCAGTACCCCCCCTCCCCACCCACAGCACAGTGACATCTTTGAGTTCAAATATTAAGAAAAATGTGGTATTGAATCATTGAAGGTACATCTATCTTAGCTTCTCCCCTAGTCCCAGCTCTTTCCTCAACACCCCCCCCAAACAAGTCGTGGGCCCCCAGACTCTTGAGAAAAATGTTGAAAATGACTACTGGCCGGGCGCGGTGGCTCACGCCTATAAATCCAGCACTTTGGGAGGCCGAGGCGGGCGGATCACGAGGTCAGGAGATCGAGACCATCCTGGCTAACATGGTGAAACTCGGTCTCTACTAAAACTACAAAAAATTAGCCTGGCGTGGTGGCAGGTGCCTGTAGTCCCAGCTGTTCGGGAGGCTGAGGCAGGAGAATGGCATGAACCCAGGAGACGGAGATTGCAGTGAGTCAAGATCATGCCACTGCACTCCAGCCTGGGCTACAGAGTGAGACTCTGTCTCAAAAAAAAAAAAAAAAAAGCAACAAAAAATTAGCTGGGCATGGTGGCGGGCACCTGTGGTCCCAGCTACTTGGGAGGCTGAGGCAGGAGAATGGCATGAACTCGGGAGGCAGAGCTTGCAGTGAGCCGAGATCGGGCCACTGCACTCCAGCCTGGGCAACAGAGTGAGAGTCCGTCTCAGAAAAAAAAAAAAAAAAAAAAAAAAAGAAAATAACTACCACAGTGGCCAAGTATATTAGATTTAGAATTTAAAACATATTTGATTAGAATCATTGTTTTTCCACCTGCAACTTTTTTAAGCCAGGGCACGTTTCTTGGCACCTTTCATCTTTGTTTCCTCATCTATAAAGTGAGAATAACAATATCATCTTACAGGTTGTTATGAGAATTGATTGAGGGAACATATAAGAAAATGTTTACCACAGTGCTGTGGATGCACATAGGACTTTCTTTACTTTTATAGGTGTGTACACAGCTAAGGGATCGTAAGAATTAATCATTAGAGCAATAAACAGAGCATCATTAACCATGCAATAACCTCAGGAAGAATAATCTCCAACACTACCCTTGAAGAAGCCACAGTGACTCATACTGTCCATAGCAGTTGATCCCAGGAAGGGTTCTTCATGTTAGTGCTTGGACTAAACAACTGATGATTTATGCAATTTAGTATTCATATTTATGTCCTTTGTGTATACGATATGTATTTTAATTTTGTTTTAATCTTTTTTGTTTGTTTGTTTTGAGAATCTGCCTGTATTTTACTAAACCAGACATTGGCAAAAATTTAAAACAATGCCACTTTTCTCACTAACTAGTTTTTTGTTTTGGAAATGCTGTTACTTTTCATAATGCTATTTAGGTAATATTTCATGTGCTTATTGTTATTATTATTTTTTATTATTATACTTTAAGTTTTAGGGTACATGTGCACAATGTGCAGGTTAGTTATATATTTAATCTTTATGGCTAGTCTGATTATCATGGCAGAAGCATGGTACCCAGTGTCAGAGAGCTGGGTCCTACAAATTACTGAATTTCTAAGAAACTCAAAATTTTCAACTGTCAAATAGGTTAATTATATTTACTATCTTTTGAAACATTGGGATGAGGATGAAAGACTCTATATACTATGTTTGAGGTGTTGAAAAATAATGATTACTGACTACTTAAATTAACTATCTTTAAGAAGCATCGGTACTATTAGAAAACTTACCTTAGTAGTCTTAGTTAGATAATCTTGATGTTTGGGAGTGTTCAGACACAATCTTCTTCAAACTGATCTTCTTTTGGAATTAGTAAGTTTTGGTGTGAAAGATTTAACACATGGAAAGAGCCTATTCAGATGATTCAATGTTAAATCACAGTTGTTAAAAAACTGTACACAGTAAATGTGTAGTTTTTTGGTATATCAGTTATAATTCAATAAAGTGTTCTTATGACTATAAATCTTTTTATCTGGCGTAAGTCTCAAAAATTTTCACAGAAAACCTGGGACTTGAATTAAAATCAATTCACTGGAAACACCATGAAGAATTGATTACATATGGCACTGGTTCCACAGTGCAAGAGGCAGAAGGTGTGGAGGAAACAGTTATAAATGGATCACTTTGCCCATGATTAATCTTGCTATGGATGAGTGAACAAGAAAAACACTTCTGTCTTGCACTGCATGAATATTTAAAGAGGTTTCTGTAAAGATTCAGGGATCTTATTTTATAGCTGCTGCTTTCTCTCCCAGGAATTAATTATCTCCTTTGATGGAAAAACTTTGCCACAGAAGCAGTATTCTGGAGAGACATGTTTGGAAAAAAAAAACCAATTCCTGAATAAAGAATTTCATTCTTTACACTTGGAATCTAATCCTTTGAGTCCTCTCTCTCTATCTGAGCCTGTGTTGTTAAGAATGCTGAATTCTGTTTGAGTAGCAAGGTAGCATAACTTGTGTGTGGACCTGTGATGTAGTTTCTCTGTTGATTCATGTCACAGGAATTTTCTTTTTTTTAAAAAATCAACATTATACCTTTTTCTGGAAACCTGCTAATGGTTCCTTGAGGTCTAGAGCAGTGAGGGCATGAAACTAATTGTGGCCATTTAATTGATTTTAATTTTTAAATTTAAAAATATTTAATTGACAAATATTTTATATATCCAAGGTGGATAAAATGTTGATTTGATCGAGATGTACATTGTGTAATAGTTATTACAGAAAATTAACACATACATTACTAATCATGCTATGCATGAGATCCTCAGAACCTGTTCATCTTATAGATGAAAGATTGTTCTCTTTGATAAATATATTCCCATATCCCTCATTCGCCAGGCCCTGGCAACCGTCATTCTACCATCATTCTCTCTGTTTCTATGAGTATGACTCTTTAGATTCTGCGTATAAGTGAGATTATACAGCATTTGACTTTCTGTGTCTGGCTTATTTCACTTAGCATAGTGTCCTCTAGGTTTTTCCACATTGTCACAAATGGCAGGATTTCCTTAAGGTCAAAACAATTTCTTGTAGAATTTTTATAGATTTAGCATGTGGATCTCTAATTCATTTTAAGGTCATTTTTGTGTGTGTGTGCATTATATGAGGTAATGGCTGAAGTTTTTTTTTTTTCTTATGGGTATCCAATTGACTCAGCATAATTTGTTGAAAAATATTGAGTTGTCTTGGCATTCTTTTAAAAATTTATATATTTAGATGTATTTTTGGACATTCTGTTATATTTTAGTGAGCTATATTTTTATCCTTAAGCCAATACCAAACAGTATTGATACTGGTACATTATACTAAATCTTGAAATTAGGTAGAGTAAGAACTAATCTTTCTTCTTTTTGATAATTATTTGCTATTCTAGTTCCTTTTAAGTTTGCACATTTGTATATAAATTTCAGGTTAAGCTTGTCAACATCTCCAAAAATTATGATTGGAATTGCATTGAAAATATAGGATGATATGGTAAAATAATTATTAAGTTTTCTATTTATTAATACGGTATGTCTCTCCATTTATTTACGTATTTAATTTCTCTGACCAGTGTGTTCTACTTTTCATATACAGGTTTTGAATTGATTGTTATAATTTACTCCTCAAATTTCATGTTTTAAATAATGTTTTATATAGTATTTTGTTTCTAATTTCCATTTCTAATTGTTTGTTGCTATTGTAGAAATACAATTGATTTTTAAAATATTGACATTATATCCTGTTACTTTGCTAAACGTACTGATTAGGCCTATTAGTTTTTTGTAGAATACTTTAAATTTTCTACCTACATAATTATGTCATCTGCAAATAAACGTATTTTTATAATTTTGTTTCTTCCTTTGCAAGCTGTGTGTCTTTTATTTCCTTTTCTTTTATTTTTGCAATGGCTGAAACCTAGGGTATATTGCTAGACCTAGGTTTCATAGCTGAATGGAAATGATGAGTGGACATCCTTGTCTTGTTCCCAATCTTAGAGGGATAGTGTTCATCATTAAGTGGAATCTGTAAGGCTATATGCACTTTCATTATTGACATGAGTTGCCTTTTCTCTCTCTCTCCCCTTACTTCTTTCCATCTTTTGCTCCTTCACATTCATTCAGCTAATTGTTTATCAATTTTATTGATCTTTTAAAATAATCAGATATTAGTTTCATTGATTTTTCTATTTTTAAAATTTACATTTCATTGATTCTTGTTCTAATCCTTATTATTTCCTATCTTCTACTTAGTTCCTGCTTAATTTGTTGTTATTTTCTGTTTCTGTAGTACAAAACTTTTGATAATTGTTTTCAGACATTATTTTAATTAATTAATTAATTTATTTTGAGATGGAGTCTTGCTGTGTCACCCAGGCTAGAGTGCACTGGCACAAATCTTGGCTCACTGCAACCTCTGCCTCCCAGGGTCAAGTGATTCTCTCTTGTCTCAGCCTCCCGAGTAGCTGGGATTACAGGTGTAAGCCACTGCGCCCGGCCTATTTATTTTTAATGTATACACTTTGTGACCCAAATTTCCTTTTTAGAACTTTTATTACTTCCCTGAAATTCAGATATGTTGTGCTTTAAATTTCATTTATTTCAAAATACCTTTTGTGTTGTGATTTCTTTAATTAACATAAAAATTATATGAAAAAATTCATTTTTTGACTATTTAAAAATGTATAATCAATTGGCTTTGGGTACAATCACAATGTTTTACGATAATTACAACTATCTAATTGCAGAACATTTTCATTGCCTCCGAATAGTTGAACAGTCATTCCTACTTCCCCTTTTCCCCAGTCCCTGGTAACCACTAATCTGCTTTTTGTTCCTATTAATTTGCTTATTTTGGACATTTTATATACATAGAATTATGCAATTTTCAACCTTTAGTGTCCTCTTTCACTTAGTATGCTTTCAAGTTTCATCCATGTTGTAGCATGCATCAGTACTTTATTGTGGACATATCACAATTTGGTTATCCATTCATACAGACTGATAGAAATTTAGGTTGTTTTCACAGTTGTGAGTAGTGCTGCTATAAACTCTTGTGTACAAGTTTGTTCAAACACCTGTTTTTAATTCTTTTGGGTATATATATAGGAGTGGAATTTCTGGGTCAGGTGGTCATTCTATGTTCAACTTCTTGAAGAACAACCAAACAGTTTTTCACAGATCCATAGATTTTACATTTCCTTTAGTAATTGTAGTAGATTTCCAATTATTCAATATCCTTGCCAACACTGGATAATTGCCATTTAAAAAATTATGGCCATCCACTGGGTGTGAAGTGGTATTTCGTTGCAATGTTGATTTACATTTCCCAATGACCAATGATGTTTAGCATATTTTTATATGCTTATTAGTTATATGTATATCGTATTTGGAAAATGTCTTTTTCAAATTCTTTGTGAATTTTCAAATTGGGTTGTTTACCATTTTTTTGTTGAGTTGTAAGAGTTCTTTATATATTCTGGAAACAAGACTCTTAGCAGATATATGATTTACAAATATTTCTCCTATTCTTTGGGTTGATTTTCATTTTTTTGATAGTGTACTTTGATTCAGAAGCATTTTTAATTTTGATAAAGTCCAATATATGTATTTTGAAATTTGGGAACGGTGCTTTTACCATTTTATCAAGATTAGGATAGATAGTGACATTTATTTTCACATGCTATTCTTGTTTTTCCCCAAATAATGGCCAGATAAGTGAATTGATCTTGTTTTATAATTTGTTATGCTTTGTTTTTCAGTTTTTTCAAAATCTCTAATTATTAATGTGGAGAGAATAAAATAATAGCAATATCCTGTCTCCAAATCCATGGACATGGAATATCTCTCTGTTTATTTAGATATTTTGAAATTGCTTTTACCAATTTTTTGTAGTTGTACATTTAAAAAATATTTTGAACTTTTAGATAAAAAGTAAAAATAATACTGTTGAAGCTGCAGAGAAAAGGGAACACTTACATAATGTTGGTGGGAATGTAAATGAGCTCAGCTACTTTGGAGAGTGGTTTGGAGATTTCTCAAAGAACTGTTTTGTTTTGTTTTTTTTAAAATAGATTTTAAGGGTACAAGGGCAGGTTTGTTCCATGGATATATTGTGTAGTGGTGAGGTCTGGGCTTTAGTGTACTCATTTCCTGCATAGTGACCATTGTATCCAGTAGGTAATTTTTCAGCTCTCACCATTCTCCCACCTTCCCACCTTTTGGAGTTTCCAATGTCTACTTTTTCACTGTGTATGTCCATGTATGCCATTGTTCAGCTCTCACTGAAAGTGAGAACATCTACACTCATAAGTGGGAGTTGAACAATGATAACACATGGACAGAGAGAGGGGAACATCACACACTGGGGCCTGTCAGGGGATTTGGGGTTAGGGGAGGAACAGCATTAGGAGAAATACCTAATGTAGATGATGGGTTGATGGGTGCAGCAAATGACCATGACATATGTATACCTGTGTAAAAAACCTGCACATTCTGCAGATGCATCCTAGAACTTGAAGTATAATAATAACAAAAAAACTAAATAAAAATTTGCTGTTTAGTTACTTAAAAAAAGTGAGAACATGTAGCATTTGGCTTTCTGTTCCTGGATTATGTAACTTAGAATCATGTCCCCCAGTTCCATCTATATTGCTGCAAAAGACAAGATTACATATTTTATGGCTGAGTACCATTCCATGGTGGGTGTGTGTGTGTGTATATGTATGTGTATATATATCTCACATTTGTGATATCTATCTATATATCTCACATTTTCTTTATCCATCATCTGTTGATGGTTGATTCCATGTCTTTACTATTGTGAATAATGCTGCAAAGAACATAGTGCAGGTGTCATTTTGATAGAATGATGTCTTTTTCTTTGGGCGAATACCCAGTAGTGGGATTGCTGGATCAAAGGGCAGTACTATTTTTAGTTCTTTGGTAAATCTCCCTCTGGTTTTCATGCAGGTTTTATTAATTTTATTCCTAGCAGTATTGTATATTACCTGTTGTTTTTGACTTTTTAATAATAGCCAGTCTGACTGGTGTAAGATGGAATTTCATTGTGGCTTTAATTTATATTTCTCTGATGATCAGTGGTGTTAAGCACTTTTTCATGTTTGTTTCTGTTTGTATGTCTGTTTTTTGGAAAAATGCCTGTTTATGTCCTTTTCCCACTTTTAAATGGGGTTATTATTAGTTTTCTTATTTGGGTTCCTTGTAGATTCTTGATACTATCCTTTTGTCAGATGCTTAATTTGCAAATATTTTCTCCCATTTTTTAAATTGTTTATGCTGTTAATTATTTTGCTGTGCAGAAGCTATTTAATTTTATTAAGTCCCACTTATATGTTTTTGTTGTGTTTGATTTTGAGGACTTGGTCATAAATTTTTTGCCCAGGCCAATGTCCAGAAGAGCTTTTCTTACATTTTCTTCTATGATCTTTATAGTTTCAGACTTACATTTAAGTCTTTTTGTCCATCTTGTGTTAATTTTCTTACATAGTGAGAGATATGGGTCCATATTTATTCCCCTGCATATGGCTGTCCAATTTATCATTTATTGAATAGGTTGTCCTTCCCTCAGTGCATATTTTTGTCACCTTTGTTGAAAATCAGTCAGTTATAGGTATGTGGCTTTATTTCTGGGTTCTCTATTCTGTTCCATTGATCTATGTGTCTATTTTTGTATCAGTGTCATGCTGTTCTAGTTATTATAGCCTTGGAGTATAATTTAAAGTCAGGTAATGTAATGCCTCCAGCTTTGTTATTTTTGCTTAGGATTGCCTTGGCTATTCAGGGTCATTTTTAGTTCCATACGAATTCTAGGACTTTTCTCAATTCTTTGAAAAATGGCATTGGTAATTTGATAGAAACTGCATTGAATCTATAGATTTCTTGCCATCTTAAGAGTATTTATTCTTACAATCCATGAGCATAGGATTTTTGTTTGTTTGTGTCATCGATGATTGTGTTATCAGTGTCTTGTAGTTCTCCTTGTGGAGATCTTTCACCTCTGTGGTTAAGTTTATTTGTATGTATTTTATTCTTTTTGCAGCTATCGTAAATAGGATTCACTTCTTGATTTAGTTCTCAGCATGATTGTTATTGGTATATAAAAATGTTACTGATTTTTGCATGTCGATTTTGTATCCTGAAACATTAATGAAGTCATTTGTGAAATCTAGGAGTCTTTTGGAGGAGTCTTTCGTTTTTTTTTTTTTTTTTTTTTTGGTTTTTTGATCATATTATCAGTCAACAGAAATAATTTAACTTCCTATTTTCCAATATGGATATGTTTTATTTGTCTCTCCTGAATTCTCTAGCTACGACTTCTAGTACTAACTGTATTGAGTAGGAGTGTTGAAAGTGGGCATCCTTGTCTTGTTCCAGTTCTTAAAGGGGAATGCTTTAAACAGTATCATGTGCAGTATACTGTTGGCCGTGGGTTTGTTGAATATAATTTTTATTATTTTGAGTTTTGTTCCTTTGATGCCTAGTTTTTTTGAGAGTTTTTATCAGGAAGATATGCTGAATTTTATGAAATTCCTTTTCTGCATTTATTGAGATCATCACATGGTTTTTATTTTTAATTCATATGATATGGTGAATCACATTTATTTCTTTGCATATGTTTAACCATTCTTGCATCTCTGTAGTAAAACTCACTTGATTGTAGGGCATTTTATTTTTGATGTGCTGTTGGATTTGTTTTGCTACTATTTTATTGAGATTTTTGCATAGATATTCATCAGGGATATTGGTCTGTAGTATTTGTGTATGTATGTGCCCTTGAATGGCTTTGGCATCACAGTGATCCTGGCTTCATAGAATGAGTAAGGGAGGATTCTCTTCTTTACTTTTTTAAAACAGCTTCCATAGAGTTGGTACCAGTACTTTTTTTACATCTGGTAGAATTCAATTATAAATCTATCTGGTCTTTGGCTTTTCTTGGCAAGCTGGGGGAAGTTTTAAAATTACTATTTAAGTTTAATTAGTCATTACTGGTCAGTTTAGCATTTCTATTTCTTCCTGGTTCAATCTTGGGATGTTATATGTTTTCAGAAATATATATACTTTTCCTCCAGGTTTTTTAGTTTATTTGTGTAGAGATGCTCATAGTAGTTTATGATAATCTTTTGTATTTCTGTGGTATCAATTGTAATGTCACCTTTATCATTTCTTATTGTACTTACACGAATACTCTCTCTTTTTCTTGGTTACTCTATCCAGCAGTCTACCAATTTTGTTCATCTCTTCAAAGAGCCAACTTTTAATTTCATTGATCCTTTACATTTTTTTTGGTCCCAGTTTTACCAAGTTCTGATCTGTGTAGTTTTTTTTCTTTTAACTTTGGCTACTGTTTGTTCTTGATTTTCTAGTTCCTTGAGGTACAACATTAGGTTGACAATTTGAGATATTTCTACTTTTTTGATGTAGGTATTGAACCCTATTAAGTTCCCTCTTAACACTGTTTTTGCTGTATATCAGAAGTTTCGAGATGCTGTGTTACTATTTCCATTTGTTTCCAATTTCTTTAAAATTTCTGCCTTGCTTCATCATTGATATGAAGTTTGTTCAGGAGCAGGTTGTTTAATTTCCATGGATTTGTATTGCTTTGAGAGCTCCTTTTAATATTTATTTCTAGTTTTATTCCACTGTGATCCAAGAAAATGCTTGTTATGGTTTCAATTTAAAAAAATTTATTGAGACTTGCCTTGTGGACTAGTATATGGTTTATTTTTGAGAATATTCTATGCACAGATGAGAAGAATGTGTATTTTTCATGTGTTGGGTAGAATGCTCTGTAAGTGTCCATTAGGTACAAGTGGTTTAGACTCCAGTTTTAGCTCACAGTTTCTTTGTTCATTTTCTGCCTCAATGATTTGTCTAGTGCCATCAGTGGAGGTATTGAAGTCCCCCACTATTATTCCATGGCTGTACACTTTTTAAAAAATCTATGCTTTTTACAATTTTTTTATTTTTTTCTATTTTTTTAACTTTATTCATAATTGGGATTGACAAGTTTTCTTTTTTTTCCTTTTAGAGATGGAGTCTGGCTCTGTTGCCCAGGCTGGAGTGCAGTGGCATGATCTCGGCCCACTGCAAGGTCCACCTTCCAGGTTCACGCCATTCTCCTGCCTCAGCCTCCTGAGTAGCTGAGACTGCAGGCTCCTGCCACCATGCCTGGCCAACTTTTTTTTTTTTTTTTTACATTTCTCTTTTTTATTTCTATGCCTTGCTTATTTTCAAAAACAGGTTTTAACTTCTATAACATTTTCTGAATAGCACTGCTGGAAAAAAAATAAATTTATTTGCTTTTTTGGTATATAACACACTGCATTTCCTTCCTTTAAAAATTTATTTTGCCATTTTAAACTTTATTTCCTGAAAAAATTAGCATTAAATATTATTTTTATCCATAGTTGAAAAAAACTAAAGCATCCATTTTACATTTCTATATTAAAGAAATTTGAACATGTAACACATATATTTACAGTTTATAACTCACTTTTACATATGTTTCCTCAATGCAAAATTTTGCTTAATTTTAACACAGCTTAAACATAATATTGCCCATATGACAGTCTTGCTGCTTTCGATATTTTATAATCTACAATGGTAAAAGCTGGGAAACAGTTTCAAAGTTTGTGGCTTGGTATGTCAAACAGAATTTGACGTTCACAATTTGTCTAAAGTCTTTTTGCCAAAAATTCACAGCACAGTTTTATAAAGAAAGTGGGAGGAGCTTAGTTGGAGCAATTTATAGACTGTGCAGTGAGAAGTGATGTCCAGAGATTAAGTAGTCAACTTATTTATTTCCTAAATTTTATTTTTTCAGTTTAACTTATTTGTTAATTCTTTTTCTTTTTGAAAAGAGGAGACTCAAATAACTTCTTTGGAAAATGATTCTTAATTTATCTGCAGCCCTATTTTGAAATAAAGTGTATATGGTAAAGAAAAGATTTGTACCATTTCAAATTTTTTGTTAAGGATTGAAACTTGAGCTGCAAAAAGTTGTCTGTCTGTTTTTGAGACAGGGTATTGCTCTGTGGCCCAGGCTGGAGTGCAGTGGCATGATCATGACTCACTTCAGCCTTGAACTTCTGGGCTCAAGTGATCCTCCAGCCTCTGCCTTAAATGTATACATATATATTTATTATACTTTAAGTTTTAGGGTACATGTGCACAACATGCAGATTTGTTACAAAACAGAGATATAGACCAATGGAACTGAACAGAGCCCTCAGAAATAATGCCACATATCTACAACTATCTGATCTTAGACAAACCTGAAAAAAACAGGAAATGGGGAAATGATTCCCTATTTTAAAAATGGTGCTGGGAAAACTGGCTTGCCATATGTAGAAAGCTGAAACTGGATCCCTTCCTTACACCTTATACAAAATTAATTCAAGATGGATTAAAGACTTAAATATTAGATCTAAAACCATAAAACCCTAGAAGAAAACCTAGGCAATACCATTCAGGACATAGGCATGGGCAAGGACTTCATGTCTAAAACACCAAAAGCAATGGCAACAAAAGCCAAAATTGCCAAATGGGAGCTAATTAAACTAAAGAGCTTCTGCAGAGCAAAAGAAACTACCATCAGAGTGAACAGGCAACCTACAGAATGGGAGAACATTTTTGCAATCTACTCATCTGACAAAGGGCTAATATCCAGAATCTACAATAAAACACAACAAATTTACAAGAAAAAAAACAAACAACCCCATCAAAAAGTGGGCAAAGGATATGAACAGACACTTCTCAAAAGAAGACATTTATGCAGCCAAAAAACACATGAAAAAATGCTCATCATCTCTGGCCATCAGAGAAATGCAAATCAAAACCACAATGAGATACCATCTCATACCAGCTAGAATGGTGATCATTAAAAAGTCAGGGAACAACAGGTGCTGGAGAGGATGTGGAGAAATAGAAACACTTTTACACGTTTGGTGGGACTGTAAACTAGTTCAACCATTGTGGGAGTCAGTGTGGTGATTCCTCAGGGATCTAGAACTAGAAATACCATTTGACCCAGCCATCCCATTACTGGGTATGTACCCAAAAGGTTATAAATCATGCTGCTATAAAGACACATGTACAAGTATGTTTATTGTGACACTATTCACAATAGCAAAGACTTGGAACCAAGCCAAATGTCCAACAATGATAGACTGGATTAAGAAAATGTGGCACATATACACCATGGAATACTATGCAGCCATAAAAATGATGAGTTCTTGTCCTTTGTAAGGTCATGGATGAAGCTGGAAACCATCATTCTTGGCAAACTATCACAAGGACAAAAAACCAAACACTGCATGTTCTTGCTCATAGTTGGGAATTGAACAATGAGAACACATGGACACAGTATACCCGGCTAATTTTTTGTGTAGAGATGGAGTTTCTCTGTGTTAGACAGGATGCTCTCATGATCTGCCTGCCTTGGCCTCCGAAAGTGCTGGGATTACAGGCATGAGCCACTGCACCTGGCCAAGAAGTTTTCTTTTTAAATTTTATTATTTCAACATAATAATGACTTCTCAAGTAAATTGAGGAACTTTACAATGTCTTTTTTCTTCTATGGTTTTGAATTTTTGTTTTTATTATACTTTAAGTTTTGGAGTTCATGTGCACAATGTGCAGGTTTGTTACATAGGTATACATGTGCCATGTTGGTTTGCTGCACCCATCAACTCTTCATTTATATTAGGCCTATTTCTCCTAATGATATCCCTGCACCAGCCCCCAACCCCCTAACAGGCCCCTGTGTGTGGTGTTCCCCTCCTGGTGTCCATGTGTTCTCATCATTCAACTCCCACTTATGAGTGAGAACATGCAGTGCCAAGACCAGCTTAGTCAGGGAGACAGTAACCCACTGGCGCTAGAGAAATTAAAGACACACACTGAAATATAGAGGTGTGAAGTGGGAAATCAGGGGTCTCACAGCCTTCAGAGCTGAGAGCCTGAACAGAGATTTAACCATGTACTTATTAACAGAAAACCAGTCATGAGCATTGTTTCTGTAGATATTAAATTAACTAAAAGTATCCCTTATGGGACACAAAGGGGTGGGCCAAATTAAAGGAATAGGTTGGGCTAGTTAACTGCAGCAGGAGCATGTCCTTAAGGCACAGATCACTCATGCTATTGTTTGTGGCTTAAGAATGCCTTTAAGTGGTTTTCTGCCCTAGGCGGGCCAGGAGTTCCTTTCCTTCATTCCTGTAAACCCACAACCTTCCAGCTTGGGCGTTAGGGCCATTATGAACATGTTACAGTGCTGCAGAGATTTTGTTTATGGCCAGTTTTGGGGCCAGTTTATGACCAGATTTTGGGGGGCCTGCTCCCAACAATGCAGTGTTTGGTTTTCTCTTCTTGTGTTACTTTGCTGAGAATGATGGTTTCCAGTTTCATCCATACCCCTGCAAAGGACATTAACTCATCCTTTTTTTATGGCTGCATAGTATTCCATGAAGTATATGTGCCACCACATTTTCTTTATCGAGTCTACCATTGATGGGCATTTGGGTTGGTTCCAAGACTTTGCTATTGTGAACAGTGCTGCAATAAACATACATGTGCATGTGTCTTTATAGTCAAAAGATTTATAATCTTTTAGGTATATATCCAGCACTGGGATTGCTGGGTCAAATGCTATTTCTAGTTCTAGATCCTTGAGGAATCACCACACTGTCTTCCACAATGGTTGAACTAATTTACATTCCCACCAACAGTATAAAAGCATTCCTATTTTGCCACATTATCTCCAGCATCTGTTGTTTCCTGACTTTTCAATGATCACCATTCTAACTGGCATGAGATGGTATCTCATTGTGGTTTTGATTTGCATTTCTCTAATGACCAGTGATGATCAGAATTTTTTCACAAGTTTTCTGGCTGCATACATGTCTTCTTTTGAGCAGTGTCTGTTCATAATCTTTCCCCATTTTTTGATGGGGTTGTTTGTTTTTTCTTGTAAATTTGTTTAAGTTCTTTGTAGCTTCTGATATTAACCCTTTGTCAGACGGATAGATTACAAAAATTTTCTCCCATTCTGCAGGTTGCCTGTTCACTCTACTGATAGTTTCTTTTGCTGTGCAGAAGCTCTTTAGTTTAATTAGATCCCATTTGTCGATTTTGGCTTTTGTTGCCAATGCTTTTGGTGTTTTATTCATGAAGTCTTTGCCCACCCCTATGTACTGAATTGTATTGCCTATGTTTTCTTCTAGGATTTCTATGGTTTTAGGTCTTATGTTTAAGTCTTCAATCCATCTTGAATTAATTTTTGTATAAGGTGTAAGGAAGGGATCCAGTTTCAGCTTTCTGCATATGGCTATCCAGTTTTCCCAGCAACATTTATTAAATGGGGAATCCTTTCCTCATTTCTTGTTTTTGTCAGGTTTGTCAAAGATCAGATGGTTGTAGATGTGTAGCATTATTTCGGAGGCCTCTATTTTGTTCCACTGGTCTATATATCTGTTTTGGTACCAGTACCATGCTGTTTTGGTTACTTTAGCCTTCTAGTATAGTTTGAGGTCAGGTAGCGTGATGCCTCTAGCTTTATTCTTTTTGCTTAGAATTGTCTTGGGTTGTATGGGCTCTTTTTTTTGTTCCATATGAAATTTAAAGGATTTTTTTGCAAATCTGTGAAGAAAGTCAGTGGTAGCTTGACGGGGATAGCATTGAATCTATAAATGATTTTGGGCAGTATGGCCATTTTCACGATATTGATTCTTCCTATCCATGAGCATGGAATATTCTTTCATTTGTTTGTGTCCTCTTTTATGTCCTTGAGCAGTGGTTTGTAGTTCTTGAAGAGGTCCTTCACATTCCTTTTAAGTTGGATTCCTAGGTATTTTATTCTCTTTGAAGCAATTGTGAATGGGAGTTCACTCATGATTTGGCTGTCTGTTTGGCTTTTATTGGTGTATAGGAATGCTTGTGATTTTTGCACATTGGTTTTGTATCCTGAGACTTTGGTGAAGTTGCTTATCAACTTAAGGAGATTTTGCGCTGAGACGATGGGGTTTTCTAAATATACAATCATGTTATCTGCAAACAGAGACAATTTGACTTCCTCTTTTTCTATTTGAATACCCTTCATTTCTTTTGCCTGATTGCCCTGGCCAGAACTTCTAATAGTATGCTGAATAGGAGTGGTGAGAGAGGGCATACTTGTCTTATGCCAGTTTTCAAAAGGAATGCTTCCAGTATTTGCCCATTTGGTATGATATTGGCTGTGGGCTTGTCATAAATAGCTCTTATTATTTTGAGATACATTCCATGAATACATAGTTTATTGAGAGTTTTTAGCATGAAGGGCTGTTGAATTTTGTTGAAGGCCTTTTCTGCATCTATTGAGATAATCATGTGGTTTTTGTCATTGGTTCTGTTTATGTGATGGATTACATTTATTGATTTGTATATGCTGAACCAACCTTGAATCACAGGGATAAAGGCGACTTGATTGTGGTGGGTAAGCTTTATGATGTGCTGCTGGATTCAGTTTGCCAGGATTTTATTGAGGATATTCACGTCAATGTTCATCAGGGACATTGGCCTAAAATTTTCTTTTTTTGTTGTGTCTCTGTCAGGTTTTGGTATCAGGATGATGCTGGCCTCATAAAATGGGTTAGGGAGGATTCCCTCTTTTCTATTGATTGGATTAGTTTCAGAAGGAATGATACCAACTCCTCTTTGTACATCTGGTAGAATTCGGCTGTGAATCCATCTGGTCCTGGACTTTTTTTGATTGGTAGGCTATAAATGATTGCCTCAATTTCAGAGCCTGTTATTGGTCTATTCAGAGATTCAACTTCTTGGTTTAGTCTTTGGAGGGTGTATGTGTCCAGGAATTTATCCGTTTCTTCTAGAATTTCTAGTTTATTTGCTTAGAGGTGTTTGTCGTATTCTCTGATGGTAGTTTGTATTTCTGTGGGCTCGGTGGTAATATCCTCTTTATCAAATTTTATTGCATCGGTTTGATTCTTCTCTCTTTTCTTTATTAGTCTTGGTAGCGCTCTATCAATTTTGTTGATCTCTTCAAAAAACCAAGTCCTGGATTCATTGATTTTTTGAAGGGTTTTTCTGTGTCTCTGTCTCCTTCAGTTCTGCTCTGATCTTAGTTATTTCTTGCCTTCTGCCAGCTTTTAAATGTGTTTGCTCTTGCTTCTCTAGTTCTTTTAATTGTGATGATCGGGTGTCGATTTTAGATCTTTCCTGCTTTCTCTTGTGAGCATTTTGTGCTATAAATTTCCACCTACACACTGCTTTAAATGGTCCCAGAGATTCTGGTATGTTGAGTCTTTGTTCTCATTGGTTTCAAAGAACATCTTTATTTTTGCCTTCATTTCGCTATTTACCTGGTAGTCATTCAGGAGCAGGTTTTTCAGTTTCCTTGTAGTTGAGCGGTTTTGAGTGAGTTTCTTAATCCTGAGTTCTAATTTGATTGCACTGTGGCCTGAGAGACAGTTTGTTATGATTTCTGTTCTTTTACATTTGCTGAGGAGTGTTTTACCTCCAATTATGTGGTCAATTTTAGAATGAGTGCGATGTGGTGCTGAGAAGAATGTATATTCTGTTGATTTGGGGTGGAGAGTTCTGTAGATGTTTACTAGTCTGCTTGGTCCAGAGCTGAGTTCAAATCCTGGATGTCCATGTTAATTTTCTGTCTCAGTCATCTGTCTAATATTGACAGTGGGGTGTTAAATTCTCCCATTATTATTGTGTGGGAGTCTATGTCTCTCTATAGGTCTCTAAGAACTTGCTTTATGAATTTGGGTGCTCCTGTATTGGGTGAATATATATTTAGGATAATTAGCCCTTCTTGTTGAAATGATCCCTTTACCATTATGTAATGGCCTTCTTTGTCTCTTTTGATCTTTGTTGGTTTAAAGTCTATTTTTTCAGAGACTAGGATTGCAACCCCTGCATTTTTTGGCTTTCCATTTGGTTGGTAGATCTTCCTCCATCCCTTTATTTTGAGCCTATGTGTGTCTTTGCACATGACATGGGTCTTCTGAACACAGCACCCTGATGGGTCTTGACTCTTTATCCCATTTGCCAGTCTGTGTCTTTTAATTGGGGTATTTAGCCCATTTACATTTATGGTTAATATTGTTATGTGTGAATTTGATCCTGTCCTTATGATGCTAGTTGGTTGTTTTGACCATTAGTTGATGCACTTTTTTCATAGTGTCGATGGTCTTTACAATTTGGCATGTTTTTGCAGTGGCTGGTACTGGTTGTTCCTTTCTATGTTTAGTGCTTCCTTCAGGAGCTCTTGTAAGGCAGGTCTCATGGTGACAAAATCTCTCAGCATTTGCTTGTCTGTAATGGATTTTGTTTTTCCTTCACTTATGAAGCTTAGCTTAACTGGATATGAAATTCTGTGTTGAAAATTCTTTTCTTTAAGAATGTTGAATATTGGCCCCCACCCTCTTCTGGCTTGTAGGGTTTCTGCAGAGAGATTCACTGTTAGTCTGATTGCCTTTTCATTGTGGGTAACCTGACTTTTCCCTCTGGCTGCCCTTAACACTTTTTCCTTCATTTCAACCTTGGTGAATCTTACAATTATGTGTCTTTGGGTTGCTGTTCTTGAGGCATAACTTTGTGGTGTTCTCTGTATTTCCTGAATTTGAATGTTGGCGTGCCTTGCAAGGTTGGGGAAGTTCTCCTGGATAATATCCTGAAGAGTGTTTTCAAACTTGGTTCCATTCTCCCTGTCACTTTCAGGTACACCAACCAAGTGTAGATTTGGTATTTTCACATAGTCCCATATTTCTTGGAGGCTTTGTTCATTTCTTTTCACTCTTTTTTCCCTAATCTTGTCTTCTTGCTTTATTTCATTAAGTTGATCTTCAATCACTGATATCCTTTTTTCCACTTGATTGATTCAGGTATTGAAACTTGTGTATCTTCACAAAGTTCTCTTGCTGTGTTTTTCAGCTCCATCAGGTCATTTAAGCTCCTCTTGACATTGGTTATTCTAGTTAGCAATTCCTCTAACGTTTTTTCAAGGTTCTTGGCTTCCTTGTATTGGGTTAGAACATGCTTCTTTAGCTTGGAGGAGTATGTTATTACTCACCTTCTGAAGCCTACTTCTGTCAATTTGTCAAACTCATTCAAACTCCATCCAGTTTTGTTCCCTTGTTTATGATGAGTTGTGTTCCTTTGGAGGAGAAGAGGCATTCTGGTTTTTTGAATTTTCAGCCTTTCTGCACTGATTTCTCCCCACCTTTGTAGTTTTATCTACTTTTGGTCTTTGATGTAGGTGACCTACCGATGGGGTTTTGGTGTGGATGTCCTTTCTGTTGATGTTGATGGTATTATTTCTGTTTGTCAGTTTTCCTTCTAACAGCCAGGACCCTCAGCTACAGGTCTGTTGGAGTTTGCTGGAGGTCCACTCTGGACCCTGTTTTCCTGGGTATCACCAGCAGAGGCTGCAGAACAGCAACTATTGCTGCCTGATCTTTCCTCTGGAAGCTTTGTCCCAGAGGGTCACCAGCCAGATGCCAGCCAGAGTTCTCCTGTATGAGGTGTCTATTGGCCCCTACTGGGAGATGTCTCCAAGTCAGGCTACATGGGGGTCAGGGACCCACTAGAGGAGGCAGTCTGTTCATTATCAGAGCTCGAAGGCTGAGCTGGGAGAACTTTGCTCTCTTCAGAGCTGTCATGCAGAGATGTTTAAGTCTGCTGAAGCTGTGCCCCTGGTGTCCCTTCCCCCAGGTGCTCTGTCCCAGGGAGATAGGGGTTTTATCTATAAGTCCCTGACTGAGGCTGCTGCCTTTTGTTCAGTGATGCCCTGCCCACAGATGTGGAATCTAGAGAGGCAGTCCGCTCTTCTGAACTGTGGTGGGTTCTGCCCAGTTTGAATTTCCTGGCAGCTTTGTTTACACTGAAGCATAAAACTGCCTACTCAAGACTCAGCAATGGCAGATGCCCCTCCCCCCACCAAGCTCAAGCATCCCAGGTCAATCTCATACTGCTGCACTAGCAGTGAGATTTTCAAGCCAATGGATCTTAGCTTGCTGGGCTCTGTGGGCTTGGCACCCACCAAGCCAGGCACTGGAGGGAATCTTCTGGTCTGCTGGTTGCCAAAACGATGGGAAAAGCATAGTATCTTGGCAGGAGTGTACTGTTCCTCCTGGTACAGTCTCTCACAGCTTCTATTGGCTAGGAAAGGGAAATTCCCTGATCCATTTCACTTCCTGGGTGAGGCAACACCTTGCCCCGCTTTGGCTCACCCTCTGTGGGCTGCACCCCCTGTCCAATCAGTCCCAATGAGATGAACCAGGTACCTCAGTTGGAAATGTAGAAATCACCTGCCTTCTGCATCAGTCTCACTGGGAGCTGCAGACTGGAGCTGCTCCTATTCCACTGTACACCTTTTCTTAGGCCTAGTAGTATTTGTTTTATGTATCTGGGTGCTCTCATGTTGGGTGTTTATGTATTTGTGATTGTTATAACTTGTTGAATTTATACATTGTCATTAGATAATAACCTTCTTTGTCTTTTTTTTTTTACTGTTGTTGATTTAAAAGTCTGTTATGTTTGATATAAGTATGGCTACTCTTGCTTGCTTTGGGTTTTTTTTTTTGCATGGTATATATTTTCCCACACATTTACCTTGAGCCTGCAAATTGTCTTCAACAATTTTGTGGGTTTGTAATAAGCAGCATCTGGTTGAATTTTTTTTTTTTTTGAGATAGAATCTAGCTCCATCTCCCAGGCTGGAGTGATGTGGCATGATCTCTGCTCACTGCAATCTCTGTCTCCTGGGTTCAAGCAATTCTCCTACCTCAGCCTCCCAAGTAGCTGGTATTACAGATGTGTGCCACCACACTCAGCTAATTTTTGTATACTTAGTGGAAACAGGGTTTCACCATGTTGGACAGGCTGGTCTCAAACTCCTGATGTCAGGTGATCCACGTGCCTTGGTCTCCCAAAGTGCTGGGATTACAGGCATGAGCCACTGTGCCCAGCCTGGATTTTTTTTAATCCCTTCCACCTGTCTATATCCTTTATGTGGAGCATTTAATCATTCCCATTCATAGTTGATATTGATATGTGAGTTTTTTTCCTGTCATAATGGTAATTGTTACCTAATGGCTTTGTAGTTTCAGTTGTGTAACTGCTTTATAAGACCTGTAAATTTTATACTTTTGCATGTTTTTATGATGGTGAATATGTTAGACCATTCTTACATTGCTATAAAGGAATACCCGGGACTGGGTAATTTAGAAACAAAAGAGGTCTAATTGGCTCACAGTTCTTCAGGCTGAACAAGCATGGCATTGGCATCTTCTTGACTTCTAGAGAGGCCTCAGGAAGCTTTTACTCATGGTGGAAGGTGAAGTGGGAGCAGGCATGTCACACAGCCAGAGCAGGAGCAATGTGTGGGGAAGATGTCACAGACTTTAAGATAACCCGATCTAAAGAGAACTCACTCACTATCACGAGGACACCACGAAGTCATGAGGGATCCACCTCCATGACCCAAACACCTTTCATTAGGCCCCACCTCCAACATTGAGGGTGACATTTCAATGTAAGATTTGGGTGGAGACAAATATCAAAACTCTATCATTCCACCCCCATCCTCCCCAATCTCATGTTTTTGTCACACTGCAAAACACAATCATTCCTTCCCAATAGCCCCCCAAAGTCTTAATTCATTCCAGCATTAACTCAAAAGTACCAAGTCCAAGTCCATAGTCTCACCTGGAGATTAGTTTCTTCCATCTACAAGCCTGTAAAATCAAAATGGGTTATGTACTTCCAAGAAACAATAGTAGTACAGGCTTTGGGTAAACATTCCCTTTATAAAAGGGAGAAATCAGCCAAAAGAAAGGGGCTATAGGCCCCATGCAATTTCAAAGCCCAGCAAGGCAGTCATTAAGCTTTAAATCTCCCAAATACTCTCCTTTGACTCTATGTCCCACATCCAGGGCATGCTGTTGTAAGGAGTGGACTCCCAAAGCCTTGGGCTGCTCTGCCCTGTGACTTTTCCATGCTTAGGTTGCAAGCTCAACCATTCTGGATTCTGGAGTGTAGCAGCTCCCTTTCTACAGCTCCACTAGGCAGAGCTCTAGTAGGGACTCTGTGTGGGGCCTCATTAGAGGTTCTCTATAAGGGCTCCACGCCTGCAGCAGGCTTCTGCCTGGGCATCTAGGCTTTCTCATACATTTTCTGAAATGTAGATGGAGGCTGCCAAGCCACCTTCACTCTTGCACTCTGTGTACCAGCAGACTTAATACCACATGGAAGCTGCCAAAGCTTATGGCTTGTGCCCTCTAGAGTGGCAACCTGAGCTGTGCCAGGATCCCTTTGAGCTGTGGCAGAAGCTGGAGCAGCCTGGGATGTGGGGATCAGTGTCCATTGCTAGAGAGGTAGTGTGATCTTTTGGGTGTGTTGCAACACTCTTTTTTTCTATGGTCCCAGAATTCTTATGCTGGTTCCTTTTTGGATTTACTTTTGTTTGGATAGAAATTTATTCCCCTCTTGAGGGTGTGACTATATATTGTGTAGGATCCTTTGACTTTGCTTCTGGGTACTTTCAGGGGGCCAAAGCTATGAATTTTTTTATGATAGCCTTAGTGTAATGGTTTTCTCAAATACTATTCTTTGTACATTGCAGTGGCAGTGGATTGGGCATGTGAGAAGGATCACCACCTCCTGCAAAGATGAGCAGGGGGAAGTCTCTTATTTTATTCCCCAGCATTGTGCACTTCTGTCAGCAGGGATTGTATTGGGTTGTTTAGTTTTACCTACAGGTCAGTAGGTGGCACTTGCAGATACAAGCCAGCTGAGCACTGTGCAGTTGTGTGGGCAGTTTAATAAGCTGTGCAGGTTGACTTCCAAGCCAGTAGGTGGCACTTGCAGATACAAGCCAGCTGAGCACTGTGCAGTTGTGTGGGCAGTTTAATAAGCTGTGCAGGTTGACTTCCAAGCCGGTAGGTGGCATTTCCAAGAGAGAGGGAGCAGTGAAATTTTTCCTTGGATTTTGTTCATTACAGAAGGTCTGGGTGTCTCATGTAAGGGGTGGTGCCATGGAACTCCCAGGGCTCCCTGTCCTATGCTCTGCTGCTGCAGTGGTTGGATGGGGCAAAGCCAGGCATAGCTGGGTGTGGGAAGTCCTGAACCAGGATCTCCAAAGCTGGTGCAAGTGCTGATTCTGCTGGGGGTTTGGGGTCAGGTCTCAGGCTACTGGAGCAACCCTCCAGGAAGGGGCAGAGCCACTTCTGCTGCATCAAAGCACCTTCATGCTAGAGGGGAAGGGTGGCCATGAATCAGCAGCTGGAAGTGGCAGTGGGACCTGCTCCACCCCCAAACCTCCAACCCCATGGGTTTCCCTACAGCATTAGGCCACCAACAGCTGGCCAGAACCCCTAGGCACATCCTAAGCTGTCTGTGTTCAGATGGAAAAGCCTCCCCAGGCCATGAAACTCCTTGTCTGGGGCAGAAACTTTGGCTCTCAGGCTACACCCTTCCTGGTCTGGTACTATGAAGGGAGGGGTACCCAGTTCCTGTACAACAGTATGAACCCACACCACACTCTTCTCTCACTTCTGGCTGTGGGGGGCTCCAGATCAGATCAGATCAGATCACAAATCTCATCTCCATGCTCCTGGATGGCATGCTTGAATTGTGCAGGGATAGGATCAGGCCAGCAGCCTTGCTCTTGGGGTTCCTGGACTCAAGTGCTGGCTGTGTTAGGGAGGGCAAGCTGGTCCCTGGCCAGTGGAGGAACACTCACGTAGGGCAACAGTGGCTGCACTGTGGGCCTGCCTCTTGGAAGGGTGGTCCTCTCTCCATAGGAATGGCTAGGCAGACAGCTTTGGGAGAGACTGGCAGACAAGGGGCATGTGGTCCAAATGACCTCAGTCCCACAGCAGAAGCAGTGGAACCTCTCCTTGAGGCATGTGAGAGCAACTGCCCTCCCCTCTCAGTACCTGGCCCAGCAGCCAGCAGTGGCAGTGGCAGCCTCAGGGCAGGAAAGAGATCCCTGGGGAATGGGCTCCTAGAATGGCACCATGCTGCAGCTGTCCAGTGCTTAGAAGCTTGTGAGACTCCATGTAAGTTTGAGAAGCACCTGTGCATGATGTCCAGGCAGCTCTCTATGCCAGTCCAGAGGCCTATGGGGTTGAGGGACTCTCCTATAGCTAGGATTATGGAAGTCTGCAGCAGAAATATGGAGCTCTGAGGTTCCTTCACTTACCCCTTCTTTGGGTCTGGGGCAGCTCTTGGCTCCTAGCAACCCCAAACAGGTAGCCCCATATCTCCTTCCTTCACCCTCAGTGTCTCCTGTTGCCTCTTTGTTGAATTCCAGTGCTCTTTCTCACATGATCTGTTTAAAGTGTGAATATCCACTCGATATTTTGGTTCCTTTCTGTGGAAGAGGTGTACCCCAGCTGAATCTAGTCAGTCATCTTGAAGTTGCATATTTTTTAATTGTAAATTTTTAATACAATGTAGCATCTCATAAATGTATTAGTTTTAATAGTTTATAAATTTTGATTTGCTACACACACAAAATTATTGTATGCAAATAATGACAGTTTAAAATTTTTCCTGGTCATTTTTATAAATGCCACTTATTTCTTTTCTTTGCCTTATTGCACTGGTTAGATTCTCCAGCACAATGTGGAATAGATGTAATTATAATGGATAGTGTTGCATTGTTCCTGACTCCCAGAGAAAGGTTTTAGTATTTCCTGATTAAGTACAATGTTGGCTGTAGGGTGTTTGTTAATAGGTTTTATCCTACTGAGGAAGTTCTATTCCTAGTTTTCTTAAACTTTTTAAAAATCATGAATGTATGTTAAATCTTATCAAGTTTTTTCTCTATTTACTGAATTGATCATTTGTTTTACTACTTAATTTTGTTCATGCAGTGAATTACATGAGTTGATTTTTTTTTGAGACAGGGTCTCACTCAGTTGCCCAGACTGGAGGGCAGTGACACAATCACCAATCACTGCAGCCTTAACTTCCTGGGCTCAAGCGATCCTCCCACCTCAGCCTACCAAGTAGATGGAACTATGGCACATGCCACCACACCTGGCTAATTAAAAAAAATTTTTTTTTTTTTGGTATAGATGGTGGTCTCAGTATTTTGCCCCAGCTGGTCTTGAACTCCTGAGATCAAGTGATCTGCCCACCTCAGCCTCCCAAAGTGCTGGGATTACAGTGTGAGCCACTGCATGTGGCCATGAATTGATTTTGAATGTGAAATCAGCATTTCATTCCTGGGACAAAACTTACTTGCTCATGATACATTATTATTTTTATATATGGCTGTATTTTATTTGCTAAATATTGGGTTTAGAATTTTTATGTCTGTGTTAATGAGAGATATTTATCTGATTTTTTTTTCTTATAATGCCCTTTTTCATTTTCTCTAATCCCTGAAAATGTTGATATAAAATTGGTAGTATTTTTTAAAAGTGATATGTAGAATTCACTGATAAAGCTACATGGGATGTAATCTTGATATTTTTGGGAGAAGTCAGGGGAAATTTTTCAAGAGCGAATTTAGCACATGTATGTTATTCAGGTTTTGCTTGTGTGTGTGTGTGTGTGTGTGTGTTTAGAAAGTTGCGTTTTTCCAAAGAAATGATAAATGTCTGAGATAATGGATATGCTAATTACCCTGAATTAGTACTATACATTATGTGTATCAAAATGTCACTATTTACCCCATAAATATGTACAATTATTATTTGTCAATAAAAATTAAAAGTTGCTTAGTATAAATATTTTAAATTTGCATTTCTCTGGTTACTAATGGAGTTGAAAGTTTTTTCATACTAATGAAGTTGGAAGTTTTTCAAGAATGACCATTCATTCTTCTTTTGGAAATTGTTCTTGTCCTTTGCTCATTTTGTAGCTGAATGATTTCTAATTAACTTGTAAGACTCTTTGCATATGGAGGATGCATACATTTTCTTTATGCAATCGAAATATTGTTTTTACAGACATTTTTGAATGACAAAAAATAGAAAACTGTGTTTTTCAAAGCAGAGGTCCATTTCTTTTTAACTGGCAAGGACATTAGCAAAATTCATTTGTAATGTCTTCTTATTATCTTGTTAAGATCTGTAGAATCTACAGCATAGTCTTTTCATTGCTGATTCTCATAATTTGTTTTTTTCCTTATATTTTAAAACCAATTTTGCTGAGGAAATTAGTTTTATTAATTTTTACACAAAACCAACCCTTATCTTTATGTATTTTCTCTATTTTTAAATTAATTTTATCCCAAGTATCTCTGTCTTCTACTTACTATTCATATTATACCATGTTTTATGCATTTATTTTGCTCTACTATTTCTAGCTTCTGGAGATGAAAGCTTAGTTCTTTTCCTTTAATCTTTTTTTATTTTATAATAATTGCATTTAAAGCTATATATTTCTCTCTGAGCAATTCTTTAGCTTCATCTAGTATTTTTTTGTTTTTACTGCCTTTCAGTTAAAATTCGTTAAAAATTTTTCATTGGCACTTCTTTAATATATGAATAATTTAGAATTGTGTTGCTTGATTTGGAAATAATTGGGGGATGTTTAGTTATATATTTGTTATAAATTTTTAGTTGAAGCCTACTATTATTAGATATGTATTCTGTATGGTTTAGTCCTTTGAAATGTACTGCATCTTGTACTGTGGCCCAGTGTATTTTCTATTGTGGTGTGCGTTCCATGAGCACTTAGAGATAAATAGAATAATCTTACATTTGTTTTCTCTTTCCCCGCTCCCTTACTAATACACCTTCAGCTAACCTGACTGAAACTGTGTGATAAACTCAAGACTTTTTAGGGAATGACATTGCTTTATTTGCATTCAAATCAAGTTTTCTTGATTTGTTCTGAAGTTAACATTTATCGTCTTCTGGGAGTGAGTTCAGATGCCATCTGCAACACCACAGCTTAACCTTTCACAGTTGAGTTTAAACTTGAGTCTAGTTATAGGTCTAGAAGCAAAGAGGGATGATGAAGATGGGTCTTGAGGGAAATCAACATTGTTTTGCTGGGAAACTGCTTCAGGGAAGGACATATAATTTCCTCAGGCAATGCAAGGTTAAACCTTCAGTAGGGGTGAAGAGGTTTCTTCCACTAAGAGTGAAGGAAAAGTTCTACTAGAGGTGGGGAGGCCTCTTCAGCTGGCAAAGCAGGCTTATCTTTTCTCTGTTCCATCTTCTCAGTATCCTCCTTCTGAAGCAGAAACATAGTTTCATCCATGACTGTTTTCTCTCTAATCTTCATCCAATATCAAGTTATTTTCCTCAAAATTCATTAATGTATCTTAAACTGTCTCTATTACTCTGCGTTAGTTTCGGTTTCTTAGATGCATATCTGAAATTGAGAATTTTTACAAAAGTGACTTATAAGGAGAAGGGGTTAAGGGAAGCTAACTGTGGTAGAGGGAAGAAAGGACATGATCTCAACTGGAGTCTGGCTTCAGATGTGGTCTCAATTGAAGTCTGCCTCAATTGAGTCTGGAGACATTGAAGCTCTGGAGGATACATTGTATTATACAACAACCTTTTAAACTTTCATGTCTGTTAGTCATTGGCCACTGCTGGGTCCTGACGGTGGGCATAATCTTCTGGGTGTTGCACCTCCTATTTTCTGTGGTGCAATTGTCCAGGGAAGGGTGGGGCTGTGAGTTGTTAGCAGCCCAGACACAGCAGGTGGGGCATGAGTTCACTTACCAGGCAAAGGGCATTTGAGCTGGATGCAACAGTGTCCCTAAAACTCGGCATCTCTTGGGAGTCACCAAAGTTCAGACTCCCATTTATTCACACCTAAATCATTATAATTACCTCCTAGCTGTTCTTCTCTTGGGAGGCTTGACCCTTCAATCCATTTTTCATACTGTAGCTAGAGTTATCATTCCCAAAACAAATCCAACTACATTTCTTGCTAGTTTAAAAGTACTTTCACTATTTTCTCCATGGTACTTAGTATTTATTTTTAACACAATTATGAGACCCTTTTTGATCTTACCAAGATCCTACTTTCCAGCTTCATGTCTTGTATTTTCCCTTTTACAACCTCAGTGTCCTACACTGGCACACAACGGGGGTTCAATAAATAATTGTTGAATGAAAAGATAAATTGATAATTACAGTCATAGCAAATTGTTTGGGTTTCCTGCTGACTCTTTCTCATCTTCTGGCCTTTGTTACTTATTCCCTCTCATAGATGCACTCTTAGCTCAACCTTATGCCTACTTATTCTGCTGACCCCTTTTCTGCCTTTGGCTTCTGTTTTTTCTTTTTCTTTTTCTTTTTTGAGACAGAGTCTTGCTCCATCAGCCAGGCTGCAGTGCAGTGGCAAGATCTTGGCTCACTGCAACCTCTTCCTCCTGGGTTGAAGTGATTCTTCTTCCTCAGCCTCCAAAGTAGTTGGGATTACAGACATGCACCACCACGCCCAGCCAATTTTTGTATTTTTAGTAGAGACAGGGTTTCACCATGTTGGGCAGGCTGATCTTGAACTCCTGACCTCAAGTAATCCACCCTCCTTGGCCTCCCAAAGTGCTGCGATTACAGGCATGAGCCACTGTGCCTGGTCAGCTTCTGTTTTTGATGTCTTTTCATCTAGGCATCCTCTTTAGATCTCCTAGGTCTTTGTTGTGTGTCCTTCTAACATGCTTTCACAGCACTCTGTAATTCCATGATCTTACTATTTATAGTATTATGTTGTAATTCTCTGTTCTCTTCTTGAAGTGTCTCAGAGTATCCTAACTTTTGTGAAAAGAGGACCCTGGTTTCTCTTTATTCACCACTAAGCCCCAGAAACTATCAATATGCCTGATACATTCCTGGGGATAAAAAGTATTTGTTGATTAAGGAATAAAGAATGCAAGGAATAAGTGGAATACAGTTATCCTGAAATTGCTTTGCGTGTAGCTATATAATTTGAAAAACAGCTTTTAGACTGGGTGTGGTGGCTCACACCGACAATCCAGCACTTTGGGAGGCTGAGGTGGGCAGATCACAAGGTCAGGAGATTGAGACCATCCTGGCCAACATGGTGAAATCCCATCTCTACTAGCCAGGCATAGTGGCAGGTGCCTGTAGTCCTAGCTACTTGGGAGGCTGAGACAGGGGAATCACTTGAACCTTGGAGGTGGAGGTTGCAGTGAACCAAGATCGTGCCACTGTACTCCAGCCTGGCAACAGAGAGAGAGTATGTCTCAAAAACAACAAACAAAACAGCTTTTAATATGAAAATGTTACCAAAAAGCAAACTGATTGATAGAAAAATATAAACAGCCCATATACATAAGATAATAAAATTTTACTGGGAGTAGGAAAAATATCAAGATAAACTACATGTTCATATGCTGAGAATGCAGTTTCAATTTCTTTCTCATTGTTTCAATAGGAGTTAAAAAATGTGGTTTCCCTATGAGGTCCAACCAGAATTCTTAGTCTGAAGGTAGAAAATACTTTCCTAGCCTCCACTACTACTTTTGCTTTATATTTTATTGAATTTATTCATTTTCATTAATCCTTTTATTCATTGATTCTGTTTATGTTATACCAGACATGGTACCTTGTAGGAACTATTGTTATCTATCGGGCAAGTACTTTATGGAGTATAACTGTATATTTAATAAATAGAAATTTCTCCTTGATATCAAAACATCTTCTTTATTTGAACCATCACTCTTTCTGGTTGATTATCAGTATAAAAAGGGTAACATGAGTAATACAAAATGATTCTGAAGCCTACAAGGACATTTGGAATCATGGTATAAACTTCATTGTTTACCCATCAGATGCTAAATAGTTCTTTGCTTTTATAGCCCTGAAGTAGTTAGACAGCATAATATTTCAGAAAACAAAGGCCATTAATTTTGATATATAAAAATGAAAGAATTATTAATGAAAAAGTTATATTTTTAATGAACTAACATATACAATGTGTCCAGCATAGTACTTGTCTCAATAAATGATAGCTGTTATAATGATCTGATCTTTCTGGCAGGGTATCATGGTAGTTAAGCACATGGTTTGGGAAATCAGTGAGATTCTGATTACTATCTATTTTATACTTCTATTTTGACACTGTCCCCTTCTCTCAGTTTCCTCTTTGGTAAATGGGGATAAGAATAATGCCTCCCTCAGTTTGTTATGGACATTATTACTTAATATAGATATATTTATTTTATTACTTATTTTACATTTATTAGAAGGAAGGCCTATGAGTCTCATATATATGGATGAAGCTAGTGAAACTAAGCCCCAAATTGGTAGAATTTTCCCAGTTTGTGAGAATAATACACGGTTAGGTTTTCTCCTTTTTCTTGAACCCATTTTGACTCCCCTCAAGGCATCATCTATGGATCACTGTGGTTAATTATTTTATTTATCCAATAAGTATTCCTTGCTGACATTACCCAAAATGTCCTTTTGACCCTTGCCTCAGCTGAATCATGTTGGGCTCCAGTCACATTTATTTGACACTTGAAATAGCTTTCCTACTACACAATTTCCTAATGGCATTTTTCATCTGAGCATTCCTCAAGGTGTAGATTAAGGGGTTTAACATAGGAGTTATCATAGTGTAGAATACAGCAACTGCTTTATCAATGGGTAAAGTAGCTGAAGATCTCATGTACACAAATATGCAGGGTATAACGAATAAGATGACAACTGTGATGTGGGAGACACAGGTGGAGAGGCCTTTGTGCCTTGCCTCTAAGCTGTGGGTCCTTAAGGAGTACAGTATGACCACATAGGAGACCAGGGGCAAGAGAAATTTTAACAGGCATATGAACCCACTGTTGGCAGCAACGAAGAGTCCTAGAGTGTGGGTATTAGTGCAGGCAAGATTGAGCAAAGGATTGAGATCACACGTAAAGTGATCTATGACATTAGAACTACAGAAAGGTAATTGGAAGATGAAGAGGATCTGTATGGTTGCATGAAGAAAGCCTCCTACCCATGACACTCCCACTAGCAGGCTACAAACATGCTGCTTCATGATGGTGGTATAGTCCAAGGGCTTGCAGATGACCACAGAGCAGTCATAGGCCATTACAGTAAGTAGGATGACCTCAACACCTCCCAAAAAAATGTTCTCCAAAGACTTGAGTCATACATCCATTGAGTAAGATAATCTTGTTTTCATAGAGTGAATCTGTGATCAGCTTAGAGGCATTGACAGAGGAATAGCAGGCATCAATAAAGGACAGATAGGCCAGGAAAAATTACATGGGGGACCTCAGTGATGGGCTGGCAGTGATGGTGACCACAATGAGCGCATTTCCTATCATGGTGGTGATGTAGATGACAAAACACAACAAATATGATTTTCTGCATTTTTGGATTCTCTGTAAGCCCCAATAGAATAAACTCTGCCACATTGTTTCTATTCACCATGTATTTCAAATGGTGGCTAATTACATTACCTGAAAAGAAAACAATTTTTATTAATACATCTTTAAATTTGTTAAACTTCTCCATTGTAATTTGTAGTATAATAAATTCTTGGATTCTACTGGGTTGTGATTTGAAGATTTTTTCTGAGACAGGAAAAAAGTTTTGGGTTTTGGAGGTTTACTGAAATTGCCTCCCTGGTGAAAACTGTGCTACGAGTTTTGATATGAGAAACTTTTGTAGCACACAGGCAGGAGACCATCTGTGAACACTTAATCATCCGAAACAACTAAAAGTTGAATGATTGCACACATAGTGGCAACTAAGCCTGAAAAGATTATAGAATATAGATGTAAAGCACATGAATGCAAAACTCAAAATTTGCTCTCTGTCTCTCTCTCTCTCTTTTTTTTTTTAGAAAATAATGAAATATGAAATGTTATGCACAATATGAGTGAAATGATAAAGAGGAATCTGAAGAAGGGGGATTCTTGGGATATTTCTCTAGTGAAGGTCTTTGTGTGTTTTTTATGACATGGGCTGAGATCCAGTAAGGAGCTGGAAGCCAGATAATTGAACTTAGTTAGTAGACTATTTAGAGTAGTTGACATAAGAATAACAGTGAATTTGTGGTGAATTTGTGATGAAAATGTAAAGAAAGAATATAAGAGCTACTATAAAAGAATTCATAATCTATTGTCTAAGTCCTATTAACTTTATAATAGCTAATAATATACACCTCTGAATAACTGCTATGAGCATGACATTGTAGAATGTGCTTTGCACACATGATCTCATTTTATCAATTTTACAGATGAGGACACAATCTCAGTGACTAATATTAATAGT
The DNA here is from genome assembly GCF_029289425.2 of Pan paniscus. Classification (NCBI taxonomy): domain Eukaryota; kingdom Metazoa; phylum Chordata; class Mammalia; order Primates; family Hominidae; genus Pan; species Pan paniscus. The sequence goes on from NC_073258.2 coordinate 55,431,643, forward strand.
TATAGTGTTAATATTAACTAATATTTACTGAACACAGCATGTTTCAAGTGCTTTTACGGACATTTGCTTATTGAATCCTCACTGAAAACCTATGTATTAGTTACTATTGTCTTTTTACACTTATTTTACACATTAGGAAATAGAAGCACATAGAAATTAAGTTTCCTCCCAAGATCGAGCAGATAATCAAGGCTGGACCCAATATTAAGTTTCAGATTATGCTTGTTAATTTTTTCCCTCCAAAGTCTTAACTCATGCCTTATATTGTTATAATAAACAATGTTGAACTTTTAATTTCCCTTTGATATGGCCATAATTTTTATAATTACTTAATACTACTTCAGAGACAAGTTTATATGAAGTAACTTCATCAGCAGACAGACACACACACATAATGATATATTGAAACTCCTAAATATTAAGAAAAATGTGGTATTACATTCACTGAAGGGCTGTTTTTGCTTAGCCCCTCCCTCAGCACTATCCATTCCTTCTTAATCCCCTTCCAAAGCACGGGACCCTAGCCAGAATCTTCTGCAAAGTGTTAAAAACCATTATCACAATAGTTAAATGTGTTAGTTTGAGAATCAGAAAGACTAGATCAGAATCCTCATTTTTTCCACCTATAACTTCTTTTACCAGGGGTATATTTCTTGGCACCTTCCATCTTAATCTTATCATCCATAAAATGATAATAGTATTCACCTCACATACTGTTATGAGAATTAATTGGGAGAACATATATGAATATATCTACCCTACTGTTAGGGACATACACAGGACTTTCATTTATTTTTATGGCTGTATAAGCCTAGGAGACAGGATAAATTGACAGTGTGATCAATATAATACAGAGAAACATTTGCCCACGCATTAAGCTCACAAGGAAAGCTCTCCAATTTTCCTTTTACAGGGCTTTATATTATTCATAGCATTTAATATTCATATTTCTGTCTTTTGTGTGTGTGAAGTGTATTTAAATTTTGTTTTAGTCCTCATAACTTGTCTCATTCACTAAGGAGGTGTCTCATGGCGAAAGCATGGTACCCAATATCAGAGAGATTGGTTCTACAAATTGCTTAATCTCTATAAGCCTCAAATATTTCAACTGTCAAATTAGGTTAATGATATTTACCAACTACCTTTTGAATAATTGGAGTGAGAATGCAAGACTCTATTACTCTATTGGAAAGTGTTGAAAAATACTGACTACTATATATAGAAAGTAACAATCTTTGATAAGCTTCAGCACTATTGAAAAACTTACCTTAGTTGTCTTTGATGATCTTAATGATGTTTAGGAGTACTCAGACACAACCATATTTGAGATTATCTTTTCTTGGGATAAGTAAGTTTCAACGTGAAAGATATTTCACACTTCAAAAGAGTTTATTCAGGTGATTCAATATCAAATCAACAGTTGTTAAGAAAGTCTGTTTGTAAGTCTAAATATTTTCTTCTAGCCTAAAGCCTCTGAACATTTTCACAAAAAAAATGATGTTACATGGCTCTGGTCAACTCAGGGTAAGATGAAGAAAGTGTGGAGGAAATACATGTAAATGAGTCACTCAATTCTTGATGAATCTTGCTTTGGAGATGTGAACAACAACAACAACAAAAAACATTTTTACCTTGTACTGCATGTGTATTTAAAGAGGTTTCTACAAAGATTCAGAGACCTTGTCTTTTAGCTGTTGCTTTCTCTCCCAGGAATTAATTATCTCCTTTGATGGAAAGACTTTGTCTTAGAAGCAGATATTCTGGAGAGACATGTTTGAAAAACACCCATCCTGAATGGGGAATTGAATTCTCTATATTTAAAACTTAAGCCTGTGAGAGTCTCTTTTTCCTATCTGAACCCAGGTTTCTAAGAAAGCTGAATGCCATGTAAATGGCAAGGTGGCATAATTCCAGAGTGGGCACCCCATGTAGTTTCCCTGTCGACTCATGCTACAGAAAGAGCTGCTATTTTTTCACCTAATATGAAACCTTTTTTGGAAAAATGTTATGGATTTCTTGAGATCTAGAGCACTGAGGGCATGAAATTAATGGCAGCCATTTTAAAGGACTTGAAATGCTATTTTTCTTTCCCTCCTCCTACTTTATTGAGGTATATTTGACAAGAAAATTTTATATTCAATTTTATATTCAAGAAATTTTTATAAATCATATTGATGATTTATATATGTATACCTTGGGTAGTAATCACCATAATCAACATAATTAATATGCTCATCACCTTACATAGTTAATCACTTTTATTGGTATGGTGAGAAACTTAAGCTCTACCTTCTTAAATCTACTGTAATGTATACAAAACTGTGGTAATAACTATAGTCACTTTGCTGTACCTTAGCTCTACAACTTATTTTACATAAGTGCAACTTTATGCACCTTGACCAGCATTTCCATTTCTCCCTGCTCTAGCCCCTCACAACCACCATACTATTCACTGTTTCTATGAGATTTATTATTTTAGCTTTTACATAAAAGTGAGGACATGCAATATTTGTCTTTTTGTGCCTGGCTTGTTTTGCTTAGCATAATGTCCTGCAGATTTATCCATGTTTTGCAAATGGAAGAATTTCTTTTCTTTTAAGGCTGAATAATATTTATGTGTATATAAAATCACTTTTCTAATCCATTAAGTTACCAACAGGCAATTAGATTGTTACTACATCCTTGTATTGTGAATAATACTCCAATAAACATGGAATACAGGTATCTTTTCTAGATACTGATTTCATTTTCTTTGGATACACAACCAGAAGTGAGATTGCTGGATCAGAAGCTTTTTAATTTTGGGGGGAACCTCTATACTGTGTTCCCAATGGCTGTATCAACTTATGTTCTCGCCAACTGTGCACAAGGGTTTTCTTTCCTCCACTTCTTCACTAACATTTATCTTTTTTCTGATATAGCTATCCTACATGCGTGAGGTGATATTTCATTGTGATTTTGATTTGCATTACTATAATAATAAGTGATATTTAGTATCTTTTCAAATACTGGTTGGAAGTTAATATATTTTCTTTTGAGAAATGATTATTCTCATTCTTCGTCCATTTTTTAATTTTTTTGCTATTGAGTTGTATGTGCTCCTTTTATATTTTGGATATTAACTCCTAATCATATACATGGCTTGCAAATATTTTCTCTCATTCCATAGATTGCCTTTTCACTTTGTTGATTGTTTCCTTTGCTGTGAAGAAGCTTTTCGTTTGATGCAGTGCTGCTCATTTATTTTTGCTTTTGTGACCTCTGCTTTTGGTATCAGATTAAAATATCATTGTCCAGACCAAAATCAAGATTTTCTTTCCCCTGTTTTCTTCTACTAACCTTATAGTTTCAGGTATTGCATTTAAGTTGTCAATCCACTTTCATTTGCTTTTTGTATATGGTGTGAGATAAGAGTCCAATTTCATTCTTCCGTTTGTGAATATTCAGTTTTTCTAACACCATGTATTGAAGAGACTATTCTTCCTCCTACTGTGTGTTCTTGACACCTTTGTCAAAGATGAGTTAATAGATATGTGGGTTTATTTCCAGGCTACTATAGTACTAGAATAGTCTATCTTTACCGAGGAGTTTATGCTTTCATATGTTTTCATGTTGTTAGTTAGTGTCCTTTCATTTCAGCTCACTTTTGTTTCAAGCATGAAGAATTTCCTTTAGTATTCCCTTTAAGGCAGGTCCAGTGGTGATGAACTCACTCAGATTATGTTTGTCTGGGAAAGTTTTATCTCTTTTTTATTTCTGAACAGTTTTTCTGAGCATTTTGTGTTGATAATTCTCTTTCTTTTTCTTTCAGCACTTTGAATATATTATCTCACCCTCTCCTGGCCTGCAAGGTTTCTGCTGACAAATCTGCTAATAGTTTTATTCCTTTGTATGTGATAAGTCATTTTTTCCTTAGTGCTTTCAAACTTCTCTCTTTATCCTTAATTTTGGCAATTTGATTCTACTGTGTTTTGGTGAAGATATCCTTATGTCCTAACTTTTGTAGATCTTTGGGCTTCATGGGTCTGGATGTTTATATTCCTTCCTACATTTGGGGACTCTTTTCTTTATTATCATTTCTTTAAACATACTTTTAGCTTCTCTTTCTTTCTCTTTTCCTTCTGGGTAGCCCATAATACATACATTGACATACAGGATGGTGTTCCAGAAATACCAAAGGATTTTTTAACTTTATTTTTCCTTTTCTTCCCTCCAAGTGAGACAAGTTTCAAGCGATCTGTCTTCAAGCTTGCTGATTCTTTCTCCTGCTTGGTTGAGTCTGCTTTGCAGCTCTCTTTATGGAATTTTTCAGGTCACTGTGTTCCTCTCTTGAATTTCTGTTTGATTCCTTTTTATGGTTTATATATTTTTATTGAACTTCTAATTTTGTTCATGCATTGTTTTCCTAATTTTTAAAGTTGTTTATCTGTATTATGTATTCCCATGAATTCTTGAAGACAATTATTTTGAATTCCTTGTCAGGCAGTTCATATATCTCCATTTCTTTAGAGTCAATTACTGTTGATTTATTTATTTCCTTTGGTGGTATCATGTTTGTCTGATCCTTCATGATTCTTATAAACTTGCTTTTGTGTCTTTGCATTTGAAGAAGTTATCATCTCTTGTAGCCTGTAAATGCTGGCTTCTGCTGGGAAAGTCCTTCACCAGTCAGCTTGTCTAGAATTCCTGTGTGAGCCAACAGTTGAAGAAACTATGGGCAGTTTGACTGCAGAGGTCTCCAGGCAGATAACCTTGCTATCTGTTTCCACAGGGTTGGCCTTGTATTACAATCCAGTGGGAATAGACCTGACACATGGGTCTGCAGTTGTGAGCCTGGAGCCTGGGTCCACCAGGGTGAGTTTACAACCTGGGTTTATGTGGGCTGGCCTGGCACTGGAGCAGACCTTGAGTCTGCATTTTTGAGGGACAGCCTGGAACTGGGGTAGGGTGGAAACTGAGTCCTCCTTGGTGGAGCTGTACCTGTGTTAAGCCTAGTGCCAGGGTCCATGGGTACTGGCCTTCCACAGGTGCTCACTGGGGCAGACATGCAGGTTGAATCCATAGGGGTTGGTCTATTGCCTGGTTTGCATTCCTGGCCTGGTGCTGAGGTGGGCTGATAGCCTGTTTTCATGGGGACTGGCCTGGTACTGAGGCAGGCCTAGAACCTAGATCCACATAGCAGTCTAACCATAGAATAGGCCTGAAACTGGGGCCAGTCTGGCAGTGGGGTGGGTCTGGTTCCTGTAGCTACATGGGCTGCCTTGCAAAGGTGCCGGCCTGAAGCTTTAGTGGTGAAGGGGTGGTGCAGCCCTGGTGACTTAACTACTTGTGCCAGCCTGGCTTTGAGTTAGTGAGGACCTCATTGGTACTAGGACTGGTTTTGTGACTTGGTCTAAGAGAGCTGGCCTAGTGCTGGGGTGGTTTAGAAGCCTGGGTCTGTGGGGACCTGCCTGGCTCTGGGGTGAGCCTGGTGCTTAAGTTCATGTGAATCAGCCTTGTGCTTGAGACTGTTGGTGCAGGCCTGAATAGGCATCTGCAGTGAAGTCAATTCTCACTTCACTTTTCTTTTCCACATAAGAGAGCCCTGGGACAGAGAGGGTCTCTCTTAGCCTTGTGCTGCATGGGCTTGGGGGAAGGGATGACTTGGGTAAAGTAAAGCTGTTCTTCCCCCATTCAGTGCATCTTTTCTTGATTGTGTCTTCCACTTGGGTACTGTAAGTTCTCACCTGTGATCTAGAACTCTTGTGAAGGTATTTTCATGTGTGGATGGATATTTATATTGGTGTTTCTGTGAGGGAATGTGATGTGGAACCTCGTATTCTATCTTTTGACATCACTATCTTTGTGCATTTTTTTTAAGACAGAGTCTCGCTCTGTTGCCCAGGATGGAATGCAGTGGCCCGATTGCAACTCACTGCAAGCTCCGCTTCCCGGGTTCATGCCATTCTCCTGCCTCAGCCTCCTGAGTAGCTGGGACTACAGGCGCCTGCCACCATGCCCAGCTAATTTTTCTGTATTTTTAGTAGAGACGGGGTTTCACTGTGTTAGCCAGGATGGTCTCGATCTCCAGACCTTGTGATCCACCTGCCTTGGCCTCCAAAAGTGCTGGGATTACAGGCATGAGCAGCTACGCCTGGCCCCTTTGTGCATATTTAATTGAGTTGTTTGTCTTTTTATTTTTGAGATGTAAAGAGTTCTTTATATGTTTTTATACAAGATCCTTATCAAATAAATGATTTGGAAATATTTTTTCCCATTTTATGAACCGACTTTGACTTTCTAGATAGATAGTTTCCTTTGAGGCACAAACGTTTTAAATTTTGATAAAGTTCAATTTGTCTATTTTTCATTTGTTGCCTGTTTATTGCTGTATTTAAGAAACCATTGTCTAATCCCAAGATCATGAAGATTTACCCCTCTGTTTTCCTCTAATAATTATATGGTTTTAGATTTTACACTGGATCTTTGATCCATTTGGGATTAATTTTTGTATATGGCAAGAGAAAGGGGTCCAAATTTATTCCTTTGTATTTGGGTATCCAGTTGTCCCAGTATCATTTGCTAAAGAGATAATTCATTTTCCACTGAATGTTCTTGACTACTATTATTGTCACTTTAATTATATTAAGTCTTCTATCTATGAACAGTAGATGGGCTTCTGTTTATTTTGGTCTTTGTCTTACTTTATTCATGCTGCTGTAACAAAATACCACAGACTAATTTATAAAAAATAGAAATTTATGTCTCACAGCACTAAAAACTGGGAAGTCCAAGATCTAGGTAGTCAAAGTCCATCAATGATAGACTGGATTAAGAAAATGTCGCAAGGGGAGGAGCCAAGATGGCCGAATAGGAACAGCTCCGGTCTACAGCTCCCAGCGTGAGCGACGCAGAAGATGGTGATTTCTGCATTTCCATCTGAGGTACCGGGTTCATCTCACTAGGGAGTGCCAGACAGTGGGCACAGGCCAGTGGGTGCGCGCACCGTGCGCGAGCCGAAGCAGGGCGAGGCATTGCCTCACCTGGGAAGCGCAAGGGGTCAGGGAATTCCCTTTCGGAGTCAAAGAAAGGGGTGACGGACGCACCTGGAAAACTCGGGTCACTCCCACCCGAATATTGCGCGTTTCAGACCGGCTTAAAAAACGGCGCACCACGAGACTGTATCCCACACCTGGCTCGGAGGGTCCTACGCCCTCGGAATCTCGCTGATTGCTAGCAGAGCAGTCTGAGATCAAACTGCAAGGCGGCAGCGAGGCTGGGGGAGGGGCGCCCGCCATTGCCCAGGCTTGCTTAGGTAAACAAAGCAGCCAGGAAGCTCGAACTGGGTGGAACCCACCACAGCTCAAGGAGGCCTGCCTGCCTCTGTAGGCTCCACCTCTGGGGGCAGGGCACAGACAAACAAAAAGACAGCAGTAACCTCTGCAGACTTAAATGTCCCTGTCTGACAGCTTTGAAGAGAGCAGTGGTTCTCCCAGCACGCAGCTGGAGATCTGAGAATGGGCAGACTGCCTCCTCAAGTGGGTCCCTGACCCCTGACCCCCGAGCAGCCTAACTGGGAGGCACCTCCCAGCAGGGGCACACTGACACCTCACACGGCAGGGTATTCCAACAGACCTGCAGCTGAGGGTCCTGTCTGTTAGAAGGAAAACTAACAAACAGAAAGGACATCCACACTGAAAACCCATCTGTACATCACCATCATCAAAGACCAAAAGTAGATAAAACCACAAAGATGGGGAAAAAACAGAACAGAAAAACAGGAAACTCTAAAATGCAGAGCGCCTCTCCTCCTCCAAAGGAACGCAGTTCCTCACCAGCAATGGAACAAAGCTGGATGGAGAATGATTTTGACGAGCTGAGAGAAGAAGGCTTCAGACGATCAAATTACTCTGAGCTACGGGAGGACATTCAAACCAAAGGCAAAGAAGTTGAAAACTTCGAAAAAAATTTAGAAGAATGTATAACTAGAATAACCAATACAGAGAAGTGCTTAAAGGAGCTGATGGAGCTGAAAACCAAGGCTCGAGAACTACGTGAAGAATGCAGAAGCCTCAGGAGCCGATGCGATCAACTGGAAGAAAGGGTATCAGCAATGGAAGATGAAATGAATGAAACGAAGCAAGAAGGGAAGTCTAGAGAAAAAAGAATAAAAAGAAATGAGCAAAGCCTCCAAGAAATATGGGACTATGTGAAAAGACCAAATCTACGTCTGATTGGTGTACCTGAAAGTGATGCGGAGAATGAAACCAAGTTGGAAAACACTCTGCAGGATATTATCCAGGAGAACTTCCCCAATCTAGCAAGGCAGGCCAACGTTCAGATTCAGGAAATACAGAGAACGCCACAAAGATACTCCTCGAGAAGAGCAACTCCAAGACACATAATTGTCAGATTCACCAAAGTTGAAATGAAGGAAAAAATGTTAAGGGCAGCCAGAGAGAAAGGTCGGGTTACCCTCAAAGGGAAGCCCATCAGACTAACAGCGGATCTCTCGGCAGAAACCCTACAAGCCAGAAGAGAGTGGGGGCCAATATTCAACATTCTTAAAGAAAAGAATTTTCCACCCAGAATTTCATATCCAGCCAAACTAAGCTTCATAAGTGAAGGAGAAATAAAATACTTTACAGACAAGCAAATGCTGACCGATTTTGTCACCACCAGGCCTGCCCTAAAAGAGCTCCTGAAGGAAGCGCTAAACATGGAAAGGAACAACCGGTACCAGCCGCTGCAAAGTCATGCCAAAATGTAAAGACCATCAAGACTAGGAAGAAACTGCATCAACTAACGAGCAAAATCACCAGCTAACATCATAATGACAGGATCAAATTCACACATAACAATATTAACTTTAAATGTAAATGGACTAAATTCTCCAATTAAAAGACACAGACTGGCAAGTTGGATAAAGAGTCAAGACCCATCAGTGTGCTGTATTCAGGAAACCCATCTCACGTGCAGAGACACACATAGGCTCAAAATAAAAGGATGGAGGAAGATCTACCAAGCAAATGGAAAACAAAAAAAGGCAGGGGTTGCAATCCTAGTCTCTGATAAAACAGACTTTAAACCAACAAAGATCAAAAGAGACAAAGAAGGCCATTACATAATGGTAAAGGGATCAATTCAACAAGAGGAGCTAACTATCCTAAATATTTATGCACCCAATACAGGAGCACCCAGATTCATAAAGCAAGTCCTGAGTGACTTACAAAGAGACTTAGACTCCCACACATTAATAATGGGAGACTTTAACACCCCACTGTCAACATTAGACAGATCAACGAGACAGAAAGTCAACAAGGATACCCAGGAATTGAACTCAGCTCTGCACCAAGCGGACCTAATAGACATCTACAGAACTCTCCACCCCAAATCAACAGAATATACATTTTTTTCAGCACCACACCACACCTATTCCAAAATTGACCACATAGTTGGAAGTAAAGCTCTCCTCAGCAAATGTAAAAGAACAGAAATTATAACAAACTATCTCTCAGACCACAGTGCAATCAAACTAGAACTCAGGATTAAGAATCTCACTCAAAGCCACTCAACTACATGGAAACTGAACAACCTGCTCCTGAATGACTGCTGGGTACATAACGAAATGAAGGCAGAAATAAAGATGTTCTTTGAAACCAACGAGAACAAAGACACAACATACCAGAATCTCTGGGACGCATTCAAAGCAGTGTGCAGAGGGAAATTTATAGCACTAAATGCCCACAAGAGAAAGCAGGAAAGATCCAAAATTGACACCCTAACATCACAATTAAAATAACTAGAAAAGCAAGAGCAAACACATTCAAAAGCTAGCAGAAGGCAAGAAATAACTAAAATCAGAGCAGAACTGAAGGAAATAGAGACACAAAAAACCCTTCAAAAAATTAATGAATCCAGGAGCTGGTTTTTTGAAAGGATCAACAAAATTGATAGACCGCTAGCAAGACTAATAAAGAAAAAAAGAGAGAAGAATCAAATAGACGCAATAAAAAATGATAAAGGGGATATCACCACCGATCCCACAGAAATACAAACTACCATCAGAGAATACTACAAACACCTCTATGCAAATAAACTAGAAAATCTAGAAGAAATGGATACATTCCTCGACACATACACTCTCCCAAGACTAAACCAGGAAGAAGTTGAATCTCTGAATAGACCAATAACAGGAGCTGAAATTGTGGCAATAATCAATAGTTTACCAACCAAAAAGAGTCCAGGACCAGATGGATTCACAGCCGAATTCTACCAGAGGTAAAAGGAGGAACTGGTACCATTCCTTCTGAAACTATTCCAATCAATAGAAAAAGAGGGAATCCTCCCTAACTCATTTTATGAGGCCAGCATCATTCTGATACCAAAGCCTGGTGGAGACACAACCAAAAAAGAGAATTTTAGACCAATATCCTTGATGAACATTGATGCAAAAATCCTCAATAAAATACTGGCAAACCGAATCCAGCAGCACATCAAAAAGCTTATCCACCATGATCAAGTGGGCTTCATCCCTGGGATGCAAGGCTGGTTCAACATATGCAAATCAATAAATGTAATCCAGCATATAAACAGAGCCAAAGACAAAAACCACATGATTATCTCAATAGATGCAGAAAAAGCCTTTGACAAAATTCAACAACCCTTCATGCTAAAAACTCTCAATAAATTAGGTATTGATGGGACATATTTCAAAATAATAAGAGCTATCTATGACAAACCCACAGCCAATATCCTACTGAATGGGCAAAAACTGGAAGCATTCCCTTTGAAAACTGGCACAAGACAGGGATGCCCTCTCTCACCGCTCCTATTCAACATAGTGTTGGAAGTTCTGGCCAGGGCAATCAGGCAGGAGAAGGAAATAAAGGGTATTCAATTAGGAAAAGAGGAAGTCAAATTGTCCCTGTTTGCAGATGACATGATTGTTTATCTAGAAAACCCCATTGTCTCAGCCCAAAATCTCCTTAAGCTGAGAAGCAACTTCAGCAAAGTCTCAGGATACAAAATCAATGTACAAAAATCACAAGCATTCTTATACACCAACAACAGACAAACAGAGAGCCAAATCATGAGTGAACTCCCATTCACAATTGCTTCAAAGAGAATAAAATACCTAGGAATGCAATTTACAAGGGATGTGAAGGACCTCTTCAAGGAGAACTACAAACCACTGCTCAAGGAAATAAAAGAGGATACAAACAAATGGAAGAACATTCCTTGCTCATGGGTAGGAAGAATAAATATCGTGAAAATGGCCATACTGCCCAAGGTAATTTACAGATTCAATGCCATCCCCATCAAGCTACCAATGACTTTCTTCACAGAATTGGAAAAAACTACTTTAAAGTTCATATGGAACCAAAAGAGAGCCCGCATCACCAAGTCAATCCTAAGCCAAAAGAACAAAGCTGGAGGCATCACACTACCTGACTTCAAACTATACTACAAGGCTACAGTCACCAAAACAGCATGGTACTGGTACCAAAACAGAAATATAGATCAATGGAACAGAACAGAGCCCTCAGAAATAACGCCGCTTACCTACAACTATCTGATCTTCGACAAACCTGAGGAAAACAAGCAATGGGGAAAGGATTCCCTATTTAATAAATGGTGCTGAGAAAACTGGCTAGCCATATGTAGAAAGCTGAAACTGGATCCCTTCCTTACACCTTATACAAAAATCAATTCAAGATGGATTAAATATTTAAACGTTAGACCTAAAACCATAAAAACCCTAGAAGAAAACCTAGGCATTACCATTCAGGACATAGGCGTGGGCAAGGACTTCATGTCCAAAACACCAAAAGCAATGGCAACAAAAGACAAAATTGACAAATGGGATCTAATTAAACTAAAGAGCTTCTGCACAGCAAAAGAAACTACCATCAGAGTGAACAGGCAACCTACAACATGGGAGAAAATTTTCGCAACCTACTCATCTGACAAAGGGCTAATATCCAGAATCTACAGTGAACTCAAGCAAATTTACAAGAAAAAACAAACAACGCCATCAAAAAGTGGGCGAAGGACATGAACAGGCACTTCTCAAAAGAAGACATTTATGCAGCCAAAAAACACATGAAAAAATGCTCATCATCACTGGCCATCAGAGAAATGCAAATCAAAACCACTATGAGATATCATCTCACACCAGTTAAAATGGCAATCATTAAAAAGTCAGGAAACAACAGGTGCTGGAGAGGATGTGGAGAAATAGGAACACTTTTACACTGTTGGTGGGACTGTAAACTAGTTCAACCATTGTGGAAGTCAGTGTGGCGATTCCTCAGGGATCTAGAACTAGAAATACCATTTTACCCAGCCATCCCATTACTGGGTATATACCCAAATGACTATAAATCATGCTGCTATAAAGACACATGCACACGTATGTTTATTGCGGCATTATTCACAATAGCAAAGACTTGGAACCAACCCAAATGTCCAACAATGATAGACTGGATTAAGAAAATGTGGCACATATACACCATGGAATACTATGCAGCCATAAAAAATGATGAGTTCATATCCTTTGTAGGGACATGGATGAAATTGGAAACCATCATTCTCAGTAAACTATCGCAAGAAGAAAAAACCAAACACCGCATATTCTCACTCATAGGTGGGAACTGAACAATGAGATCACATGGACACAGGAAGGGGAATATCATACTCTGGGGACTGTGGTGGGGAGGGGGGAGGGGGGAGGGATAGCATTGGGAGATATACCTAATGCTAGATGACGAGTTAGTGGGTGCAGCGCACCAGCATGGCACATGTATACATATGTAACTAACCTGCACAATGTGCACATGTACCCTAAACTTAAAGTATAATAAAAAAAAATAATAAAAATAAAAATTAAAAAAAAAAAGAAAATGTCGCACATATACATCATGGAATACTATGCAGCCATAAAAAGGATGAATTCATGTCCTTTGGAAGGACATGGATGCAGCTGGAAACCATCATTCTGAGCCAACTATCACAAGGACAGAAAACTAAATACCACATGTTCTCACTCATAGGTGGGAATTGAACAATGAGAACACTTGGAGACAGGACAGGGAACATCACACCCCAGGGCCTGTCGTGGGGAAGGGGGTCAGGGGGAGGAATAGCATTAGGAGAAATACCTAATGTAAATGACAAATTGATGGGTGCAGCAAACCAATATGGCACATGTATACCGATGTAACAAACCTGCACGTTGTGCACATGTGCCCTAGAACTTAAAGTATGAAAAAAAAAAGTCTGAATGTCTCCAAAATCAAAATCAGTCTAAAGAAGACATCAAATTTAAGAGAATCCTTATGACTAATAAGAAAGTTATGGTATAAAAGTAATTTTAGTAAAGTTTATTAGTATTTACTACAATGTGGTTCATGCTAGAAAGTCGTTGTCTTGTTAATCTGCACAAGAGCCTTATGAAATAGATACTGTTTTTCTTGATTTCCAACACAATTGGATGAAGTCTGGAAAATTTAAATAAATTACTTTAGTCACAGAGGTAGCGAATACTTGAGGTAGGATTTGAGCTCATGTGTTTTTTTTTTTTGGAACTTACACTTTTAGGCACTATTGTATATACCAGAAAAATGACACACATTTGAATAAAGAAAAATTCTAGTCAGGGAAATGTGCAATAAATAAACCTTTTTAAGAAAGGATAAATTCAGAGTGAAAAGTGCTTAAAAAGGTGAAACCTGTGATGTGATAGAGAGCAACTCAGAAGGCAGGGTGGGATTACTTCAGATTGGGTGTTTAAAGAGATTTAAGTGCACGAATTTAGTGTTTAACCTATCCAGGGTGAGGAACAATGAGCTGAAAGTCATAAGTAAAACAGTAGAGATAAATTTATGTATGTGGAGGAGGGATATTATCTGACCTGATGCAACTCTTCTATTTAATTTCTCTCTTCCTTTTTGACCCTAATATCACCAACTAAATTTATCATATTATAATTAATTCATCTCTAATTAAAATCGGGATGAAGCAAAATAAAGCACATGCATCCAAGCAACCACCTTCCCCAGAAGTCTTTGTGTGTTCCTCTGGCAGTTTCTGTTTCTGATGGACTTTTTGGTGTAGTCAATGACATTGATCTCCACTTTGCCTCTGCGTGACTATTGTTTTAAAATTAATTTCTATCTTTTTTCCCCATGTAAAAAATTCACTTAGTGAAGTTGAGCTAGGTTGACTTGTAAAAGGAAAACTATTTAACCAATTGTAATTGATGTTTTCACCTCCTGTCAGAATCTATACAATTGTTCCCCACTCAAACATGTATCTGTTTGATCTCATCCAGCACGACTCTCTTGCTTGTTCACTGTGCTCCAGCTGCAGTGACCTCATTCTTGCCCTTGGGCCATTGTACTAGCTCTTCTTTACTCCCCAAATGCTCATCTTTTAGATCTTCACAAGGCTGGGTCCTTGTCATTACTCAGTCTGCAGTTCAGTTTCTCCTCCTTAGAGGTCTTCTTGAGCCATCCATGTAAAGCCTTTCTCCATCTCTTTGAGTTATTTTCTATCACATTACTTTGCTACATTTTGTTGTCAACATTTTCACCACGTCATTGTCAGATGTAATTGTTTTTTTTTGTCCATTTTTTCCAGTTAGAATTGAAATCCGTGAAAGTAGAGGTATTGGCTGTTTTGTTCACTGTGGCATTTGCAGCACAAGAAATGCCCATATGTTTATTCCATGTCAAGCCTATTCTGTGCAAAGAATGGGCTGTTATGAGCAAATGCAGTTTTCAAAGGGACCCTTCCTAACCAGAATGCTTCTGCAATTTATGGCTTTCCATTCTTTGTGACAAATTGAAATAGAGAATTTTAGATCAGTTTAGTATATCAGCCATGGTTCTTAGGTGATGACACAGAATTATCTGTAGGTAGTGTAAGTAGAAGGGATTTATTATATGCAATTAAGTTGTTTAAAGAACCTTTGGAAGGGTTAGAATGGCAGAGTCTGACCTGAATGGCCAGGAATAGCTTTTAGAAGCACATCTGTTGGGACAGGTGCTCCAAAGGAGCCGCTCTCCCTCTGACACCATGGTTATGTTGCCACGTCTCCACAGGTGCTGCTGCTTCTCTGACCGCAGAACCACTTCGCCTTTGTTGACATCGTCAGAACCCAGCCTCAGATAACTAATTTCCAACTCAAAGACTTGCACGGAGGCTCCTGGTTCGTATCTCCCAAATCATGTGACTAACCTTCTGGGACTAACATTGTATAGCATATGATTTGGTAGCAAATCTCAAGCAGCTCTTCTAACTTAATTTGAGATGCTTATTAATGGAAGAGTCCCTCGATTGAAAAAATTCTTCTCTTACTTTACTTTCATTTTCACATTTCTATTTTTTATTGTATACATTTAAGTTATACAACTTAATGTTTTGATATACATGTACATGGTGAAACTATGTACATGTATATCACAGTTTAACATATCCATCATCTCACATGGTTATCTTTTTGCATCTTAATTTTTTTTTTTTTTTTTTGGTTAGAGGACCCAAAGCCTACCCTGTTAGAAAATTTGCAGTGATACAATGCAATATTACTAACTATAGTTTTTATACTACACTTTATTTAGATCTTTAGATTTATTCATCCTACATATCTTCCTATTTTCCCCACCCTCTGCCTCTGGTAACCACTGTTGTTCTATTCTCTGTTTCTACATATTCAGCTATTTATTTTTATTTTTTTGTATTCCACATAGAGGAGAAATTGTGCAATATTTTTCTTTCTGAGTCTGGCTTATTTCACTAAACATAATGTCTTCTAGGTTCATTCATATTATTGCAAATGGCAGGATCTCCTTGTTTTTAAAATTGAAATAATATTCATGTATATGAATACTATATATTATATTATATATATATGCAAAAAGATAACCATGTGAGTTGATGGATATGTTAAAGTGCATACCTGTAGTAATAGTTTCACCATGTACATGTATATATAAATTATATATTATATATTATATTAAAATAATATAATACACATATTACATTATCAATATAGTAATAATATACTATGTTAATATAATTCATAATAATATATTTTAATAATAATCCCATTCATATTTTATTATACTTTTTAAAAAATCTAGTCATCTGTTGAGAAACATTTGGGTTTTGTTTTCATATGGTGGTTATTGTGAATAATGCTGCAATGAATATGTGAGTGCAGATATATCTACAAGTACTACTTTCATTTCCTTTGGGTGTATATCCAGAAGAGGGATTGCTGACCCATATTGTAGTTCTATTTTTAATTTTTCAGTGAGCCTCATGCTCTGTCCCCAAATGGCTGTTCCAATTTACATTTCCACCACCAGTATACCAGTGTTGTCTTTTCTCCACGTCCTTGCCAACACTTATGATCTTATCTCTTTGATAAAGCCGTCCTAAGAAGTGTGAGGTGATGTCTCATTGTAATTTTAATTTGCATTTACCTGATGATTAGTAATATTGGGCATCTTTTCTTTTATCTATTGGCCAGGTTTTTGTTTTGTTTGAAGAAATATCCATTCAGGTTCTTTGGTAATATTTAATTGGGTTATTAATTTTTTTGCTGTTGAGTTATGTAAATTTCTTATATATTTTGGATATTAACTCCTTAACAGATTTATGGGTTACAAATATTTTCTCCCAATTTCTAGGCTGTCTTTTACTTTTGTTGTTGTCTTTGATATGCCAAAGTTTTTGGCTTGATATACTCCCACTTGTTTAGTTTTTGCTTTTATTCCTTGTGTCTTGGGTGTCCTATACAAAAAATTGTTGGCAAGACCAATGTCATGCAGCTTTTCCACGATGTTTTCTTCTAGGAGTTTTATAGTTTATAGTCTTGTGTTTAGTTCCT
Source organism: Pan paniscus (assembly GCF_029289425.2). Taxonomy (NCBI): domain Eukaryota; kingdom Metazoa; phylum Chordata; class Mammalia; order Primates; family Hominidae; genus Pan; species Pan paniscus. Next base: position 55,448,522 of record NC_073258.2, read on the forward strand.
TAATCCATTTTGATTTGATTTTTCTTTATGGTATAGTATAAGGGTCCAATTTTATTCTTTTGCATGTGGATATCCAGTTTTCTTAACACCACTAATTGAAGAGAGTAACTTCTCTCTATGTTTTATTCTTGGTACTTTTGTCAAAGATTAATTAATAGTATATGCCTGGGGCCAGGTGCAGTGGCTCACACCTGTAATCCCAGCACATTGGGAGGCCAAGGCGGGTAGATCACCTGAGGTCGGGAGTTCAAGACCAGCCTGGCCAACATGGTGAAACCCCCGTCTCTACTAAAAATACAAAAATTAGCTAGGTATGGTGGTGGGCAACTGTAATCCCAGCTACTCGGGAGGCTGAGGCTGGAGAATTGCTTGAACCTGGGAGGTGGAGGTTGCAGTGAGCTGAGATTGCCCACTGCACTCCAGCCTGGGTGACATAGTGAGACTCTGTCTTAAAAAAAAAGAAGAAGAAAAATGTATATGCATGGGCTTATTTCTTGGCTTTCTATGCTGTTCCTCTGGTTTATGTGTCTGTTTTTATGTCCATACTGTTTTTATAACCATACTGATTTGATGATAATAGCTTTGTGACATAATTTTTATTTTTAATTTATTTTATTTTATTTTATTTGAAACAGAGTCTTGCTCTGTCACCTAGGATGGAATGCGGTAATGTAATCATGGCTGACTGCAGCCTACACCTCCCAGGTTCAAGAGATTCTCTTGTCTCAGCCTCCCAAGTAGCTAGGATTACAGATGTGCACCACCACACCTGGCTAATTTTCGTATTTTTAGTAGAGAAGAGGTTTTACCATACTAGCCAGTCTGGTCTCAAACTCTTGGTCTCAAGTTATGCACCTGCCTCAGACTTCCAAAGTGCTGGGATTATAGGTGTGAGCCACCACGCCCAACTGCTTTGTCACATAATTTTTAATCAGGAAATTTGATGCCTCCAACTTTTTTTCCCCTAAAGTTTGCTTTGGCTACTTGAGGTCTTCTGTGGTTCCATTTGAATTTTATTTATTTATTAAAAAAGTCTAAACTTTAAAAAATGTCACTGGAATTTTTACATGATTACAATGTTACAGGTTACATTGAATTTGTATATCACTTTGGATGGTATGGACATTTTAACAATATTGATTTTTTTCTATCCATGAACATGTGGTTCATTTGTCTATGGCCTACCATCCTGAAGAAACCCAATCTCTGATCTCAGAAGGAAAGCTAGGTTGAACCTAATTAGTACTCTCATTGTTTTTTAAATAAACCAAAAATTATATTGTTCACTATTGTGTATTAGGCACTGCATAAGCACTTTACACGCCTTATATCATATTGTCATCATAATGTCATGAATTACATATTATTCTCTTAATTTTAGGGAAACAATGAGACTTGTAGATGTTCAAAATAACTTTTTAAAGTTATAACTTTGTAAGTAAGAAGGCTAACTCTGATAATCTGTCTCCAACTTAAATTCCTATTTAAAATCCATAGTCACCTATGTCCAAAATGGTAAAATCATTTCATATTGTCTCATCTCTCTATCTGGACCTTTGCTCCAAATGTGGGCTCCAGAATCACTTATCCTCAGGCACGTATGAGCTTCCTTTCCCTGATTGCTTGTCAGGTTGTTGTTGTTTTAAACACATATTTTATTTTTTAGTGTCATGGAATTTGAGCAGGTAGTACAAAGAGATCCTATATAACCTCTGTACCTACACATGCATAGTATCCTCTACTATCAACATTCCACACACCACAGTGGTACACTTTTACAACAATAAACCTCTATTGATACACCTATCTAACTCAAAGTTCTTAGTTTACACTAGGATTTGCTCTTGGTATTGTATGTTCTATGAGCTTGGACAAATATGTAATGACATGTATCTACCGTTACAATATCATGTAGAATAGAGTAACTGACATAAAAATCCTCTGTGCTCAAGACTTGGAACCAGCCCAAATGCCCATCAGTGATAGACTGGATAAAGAAAATGTGGCACACATACACCATGGAATACTAAGCATCCGTAAAAAAGCACGAGTTCATGTCCTTTTCAGGGACATGGATGAAACTGGAAGCCATCATTCTGAGCAAACTAACACAGGAACAGAAAACCAAACACCACATGTTCTCACTCATAAGAGAGAGTTGAACAATGAGAAAACAGGAACCCAAGGAGGGGAACATCACACACTGGGGCCTTTCAGGCCATGGGTGGCAAGGGAAGGGAGAGCATTAGGACAAATACCTAATGCATATGGGGCTTAAAACCTAGATGATGGATTGATGGGTGCAGCAAAACACCATAGCAAGTGTATACCTATGTAACAAACCTGCATGTTCTGCACATGTATCCCAGAACTTAAAGTAAAACTAAAAATAAAAAGCCTCTGTGCTCCACTTATTTATCCCTCCTTCTTCCATAAACCCTAATGTCCACTGATATTTTTGCTGTCTCCATAGTTTAGCCTTTTCCAGAATGCCATATAGTTGGAAATATACAATATATAACCTTTTCAAATAGGCATTTTCACTCAGTGATATGTATTTTGTTTTCTCCATGTGTTTTCATGGCTTGGTAGTTCATTTCTTTTTAGTACTGAATAATATTTCATAGTCTGGATGCACACATTTGTTTATCCACTGACGTAATAAAGAGCATCTTCATGGCCTCTAAGTTTTGGCAATTATGAATAAAGCTGCTAGAAACATTTGTGTGTGAGTTTTTGTGTGAGCATAAATTTTCATCTTGAGTAAATATCAAAAATCCTATTTGCTTGATTGTATGATAACAGTATGTTTAATTTTATAAGAAATTGCCAAACTGTCTTTCAAAGTATCTGACATCATTTCTCTATTGTATGATCTGTCTATTTCTTCACCAATGCTACATTGTCTTGATTGCTGTACCCCTATAGCAAGTCTTGAATTTGGGTAGTATCAGTTCTCCCACTTTGTTCTTTCCCTCAGTATCACATTAGCTATTCTTGGTCTTTTGCCTTTCCATATTAGCTTTAGAATTATTTTGTCAATATTTACAAAATACTCTGCTGGAATTTTGACTGGGATTAAAATGAATGCATAGATTAAGTTGGGAAGAATAGACATCTTGACAATATTGAGTCTTCCTATCCATAAATAAGAAATATTTCTTCATTTATTTAGTTTTTTTATTTGATTCTCCTTTTTCATTTTTTTTGTTGTTGTTGTTGTTGAGTGAGACGGAGTTTCACTCTTGTTGTCCAGGCTGGAGTGCAATGGTGTGATCTCAGCTCACCACAACCTGCACCTCCCAGGTTCAAGTGATTCTGCTGCCTCAGCCTCCCGAGTAGCTGGGATTACAGGCATGTGCCACGGCACCTGGCTAATTTTGTATTTTTTCTTAGTAGAGACGGGGTTTCTGCATGTTGGCAAGGCTGGTCTCGAACTCCTGACCTCAGGTGATCTGCCTGTCTCAGCCTCCCAAAGTGCTGGGATTAACGGCCTGAGCCACTGCACCCTGCCTTGATTTGTTAATTAGAGCTTTGTAGTTTTTCTCACTTGTACACATTTTGTTAGATTTATACCTAAGTATTTCATTTTTTTGGAATGCTGAAGTAAATGATATTGTGTTTTGAATTTTAGATTATACTTGTTCATTGATGGTATATAGAAAAGTGATTGACTTTTGTACATTAACCTTGATCCTGCCACTATGCTGTAATTATTAATTCCAGTTTTTTTGTTGATTTTAAAAAAATTTCTACACAGATGATCATGTCATCTACAGACATTGACAGTTTTATTTCTTCCTATCAGTATACTTTTTATTCTTTTTCTTGTCTTATTACATTAGCTAGGACTTCCAGGACAATGTTGACAAGAAGTGATGAGAAGAGACATTCTTGCCTTTTTCCTAGTCTTAGTAGGAAAGCTTCAAGTTTCTCACCATTAAGTGTGATGCCGGCTGTAGATTCTTACTTTACAGATTTTTTTTTAGAATCATAAATAGGTGTTAGATTTTTTTTTCAAATGCTTTTTCTGCATCTATTAATATGGTAATTTGATTTTTTCCCTTTAACATTTCACACAATGTATTATGTTAATTGATTTTTGAATGTTGATCTCACCCTGCATACCTGGACTAAATTGTACACCAGGATCTACTGAGATTTAGTCCAGGCATGCAGGGTGGAATCAACATTCAAAAATACCTGGACTAAATCTCAGTTGATCCTGGTGTACAATTATCTTTATATTGTTGAATTTAACCTGCTAATATTTTGTTGAGGATTTTTGCATATATGTTAAAAAGAGATATCAGTCTGAAGTATTCTTTTGTTGTAATGTCTTTGTTCTTGGGAATAGGGTATGGCTGGCTTCATTGAATGAGTTAGGAAGTCTTTCCTCTTCTATTTCCTAAAAGAAATTTAGAGAACTGGTATAATATAATCCTTAAATAGTTGGTAGAATTTACCAGTGAACCTGTCTGACCTGGTACTTTCTGTTTTTGAAGGTGCTATGGACTTGATGTTTGTGTCACCCTGAAATTCGTGTATTAAAATTCTAACCCCCTATGTAATGGTATTAGGAGGTGGAGCCTCTGAGAGGAGACTAGGCCATCAGTGTAGAGCCCTGATAAATGGGATTAGTGCCCTTATAAGAGGCCCTTAGAGAAGGCTATGATTGGGTATTTCATTTACTTAAAATAGGTTAGGCTGTAATAAAACCCCAGCAAGTTAATAATAGGTTCTTCTGAGGGCAGGCCTTGTTAAGAAGAACAGAATACTGTGGATATTTAAAAATGTTTTTCCCCATCTCCAGGAAGATGAATTTATCACTTATTTCCCTACTTTGCCATAGCAATTATTTTCTTTTTATCTAATACTTGATTTTTTTCCCATTAGTGTGGGTTTGGATATATTTTTTAAAAATTTTGTTTAACGTACAGACAGGACTTTTTCTAACATCTTCTGTGAGTGTCAGGTAGGGATCATGAAGTTAAAACTCACAAAAGTGTGAGAGACCCCCTGCCCTGCCCCACCTTGACTGGCTCCCCTAGAGCTTTTATCTTTCAGGTGTCTCTTTCAGGCTTCTCCACATTAAGAAGTTCATCAATTAAGTTCAGGGTTTTCCGACCTACATCTACCCTCCTTGGCACTGGCTCCTGTGGGGTTTCTGCTTGTGGGTTTCTGCTCAAGGAAGGTGAGATTCTCTCTATCTGCCTGTCTATCTCTGCAATTTTGAGGGCAGCAATTTGCGTTGTGAGCTCACTTCTTTGTTGGATTTAAGATGAATTGTTGGTATTTTAATTTGTTCAGCTTTTTTCTTGTTGTTAGGGTACAGTGGTGACTTCTAAGCTCTTTACATGCTAGATTAGAAGTCCCCCTTACTTTTCTTTAAAAAGAAATTTAAATGAAACATAAATTCCTTACCAAGATCTATACTGCCCTGAAGGGCTTGGCTTCTGTCCATCTCTTCAACCTCAGTTTGTTCTGTCCTTTCTCTTTTCCATTTTCTTTCAGGTACTAAGACCTTCTGTTGACTTGCACTTGCTCAGCTCTTTAAATATTGGAGCTTTCCACATGTAACAATACTTTCCATGGAGCAATGTTTCATCCTTCGGACCTCAGCTAAGTATCACCATTTAAAAAAAACCTCTGATTACCTTCTTTACAGTAATATCTCACTCTTATTTTTCATCACAATACTCAGTATTTTAAATACTGATCACAGATTGTAATTTATTAAATTGTTCTCCTGACTTTCTTAGAAGATATAAAGTTAATGTAGGCAGGACTTTTATGCTGTTTTTTTTTTCTGTTTCATTAACTATTGTATCTTAAGCTTATGGCATAGAACTTGGCATGAAAAAGATGCTCATAACATTTTTTTAGAATAATAAATACATAGATAAATAGTTATTACAACTAAATAAAATATTTTAAAAACATATCCAAACCTACACTTGTAGGCAGAAAAAATGGAGAATTAGATAAAAGGAAAAAAGCTGCTATTGCAAAGTGGGGAAAATGTGATAAATTCATCTTCTTAGCGAGAAGTGGCTGGGCTGATATTTTATTCTTGATTGGCAATCCTACTGTAATGGTTGTTTTTTCTCCCTTGTTACATCTTTCTGACCCTAGTTATGTGATTGATCTGACAATATCTGTACATGCAAACGTTCTGGAAAAATATGTGGAAAATCCCTGTGAACTTAATTAAGCAAAAATCAGTCTTAGACAGAATCCAGTTCCAAGACTCCATGATTAATGTGCTTATAAGGTACAAACTTTTCAATAATATTTGCCTCTGTCAGGTAGGAGATACTATCCTTTTAAGGGCTAATTATTTCAGAAGATGTTTTATTAGGCTTACCACATGATAAAAAAAGGGACAAGAATTTCCTCTGCAAATTTCAAGCATGAATGCTCGGCCGTAAGAAGACAAGAGAGTGAGATGGGCTAAACGTTGGAATGGCAGTTATTCTTTATTGAAATTACTAGAAAAGAAGTTATGAGAGAAAAATTTCCCTCTCAAAAATGCTAGTTACTATCTTCTTATGTAGACATAGGATTTGTTTGTATTTTAAATAAATTATCCTAACATGAAAAGTTTTAGTTTTTCTGTTTGCACCATGGAATTTCTTTAAAATAGTTCTACAGTGCAAGTCATAATTTTCTGAAATACTTAGAAACTCTGAAGACAATGGACAGATGTGGCCATATGATTTCAAATATATCATCAAGGAATGATACAGCTTTTTGTCTTCTGTGTGCATATTGGATTGAAGAGAGTCTTCCAGCTCTTTGTGAGTGAGGTAAAGTGTTTTTCAAATCATAAATAAGCTTCCCAAAGGTAAGATTTTAACAGGTGGTAGGGAAACCAAGCTTTGCAGATGTGTGAATTTTTTACTGCATAGGAAATTATATCATTTGATTTTATAAGAATTGAAATGTTGAAAAACTTTTGCTGGTGCAAAGTTGCTGGTTAGGTTTTATATGATAGTTGTCATGAGTATATTTAAAAAATACAAAAGTCAGCAACCATGATATATCCTAAAAAGTTATACCTCCACCTAGAGAAGTAGGAGACTCAGGGTGAAAACGTGATTTCTCGGACAGCATCAAGACTTTGGTCCTCTGATAAAATGACCCCTTGTATAGATCCTGAGATGAATTGAGTAGTAGATGCTCGGTGATGCCTGGGAGTCTATCTTATTTGATTGGTGTGACCCAATGTATGTGTTCAATTAACACTTGGTGGTTGAATGAATAAATGAAAGACTGAACTTATAATACACCTTTCTACAATATTTAGCATTAATTTAGAGCTAAACTGCTTATGATTACTAAGATTGGCATCTGCAAAAGAATAGATAGAACTAAAAAGATGCAAAACCAGTTTGAATATTTGAGGAGTGGTGAAAACCTTGAGCAGGTAAACATAGAGAATTGCAGGAAATTAGCTGAATAGGTTTCCTGGATCCCAGTCATCTAAGATCTTGTAGGCCAAGGTAGGGATATTGGATTTTATTGAGTATACAGGCCAAGGTAGGGATATTGGATTTTATTAAGCATATAATAGGAATATCTTGTAGGGGTTGAGATCAAATGAGTAATAGGATCTGAATAATATAAGAACCAAAAAAGATCATTTGGGCTGCTTCAGAAACAGATTGTCAAATGCCGAAATGAAAGTAGGTAGACCTGGCTATTGCAGTAGACCAGGAATGAATGGGGTGTAGTGAGAATGATCAAGTTTGTAATATATTATAGAGGAAGAGTGAACAGGACTTATTAAGTATAGAAATAAACAATGTGAGTAGAATAAAGGGTGAAGGACACTGATAAAATTTGGTCTGAACAATAACACAAAAGGGAGTACCATTTTATTAATTTGATTAAAAAAACCTAGGTAGGAATAGATATATTATGAAAAATTAAAAGTTTGCTTTTATAAATCGTAAATTGAAGTCTATTTGGAGGCATCAATTAGATAGCTGCACATATGAGTTTGAAAATTAGGGGAGAAATGGAGTAAGGACATACAATTTTAGACTGCTTCAGAATTTACAAGTTAGGAAAACGAGCAATATTCAAGTAAAGACACAAAGAAGAAAGTTTCAGTGGGTCGGTAAGATATCTGGTACTGTGAGAGTTATGGAGCATACATTGTGTTGTATGACAATTATTGTTTCATTATGTACCCCCCACAAATTCATATTTTGGGGCCCTGACTCTTAGTACTTGAGAATATAACCTTATTTGAGGTGAGTCTTTGCAGAGGTATGCAAGTTAAAATAAGATGATTGAGGTGGACCCTAATCCAATATGACTGATGTCCTTAATAGATGGGAAAATTTGGATACAGACATGTATACAAAGAGCATTCTGTAGGAACCTATAGTTGGTCATTTATAAGCCAAGGGCAGAGGCTTGGAACATCTCCTTCCCTTATAGTCTTCCATAGGAACCAACACTGTTAATACGTTAATTTTGAATTTCTAAGATCTAGAACTGTGAGACAATAAATTTCTGTCGTTTAAGGCACTCAGTTTGTGCTACTTTATTGTACCAGTTCTAGCAAAATAATACAGCTTTCAGTTCTGGGAGTGGGGTACTGATGCAATGAATACCTCAAATGTGGAAGTGGCTTTGCAACTGGGTAATGGGTAGATACCTGCAGAGTTTGAGGGTGCATTATAGAAAGAGCTTGGATATCCTTCAAGTTACTGTGGGTAGGAATATGGACATTGAACAGTGATTCTGGTGAAGGCTCAGAAAGGAAAGAGGGGAGCTGAGGAGAAAACGTCTATTTTCTTAGAGAATACATATTTCATCATGAACTGAACGTTTCTGGAAATCTGAATGTCAAGGTCCTTGTAGTTAAGGTCAAAAATGGAAATTAGGAACATGTTATTGGAAAGCAGAGGAAAAGCGTCATTGTTATAAGGTGGCAGCCCTAGTAAATAATACAAAGAAATTTGGTCTATAGCCTTGCACACAAAATGCATTCTACCCACTATGAATATATATCTATTAAGTGCATCTTCACTGTGATACTTCAGTGAGTTTATACATGGCACATCTTTTCATGGAATTCCCTTTTCCATCCTTTTCTCTCACTTCTTTAAACTCATTAAGGTATCACTTCCACTGAGAAATCTACCCAGAGCACAGTTGGGGTTAGAAGTTCCAAGGCTGTGAAGGCATAGCACAATGTAAATTATTTATAATCACACTTGCTAAATTGGTTTTTGTCTGACCACTTTATTGTGCAATTCTGACAGTACACTGAAGATTAACAACAAAATTGGCAATAAATAAATCTAAAGGGTATTTTTGTAATGATAAATAGTTTCCTATATGGACCTTTGCTCATATGGCTTATATGCCAGAATCATCTCTGACATATGATATTTACTTGGTGCTTAGTCTTAGATATTCTATTATTTTCTCTTCACCATTGAAAGGGTAAAATCATCTTATGTTTGGATTATTTCTCTCTTCAGGTCATCTTTTGACCCAGAGCTTTCTCAAAGCACTTTTTCACCTCTGCATTTCTGAGGGTTAGACTAAAGCTTTTAACATAGGATTTATCATGGTATGAAACACAGCCATTGCTTTATTGATTGGGGAAGGGTCACTGGGCACAGATACACAGATATACAGAACCCAAAGATAAGATGACCATGGTGGTGTGAGAGATGCAGGTAGAGAGCTTTAGCATCTTTCCTCCAAGCTGTGAGTTTTCAAATTACATAGAATGGCCACTTAAGAAACCATCAAGAAAATGACGTTTAACAGGTAGTTGAACCCACCATTGGCAGCAACAAAGAAACCAATTGTATTAGTAGTACCCATGCAGAGGAGTTTCAACAAAGTGTTTAAGTCACACATGAATGAGCTATGACATTGGGGTCATAGAAAGGAAGTCAGACTGGGGAGAGGATCTAAACTGTGCCTGGATAAAGCTTTCAGTACATGCCATTCCAGTGAGATGGCTACACCTATATTGATTCATGATGGTCATGTAGTACAGATGGTCACATAACAGCCATGGACCATCCACATCGGTGGAATAACCTCAGCAGCACAAAAAGATGCTCAGCAAAGACTTCCAGATACTTTATCCGTATTGATACAAGCATGGTACTACATATGCTCCCATATTTTTTTATTAAGTCATTAGGTACTCAAAAAAACTCAATAAACTTATATGATGATTTCATTTACAAAATATGACACAGAGTACTGATTAGCATTTGATATCTTACAGCAAGTGTTAGAAAAATTTATTTACTGGTTTAGATATTTCTCATAAAATGGTTGTCTATTATCTATCTTCTTCATCATCATCTATCACTTTCTATCTAAATTATTTTCTAAAACCAGAGTGTTATAGACACTTTGAGAAAAATGAAGCATTTTCTACATGCATATTAAACATATGGTTTATGTAAAAGCCCAGTAAATAAGGCTTTTGGTTTTCACAGTATCTAAAATAAGGCTGTTGATTAGAAATAAGTCAACTAGCTCAATGGAGACTTCCTCAGGGAAAGTTCAGTATCATTGAGAAGAAAATTTAGAAAGTTGTTGGCCAGTATTTATATACTATTTATCATTAATAGATTAAAATAGAGTTATTATGTATCTTTTCACCTCAGGAGGTATAATTCTGTTTGGAAAAGTAGGTGACTAATGGTGAAAAGACGATTCCTTGGTTAGCACTAATATTTCTCCTCTGATAATCACTTCTGGCCTAAACCCTAACCCTGAATGAGTTTGTGAACATTCTGTGATGGCTGGGAGTCTACTTTATTTGAGAGGCATAACACAATGTAGGTGTCATATAAACATTTTTCAATTGAATGAATAAATAAAAGATTACACTTACAATACACATTTCCACAATATTGACCATTATTTTAGAAGTAAGTGGCTTCTAATCTCTGAAATAAGTGTCTACAAAAAATAGATTAAATTAAGGATATGGAAAAGCACATTGTATATTTGGTGAATATCAAAACTGTCTGGAGCAGTATAAATGTGGACAATTGTAAGGGATGGATTTGGGGAGGTAGCCTGGATCCAGGTCATCTAGGGTCTTGTAGGCCAAGGTAGAAAGATTGCATTTCATTGAGTGCAGAATAGAAATCCACCATGGGGTTTTTGAGTAGAGAAGTGGTATGATATTAATAAGATTTTCAAAAGATCATTTGGGCTACTTCATGAAGGAACATTATTAGAGGCCAGAAGATGAGTGGAGAGACTTTGCAGGGGGCTATTAGAGTAGGCCAGGGGGTAACAAGATGGTAGTGAGAAGGATCCAATTGGGATATTTTGAAGGAAGAGTTAACAGGGTTTAAAAAAAATATATTGATAAATAATATTAAAGAAATAGAGAAGTGAAATAGATCGTAAAATTTTTAGTTTAAACAGCAACGTGGTAGGTAGTAACATTTAATGAAATGAAAATAAGGAAGAAATGGGTTAATCTGGAAAATTAAAAATTGATATCAATTGAACATGTCAGTTGGTAGTCACATACAAAGATCCATTCATAATTAGCTCTTCCCAGTTTGAAAATGTAAGTTACCTTAAGTGGTTTCTCGAGTATTATACATCTGTGAATTTATACAGGATGCATCTTTATGTAGAATTCCCTTCCCATCCTCTCTTGTAGTTAATTATCACCTTTCCTTTATATCTCAGCTAAGACATTGCTTCCTCTGAAAAGTCTTTCCTGATCCTAGTTTGATTTAGTGTTTTAGCACTGTGAACCCTTACAATAATGTCAATATATTTATTATGACACCTATTTAATTGATATTTAATTTATTCCCTTTGGTATTTTATTTACCAAATCACTGAGAGTACAAAATTGTGTCTTTTTCAACTTGGCAATTCCAAAGTCTATGACAGATTTGACATAGATACTGCATACACATTTTTAACTGAATGAGTAAATACAATATTAAAATCGTAATGTATTTAAAGTTTTCCCCCCTTGTTTTATAGGTAAACTGCTTATATGATCTGAAGTAAGAAGTTGTAAAGAATGGATGGAGCCAAGGAAAAATGTGACTGACTTTGTCCTCTTGGGCTTCACACAGAATCCAAAGGAGCAGAAAGTACTTTTTGTTATGTTCTTGCTCTTCTACATTTTGACCATGGTGGGCAACCTGCTCATTGTAGTGACCGTAACTGTCAGTGAGACCCTGGGCTCACCAATGTACTTCTTTCTTGCTGGCTTATCATTTATAGATATCATTTATTCTTCATCCATTTCCCCCAGATTGATTTCAGACTTGTTCTTTGGGAATAATTCCATATCCTTCCAATCTTGCATGGCCCAGCTCTTTATCGAGCACCTTTTTGGTGGGTCAGAGGTCTTTCTCCTGTTGGTGATGGCCTATGACCGCTATGTGGCCATCTGTAAGCCCTTGCATTATTTGGTTATCATGAGACAATGGGTGTGTGTTGTGCTGCTGGTAGTGTCCTGGGTTGGAGGATTTCTGCACTCAGTATTTCATCTTAGTTTTATTTATGGGCTCCCATTCTGTGGCCCCAATGTCATTGATCATTTTTTCTGTGACATGTATCCCTTATTGAAACTGGTCTGCACTGACACCCATGTTATTGGCCTCTTAGTGGTGGCCATTGGAGGACTGTCTTGCACTATTGCGTTTCTGCTCTTACTCATCTCTTATGGTGTCATCCTGCACTCTCTAAAGAAACTTAGTCAGAAAGGGAGGCAAAAAGCCCTCTCAACCTGCAGTTCCCACAGCACTGTGGTTGTCTTCTTCTTTGTTCCTTGTATTTTTATGTATGCTAGACCTGCTAGGACCTTCCCCATTGACAAATCAGTGAGTGTGTTTTATACAGTCATAACCCCAATGCTGAACCCCTTAATCTACACTCTGAGAAATTCTGAGATGACATGTGCTATGAAGAAGCTCTAGAGAAGATACCTCATATCAAGTAGTACATAAGTGAGTTACCCACCAGGAAGAGAGCCATTTGACTTTACAGCCCTCTCCTTGGGACCCAGGAGTTTTTTAAAATCTGATGCCATCTTCCCTTTCTTCAAAGCATTTACAATTATTATTAAAGAATGAACAATGTGATTGTGTTAATAATAACAGTCTATCTCTCTGCTAGAATGTAAGATCTGTAATGTCTTGCTTTCCATTTTATCTGTAAAGACGTAATGCATAAAACAAGGAGTCAATAATATGCAGTGAATTAGTTAAGAAATTTTAGAATTACATTGATTTTTAATCAAGTTATTCCTGTATGTTTTTACCTTTCTTTCTGAGACTTAATTTCATTTTTAGTTAGATTCTTGTCCTTTAAGTTCATTCTTCTTCTTATACTATTTAAAATATTTAATGGTATATTTTATATCAATGCAGTCCTTTTCATCCAATTGAACTTGTACTGTATACAGATTTTTAATGTAATATTTCTACCTTTTAAAAGAAAAATTGAAAGCCAAATGGATAATCATAAATAGCAATAATGGAAACTGTACAAAATAATATAAAATGAGAAATAAATCTCTTGTCCATATCTGAGTGCAGTCTCCTAGTTCTCTTCATCAGAGGAAGTCACTATTATCTGTTTCTTAAGATGTTTCAGGTAATAATCTTTAAATGTAAAAATATGTGTGTGATTTTATCTATGTACAGAAGCTTGCTACTTCACATAGAAGGGAGCTAGGGCCTAGGATGTGGGCTTCATAACTCTTCCCAGTCCCCTATCCTACTGTGGTCAGTTAGTTGCATCCAGGATGCAAGACAAAGCCCTCTTTACTCTTCACAATTCACTCTCCTCTCCTCAAGCAGAAGGAAGGAGTCACTTTTGTTGCTGCAAGCTGCACTGCCTCGGGTCAGGGGAGGGGTGGCACAAGCACTCCCTTGGCAGCCCTGGCTGGTGTCTCCATAGGTCATGTGCTCCCCTATTGCACTGGCTCTAAGTCCAACCCAGCACTAGGACTTGCCTAGGAATTGCAGGCCTTGTGTCCTAGTCTGCCTTTGAAGTTTACCTAAGACCCCAGAGCACTTTAGCCCACAGTGGTGAGACTTGCCAAGAAATTCTAGTTTTGACTTCTGTGATGAGTGATTCCCCTCTGTCTAGAGCTGGTCCAAATGCAGTCTCCATGGGTGGGTGCCAGTTGAGCTCAGCATGGCTTTGCTCTCTGCTGTGACAAGGTAGCACGGAGTTCAATGCCAAACCCCGTGTCTATACTCTTTTTTCCTCAAGTGCACAGATTATCTCTTTGCACCATGCAGCCACTGCTGTGGAATCGAGGAGGGGTGTTATTGGTGATTTAAGACTGTCTTTCCTACCCTCTTAAGTGTGTTTCATTCAGTGATGTGAAGTTAAATCCAGGTACTTGGATTGCTCACCCGGTTTTCTGTTGTTATGCTTGCGCTTTTGTGTGTGTGCAATTAGTTGTTGAAATTCAGTGTTCCTGCAGGAGGGACTGGGATTACGGGTGTGAGCCGTTATGCCCATCCCAAGGAACATTTTCTGTTACAGGGGGAGAGAGACAATAAACAAGTAAGCATACACATAAAAAGATAAAATATAACAGAGTGGAAAAGTGTAAAAAGTGAAACAAATGATGTGATAGAGAACTACTCAAAAGGTAGGGGGCTATGAGTATTCAAAGGAGACCCAAGAGCACGTATTAACTGTTTACATAACCACTTCCAGGGATAAGAGACAATAAACTGAAAGGATATGAATAAGTAAACTCACTGGAGAGGAGTTTCTGTTTGTGGAAAGGGGAATTTTATCTGACCTGGATGAGTATCAATAACATCTCTCCTTGATTAAAAACTACACATTTTATTAAAAATAAACATGATACATAAACACACACACACATATTTTAGCAACCTTAACCTACTATAATTAATTCAGCTGTAATTAAAATAAGGATGATACAAAATTAAACATACATATTTAAGCCATCATCTTTTTTCAAAACACCTTGTGGGAGCCTCCTGGCAGTTGGTGAACTTTCTGATGTATTCAACAGCATTGATCTCCACTTTGTCTCTGCATGTTCTCCTTTTATTTTAATTTTTACCATTTTTTCCCACATAAAATGTCTTGCTGTCACTTAGAAATGCTGAGATAAATTGACTGGTATATAGTAAGGTATCTGATTAACGAAATTTACACTAAAGCTAATTGGCCTTTTCATGGACTATAAGACTATGCACAACCACTTCGTACTCAAACATGCATTTCTCTTTCCAATGTTGTATGACCCAGTACCCAGCTCTTCAAAGCACATTTTTTTCTTGGTAGATCTCAGGTCTTCCTTCTGTTGGTGATGGCCTAGACCACTATAGGGCCATCTGAAAGTCCTTGCAGTATTTGGTTGTCATGAAGCAATGGTTGTGTGTTGTGCTGCTGGTGGTGCCCTGGGCTGGAGGATTTTTGCACACAGTAATTCAGCTTGGCCTTATTCATGGGCTCCCATCTTATGACCCCAATGTCATTGGTCATTTTGTCTGTGACATGGACCCCTTAATGAAGCTTGTCTGTGACTATACACTCAACAGATTTGCCTATTTTGCAGGTCATGACTTAAATACTAGGTTTTATATATTTCATTTATATTCAGACTGGACTGTTTCCTTTTGGTGATTTGACTTTGGTATTCTTTTGTAATTTTTTCCCTAGAGGACATGATTCTATAAATCTTGTTATACATAGTTATTGTCCCTGTGGCATCTCCGGAGATACAGAGCCCACCCTCAGAATTATGATAAAGGTCCCAATGAATTTAATTAGAGAAGAATCACCTTTGGAGATGCACCAGTTGAATGACTCAACAATATGTGCTGTAGTTCAAATGTGGATAAAGTATCCACAGACTTCTGCCCTTATTTTGAAGAGTATTTGTCTATAGCAGTATTCACATGACTGATTTTTTAGGAATTAAAATGATAGACTCAAATATGATAAAATAAGGATGAAAATTATTCTCCATCCTTCATATTACCCAAGGTTCAACTATGTGGCATGAATACAGGTTCATATAACTGATCGAAGAGCAATATGTTGTAAAGGCTATTTCATTATTTTATTTTATTGGTATAAAATATAAATATTTATAGTAAAAAGTCACAATTCTCTCTCCCACAGATTCAAGTTTTTTCTTAACTTCGAAATGCTTATTTAACCTATTCATCTTTTGATGAACACTTGGGTTGATTCCATATCTTGGCTATTGTGAATAGTGCTCCACAAATTATGGGAATGTAGGTATCTCTTTGATATACCGATTTCATTTCTTTTGGATGTATAACTACCAGTGGGATTGATAGATATATGCTAGTTCTATTTTTAATTTTCTGAGGAATCTCCATACTGTTTTCCATAGTGGCTGTATTAATTTACATTCCTACCAACAGATTATGATCATTCCCCTTTCTCTACATCCTCATCAGCATTTATTTTCTGTTATTTTTATAATAGCCATTTTAACTGGGGTGAGATAATGTAATAAAAAGGATAAAATTCTGTCATTTGCAGCAATGTGGATGGAACCAGAGGATATTATATTAAATAAAATGAGGCAGGCACAGAAAGGCAAATATTGCATGTGTTCACTCATGTGGGAGATAAAAAATTGACCTCATGATGGTAGTGAATAGAATGGTGGTTACC
The DNA here is from genome assembly GCF_029289425.2 of Pan paniscus. Taxonomy (NCBI): domain Eukaryota; kingdom Metazoa; phylum Chordata; class Mammalia; order Primates; family Hominidae; genus Pan; species Pan paniscus. The sequence continues at coordinate 55,465,208 of NC_073258.2, forward strand.
GGACGATGGGAAGGCTAGTGAGGAGAGCAGATGAAGAGGAGTTGATTAATATATACAGAAATACAGTTAGGTAGGAAGAATATGATCATGATAGGGCAACTATAGTTTGTAGTTGACTGTATTTCAAAACAGCTAGAAGTGAAAGTTTAGAATTTTCTCAACATAAAGAAATGATAAATGTTTGAGGTGATGGATATCCCAATTACCCAGATATGGTCATTACATGTTTTGTGCTTTTGTCAAAATATCATGTATACCCCATAAATATATACAATTATAATGTATCCATTAAAATAAAAAATAAAACAGTATTTATATAACATGTGTTTTTTATTAGGACAAATTTTGCCAACAGTGAAGATTTTGGGTCTCAGTTCACAATCAAGATTGAGGCTTCTTTAGGTTACAGAACATTCTTGATATTCATTTGGAAAATCTCAATAAGTTAAAAGGTAACCTTTTTTCCCCCTGAAAGACTGATATAAATCAAACTTTCTACAAGCATGGAAAACGTTGATCACATGGAAGCATTTCAAGGTCCAGTGATGATTCATGTGTTATTTTACTCTCTGTGTTCACACAGATGGTGTCAGTGTACACAGCTGTTATTTTTTTAGGACAAGAGGGAAGGTACCATCATCAGAACTCGGAATGAATTATTGTCTTCTTATGCATATACCCAGGAAGGTATTTATGTGTGAGATTCTGAACTAGGCTTTACATTATGCAGTAACACTGATGATGTGGGAATTCTGTCTTTTAATAGTTCTCTAAGTGATTCTGATAATAAGCCACATTAGTGGGTCTTCATGTTTGCTAAACTATATGTGAATTGACTCAATTCTGTAATACTTTTTTGGATATTTCAACATTAAATAACAGAATAAATTTACTTTCTCTACATCAGTGTTCTTAGAAACTAATTTCAAATGTAACCATTTGGGGGATATTTTAATGGGCAGGTATTTGTAAATCTCTTTATAGGATCAAGCAGTGTGTTCTCTATGCATTGATTAATATGCTAAAAATTAGTTGATATAGCATCTGTAGAAGTGGAATGAGTGACTTTAAATAACCCAAGGTAAGACTAAAGTAAGCAAGGTGTTACTTCAATTCATAGGAATGATAGGTCAAGTAAGAAGAGTATTGAAATTGACCACTTGATTTAGTAAAGTGAAAGTGTTATTTAGAAAGAATAACAGAGAATCAAGATGGGGTGGTTGCTTGAAAGAGATATGCGGTCCAAGGATATAAATATATTTTTAAACGTGGGGATATATCATACAAATATGCTGGAAGAAGGATGCAATATAGGGAGGAAAATTGTTGACGTTCAAAATGGAGAAAATTGAAGGAACACTGTTCTTAAGAGTGGTAAAGAGCACGGAATCTAGTGCAACCTCTAGAGAGGTTGGCCATAGTTAGCAACACAGACAATCTGTGTATTTGAAGAGCAGATGGGACATTATTTATGAGGTTAGATTGAAGTAATGTCAACAGAGACTTAGCGACTAGTTGTCATTACTACGCTTATTTTAGGAGATAGCTGGGCTAGTGAATATTGTCACTACTTATGATATAGTTTTTTGTGTGTGTGTGTGTGAAGCCTTCTTTTCCTCTAACTCTCTCTTCCCTCCCTCCCTCCCTTCCTTCTCCCCTATTTCTTTCCCTCCCTCTTTTATTCCATCTTCCTCCATCTTCCTTCCTTCTTTCCTTCCTTCCTCTCCTCTTCGTTAGTTTTATTCTTTCACACACAACTTCTCTCCTCTCCCCCACATCACCAATGCAAATGTAAACCCTGCTTACAACAAAAAACATATATCCTTCGTTATTTTCCCATGCTCATATAATCATATGCAAACACTTATAAATGGATACATGTATAGTATTTTTATTTTGTTTGCTGAATCATATTATTATACTGAAATGGCTGCCATTAATTGTTTTAAATATCTGTATTCCATATTTTTTGTTTGTTTAATGACATTATAAATAATGTCACAAAAACATGCCATGCATCTGTCCTTATGTTCTAGGGCTCTAATTTCTATGGGGTAGCTTTTGAAGGGAGCAGTTGTGTTGAAAGATATTTTTACTTTCATTAGAGATTGCTAACTTTTGTTCCAAAAATATTATAAAATCCATATTTTCCCTATCAGTGTAAGAAAATACCCTTTTTTATTTTTGCTAGCTATAGCTACTATCACTTTTAAAACGTTTTTGTCAGTTTCATGAATATAAGGTGATATTTGTTTTTTATTTTGTATTTTTCTATTTATAGGTGAACTTCAGCACCCTATTATATTTGGCCACTTTAATGTACTGTTTTTTTTAAATTGCTGGTTTCTGTCATTTGCCCAGTTTGCTATTGGTTTGTCTCTTATTTATTAATTGCTTAGAGCACTCTTTCTCTTTTAAATATTAACTCTGTGTCCTCAAAATTATAAATATTTTTAAATGGTATATTTTCCCAAATTCTTAAACAATTTTGAAATTGTCAAATATGTTTATTTTGGATTTCAATTTTTAAGTTTCTCCCATCCAGAGAATGTAGAAAGTCATCTCCTTTATTAACTGGAAAGTAAATATAAAGAAAATCTAGCTTTAGTTTTATATTAAATCTTTAATTCATTTATTTTTGTTTATGGTATTAGCTATATGCATAATTTTATGATCTTCCAGATGTAAAACTAGTTTTGGCAAACTCATTTGTTTAATAAACTGTCCTTTTCCCATATATATCCCAAATTACTTATTTCTCTCTCAATTAATTTGTAAGATTGCTGAGGTTGGGGACCATGCTTTAATCAGCCTTATATTTTTATAATGTCTTGCAATTCTGGAACATAATAACTCATAACACCTATTTGTTGAATGAATAAACAAATTATCCTAAAATTTAATGAAATTACTAGTAACAATTATATTTTTAGGTAATTTTGTCCTGAACACTGGAATAAGGACATACAGAAAGGCATGTGGAGCAAAGGAAAAATGTGATGGAGTTTGTCCTTGTGGGGCTCACTCAGAGCCCCCAGGGACAGAAAATATTATTTCTTGTGTTCTTGCTCATCTACATTGTGACAATGGTAGGCAACATATTCATTGTTGTGATTGTGGTGGTCATCCCAACTTTGGATGCCCCATGTACTTCTTCCTTGGCTACTTCTCATTTATGGATGCTGTTCATTCTACTACAGTTACCCCAAATATGATTATAGACTTACTCTATGAGAAGAAAACCATTTCGTTCCAAGCTTGCATGACCCAGCTTTTTATAGGACACCTATTTGGGGGTGCTGAGATTTTACTCCTTGTTGTCATGGCCTACGATGGCTACGTGACCATCTGCAAACCCCTGCATTATTTGACCATCATGAACCAACGGGTTTGCATTCTACTGCTGCTGCTGGCCTGGGCTGGAGGTTTCATGCATGCTGTAGTTAAACTTCTTTTTGTTTACAACCTTCCCTTCTGTGGCCCCAATGTCATTGACCATTTCATCTGTGACATGTACCCTTTATTAAAACTTGCCTGCACTGACACCTACGTTACTGGCCTCACTTTGGTTGCCAATGATGGGGCAATCTGTGTGGTCATCTTTATGCTCTTACTCTTCTCCTATGGGGTCATTCTGCACTCCCTGAAGAATCTTAGTCAGGAAGGGAGGCACAAAGCCTTATCCACCTGTGGCTCCCGTATCACTGTGGTGATCCTCTTCTTTGTCCCTTGTATTTTCATGTATGTGAGACCTCCTTTGACCTTACTCATTGATAAATCCTTGGCTGTGTTTTACACTGTTATCACCCCTATGTTGAACCCTCTAATCTATACTTTAAGAAATGCAGAGATGAAAAATGCTATGAAGAAGCTCTGGACCAGAAAAAGAAAATGAGGTGGCAGACAAATGTATCATCTATTTTCAGTGAAGAGTTGCTCCCTCCAGGAAAGCCATTTGTGATTATTTAATGGCAGTGAAATTTTCCTCAGGTTTAATAACTAGTATGCAGTGAAAATCATTTATTACATGAATACTTGCAATAATCAAAATATATTTAGAAAATTTTAATAATTTATTGGAAAAATATATGTTCACTTTTTGTCTGTAGAATGGCTCTCGAGATGATAATTTTATGTTATTAATACTATAAATTTATTTAAGTTTATGAAAGTTTTTCTCATGTTTTTCTTTTAAATAAAGTTAATCCTTTTTTGGAATTAATAGTGCTCATTACAGATTTCAGAAGAATGAATTAAGAAATAAGACATAAAAATTTCATTTACTCCTCCCCACACAAATACAGACAACATTAATATTTGAAGTATATATTTTATTTTTGTATTTGTAAGATACTATTTATATATAATTTTGTTCATATTGCTAGCATATTAAGGTTGAAGAGGAATAATGCTTCCTTCAGTATTATTCATAAGGAGACAGTATACTAAAATAATCTGAATGAAAAAGGGAGACATGCAGAAAAATAACTAAATCTTACTTATTTCTCCAATTGAGAAATCATATTAAGTCCTCAGGTGAAGCAGCTTGATTTGGTGCTATATTTATGTAAAAATGATCCATTGATCTTCCCAGATGTTTAGAATATCTGATAATACCTCTGCTATTTTCAATACTCCCTTCTCATGGCCTTCTAAAAAACAGCCAGGCTCTGCTTTTCATATGGAAAATTAGCATAATCCGTAATCTATGAACTTCAATTATGCAATGCAGAGCCAGATAGTAAATATTTTGGAATACACCATTGTCAAGGAAGATAGACAGTTGTGGTGGTGCATGTCAGTGGTTCCAGCTGCTCAGGAGGCTCAGGTTGGAGGATTTTTTGAGCCCAGGAGGTCAAGACTGCAGTGAACCGTGATCATGCTACTGCACTCTAACGTGGGTGACAGAGCAACACTGAGAAAAAAAAAAAAGAAAGAAAAAGAAAAAAAGATGCTGGCAATATATGATGCTTCCATTCTTACTTTCTTTATTGATAGAATGCAGATTATTAGGTAAAAAAAGGACTAAAACATATTGTTTCGTTGGAAAGACACTTAATTCATAAAAATCCGTGTTAAAATTTCTTTTGAATCAGGCTTGAAATAAAATTTTATCTGCCCCTGACTACAGGTAGAAAACATGTAATCAAAGAAACTCATTGTTCCTGCTTCTCCTCTGTAGTCTGGATTCATGAGGGACTAAGGCTAGGGAAAAACATGTCAATTTCCCTGGTAAATCACACTATGTGAGTTCACTTTGTATTATTATTTTTATCCTTATTATTATTACATGGAGATTTCTTATATCATCCAAGCTCTTCCAAAACATAGCACCATTCTCCAAATAGTATTGAGCATTTGGTAGTACCAGAGTTTATATAACTAGGTCCTGCATTTTTGGACATGTAATTAATTTTCTAATTTGTATGGTTCTATTAAGTGATGAAATAAAAAAATCTTGGTTAATTGTCTGTTTATGTTTATTGGTCTGAAAGTTCCGCGAAGTCAGGGAAAGTTACTTCTCTTTGTGCTCTCTGTTCCTTGCACAATGTCTGACACATAGAACCCACTCCATAAACTTTGTTAATTACTTGTTTCCTTGAGTTCTTAATCTATTGGAGGCAGAATTTTTACTGATACATTCTGATAAACTTTTTCCATATCAAAGATGCATATATGTTCATACCATTCTTTGATATTTGCTATAAACATTTACCTTACTATGTTATTGATGCTACAATTATGGATGTTTTTATATAGAAATGTTTTATCTTAACTTTTTTACTTCTTATTTTTTTCTGTCATATAACACCTCAGTAAATTCCATTTCCCTCTAGTGACTTTACACATTTTAACACCTTATTTTATTTATTTATTTTTCTTTTCAGATTTTGTTTTAGAATCAGAAGGCACATGTGCAAGTTTGTTACAAAGGTATGTTGCATGATGCTGAGGTTTGAAGTATGATTGCACCCACGCCCAGGTACTGAGCATGGTACCCAGCAGGTAGTTTTTGAGCCCTTGCCCACCTCCCTCTCTCCTGCCTCCAGTCGTCCCCGTTAAAAAAATCACTGTACAAAAACATTTGTTTTCCAGCCAATGGAAAATTTATTTTTCTTTATCATAAGAAAATATTGAAGTCTAGTTTTCCTAAACAGGTAAAATAACCTGCCAATCTAATCCATTAATTATTTTCAATAGCAATTTGGAATTTATCCTTTTAGTATGTCAAATTCTTTACATCTGGAAGGTGCAATCTCAGGACACTTCTTCTGTTTCTTCTTTTCTTGTTTTTTGTTTTTTTTTTCACCAACACACTATCCCAGTGGTCAAGGATTTTAAATATTTAAATAGAGATAGTCTCCCCTAATTACTACTCTTTTTCAGCTTTCTTGCAATTTCTAAATATTTATTTTTCCTAATAAACCTTAGGGCTGTTTTGTAAAGCTTGAATACTTTTCATAAAATTATATTTAGGGTTTCATGACTTTATTTGTTTATTTTGAGCAAAATGGTGTATTATAATATCTCATTTTCCTACCTAGAATAAGACACTTATTGTGAAGTCTTGATCGATAAATCTCAATCAAAAAGTGGGCAAAGGATATGCACAGACATTTTTCAAAACAAGACATACATGCTGTCAACAAGCATATGAAAAAAGGTCAATATTAGTGATCATTAGAGAAATGCAAATCAAAACCACAGTGAGATACCATCTCACACCAGTCAGAATGGCTATTATTAAAAAGTTAAAAAATTACAGGTGCTGGGGAGGTTGCAGAGAAAAAGGAATGCTTACACAGTGTTGATTGGGGTGTAAATTAGTTCAACCATTGTGGAAAACCATGTGGCGATTCCTCAACAAGACCTAAAAATGGAGTTACTATTTGGGCCAGCGACCCCATTACTGGTTATATACCCAAAAGAATATAAATCATTCTAACATAAAGACACATGCATGCACATGCCCATTGCAACACTGTTAATTGCAAAGACACAAAATCAACATAAAGGCCCATCATTGGTAGACTGGATAAAGAAAATGTGGTACATAGACAGCATGGAATACTATCCAGCCATAAAAAAGAATAAGACCATGTCCTTTGCAGAAACATGGATGGAGCCAGAGGCCATTATCCTTAGCAAATTAGCACAGGAACAGAAAACCAAACACCACATGGTCTCACTTCTAAGTGGGAGCTAAATGATGAGAACACACGAACACATAGAGAGGAACAACAGAGATGATGGAGGGTGGGAGGTGTGATAGGATCACAGAAATACTGATTTGTACTAGGCTTAATAACTAGATGAGGAAATAATCCATACAACGACCCCCTATGTCAGACTTCTAAAATGACACACCTCCATGACATCCCCATAACAAACCTTCACATGTACCACTGAACTTAAAGATTAAAAAAAGTTGTAAACATCTTCATAGTCTATATATACCTTGCCTTTTGACTTTTTCATTTAAAAAGGGAATTCTCTTATTTACATTTGATTAATATTTTCAATGACCTGACAAAAGAAGACTCAGCATCTTTTCCTGGCATTTCCTGGCACAGTCTTTAAAGCCATGGGCATAGGTCTGTATTCAGACACACATAGGCTTGTATCTGACTATATACAGGTTTGAATGTCATTATATAGGAGTCTGTATTTGACTGTGCACTCGTATCTGTATCCAGCAGCATTTATGTCTGTATGACCATATATAGGTGTGTATCCAGTGATACTTGGGTCTGTATCTAACTGAACACAAAGTCTATATATGAACACACAGGTCTGTATGTGAAAACACAAAGATCAGTATTTGATTACTTTTATGATTGCATTTATATAAGTTTTGCATATGATATCACCCAGTTCTGTGTCTGTCTACACATGGGGCTATATCTTGCCATATACTGAGCTGCACTGGACCACATGTGTGTTTTTATCTGCCCATACAGGCATTTATTTTGGGCCACTTACAGGTCTTTATCCAAGACACATGGGTTGTAGTATTATAGATATATGCTTGTTAGGAGGGAGGGTAAAGATTAAAATTTATAACAGTCAAAAAGTTTTTCAACACAGTTGTAAAATTATATACTTCCACAAGGGACATATGAGAGTTCCAGTTATTCCGCATCCTCAGTAACAATTGGATTGGTTTTAATTTGCATTTCCTGGATGACTAAAGATATTGAGCATATAATTCTTGGCTGGTCTGTTGAACATTAAAAAAATCATGTGGCTTGTCTTGACTTGTAAAACTTCTTAATACATTCTAGATACAAGTTCTTATTCAGACATATGTATTGTAAGCATACCCACAATGTATGGCTCACTTTTTCATATTATTAACAGTTTTTATGAGCCAAAGTTTTTATTTTGATGAAGTTTAATTTATCAATTTTTTTTGTATCCAAGGTCTTTCGGATAGAATATTAACAAAGAAACTTCAGACTTAATCTGCAATAAAGACTAAATGGATATAATAAGTATTTACAGAAAATTTCATCCAGTGGCTGCAGGAAACATTTTCTTTTCCTTAGCACACAAATCATTCTCAAGGATAGACCATATGTTAGGTTACAAAACAAGTCCAAAAACGTTCAAAAAATTTGAAATAATATCAATTATCTTCTCTGACAACAATGAAATAAAACTAGAAATTAATAATGATAAATTTTGGAAACGATACTAGTACATGGAAATTAAACAAAATGCTCCTGAATGATCAGTGGGGTCCATGAAGAAATTAATTTTATGGTATTTCCTTTGTCTTTTTAAAGGGAGGGGCATTTGAAAGACAGTTCCTACTTTCAAATGGTTTTCTAGATTTATATCAATTACCTCTCAGCAGCAATATATCAGTGCAGAATCTTACTGCATTCTTGTGAATGTAGACTATTATAAAAATAAATTATACTGACTTAAAAAAAAGAAGAAAACTGATAAATTTCTTGAAACAAACAATGGAAACAAATATACCAAAATCTATCAAATACAGAGAAAGCATTACTCAGATGGAAGTTTATAGCTATAAGTGCTTACACCAAAAAAACCCCTTCAAATAAACAAGCGAACAAAGCATCTTAAAGGAGTAGAAAAGCAAGAGGAAATAAAGCCAAAAACTAGAGGAAAATAAATGATAAGGATCACAGCAGAAATAAATAAATAAAAATACAAAATATCAATGAAACAAAAGGTTTTTTTTTTAAGTTAAACAAAATTGATAGAACTTAACCAGAGTAACTAAGGAAAAATATCCAAATAAATAAAATCAGAAATGAAAAAGGAGACATTAAAATTGATACTGCATATATTCGAAGGATCATTAGTGGCTACTATGAACAATTATATACCAATAAATTGGAAAATCTATAAGAAATGGACAAATTCCTAGATGCAAATAACCTACCAAGATTGAATGAGGAAGAAATCCAAAACCTGAGCAGCCTCGAAATAAAGAAAAGCCCAGGAGCTGATAGCTTCACATCTGAATTCTTCTAAACATTTAAAGAAGAATTAATACCAATCCTACTCAAACTATTCTGAAGAATAGAGGGGTAAGGAATATTTTCAAACTTATTCTGAGGCCACTATTACCCAGATACTGAAATCAGACAAGGATATATCAACAACAACAACAACAAACAAAACTACAGGCCAATATCTCTGATGAATATTGAAGCAAAAACCCTCAACAAAATACTAGCAAACTGAATTCAACAATACATCATTCATCATGACCAAGTGGGATTTAGCCCTGGGATTTCAGCATACGTAAATCAATCAGTGTGATACATCATATCAACAGAGTGAAGGGTAAAAACCATATGATCATTTCAACTGATGCTGAAAACGTATTTGATAAAATTCAACATCACTTCATGATAAAGCCCTGAAAAAGCTGGGGGTAGAAGGAACATACCTCAACATAATAAAAGCTATATATGGGAGATCCACAGTTAGCCTCATAGTGAATGGTGAAACATGGAAAACCTTTCTTCTCAGATCTGGAACACGAAGATGCCCACTATCCCCACTGTTATTCTGCATAGTACTGGAAGTCCTAGCTAGGGCAATTAGACAAAAGAAAGATATCAAGGGAATACAAATTGGAAAGGAAGAAGTCAAATTATCTTCGTTTGCTGATGATATGATCTTATATTTGGAATAACCACAATGAAACTGTTAGAAATAATAAATTCCATAGTTTCAGGACACCAAATCAACATACAAAAGTCAGTAGAATGTCTATATTCCAACAGTGAGCAATGTGAAAAAGAACAAATAATCCCATTTAAAAAAGCAACACATTAAATTAAATACCTAGGAATTAATCCAAAAAGTGGAAGATCTCTATAATGAAAACTGTAAACACTGATTAAGGAAACTGAAGAGGACACACACAAAAAAGGGAAAATATTTGATGTTCATGGATTGGAAGAAACAATTTTGTTAAAATGTCCATACTACCCAAAGCAACCTACAGATTGAATACAATCCCTATCAAAATACCAATGACGTTCTTCACAAAAATAGAAAAAAAAACTATCCCAAAATATACATGGAATCACTAAAGATGCAGACTAGCCAAAGCTATCCTGAGCAAAAGAACCAAATTGGAGGAATCATGTCACCTGACTTCATATTATGCTACAGAGATATAGTAAGCAAAATGGGACAGTACTGGCCTAAAAACAGACACATAGACCGATGGAACAGAATGGAGAACCCAGAAACAAATCCACACACCCACAGTGAACTCATTTTCAACAAAGGTGCCAAGAACATATGCTGGGGAAAAGACAGTTTCTGCAACAAATAATGCTGGGAAAACTGGATGTCTGTATGCAGGAGAATGAAACTAGATCTCTATTTTTCTCTAAATACAAAAAATCTAATTAAAATGGATTAAATACTTAAATTTAAGACCTCCAAATATGAAACGACTACAAGATAACATTGGGGAAACTCTCTTGGACATTGGTCTGTGCAAAGATTTCTTGAGCAATATTTCCCTAGCACAGAAAGGCACAAGTAAAAACGGACAAATGGGATCACATCAAGTTAAAAAGCTTCCACACAGCAAAGGATACAACCAACAAAGTGAAGAGACAACTCATAGAATGGGTGAAGATATTTGCAAACTGCCCATCTGACAAAGAATTAATAATGACAATGTAGAAGGAACTCAAACAATTCTATAGGAAAACATCTGGCTGAGCATGATGGCTCACACCTGTAATCCTGGCATTTTGGGAGGCTGAGGTGGGAGGATCACCTGAGGCCAGGAGTTGAAGACCAGCTTGGCCAACATGGTGAAAACCCATCTCTACTAAAAATATAAAAATTATCCAGGCGTGGTGGAGCATGTCTGTAATCCCCGCTACACGGGAGGCTGATACAGGAGAATCACGTGAACCCAGGAGGCAGAGGTTGTGGTGGGCTGAGATCGTGCCATTTCACTCCAGCCTAGGCAAGAAGAGTGAAACTCCATCTAAAAAAAAATCTAATAAGCCAATGAAAAAGTGAGCAAAATATTAGGGAATCCTAATACACTGTTGATGGGAATGTACATTAGTACAACTACTATAGAAAACAGTTTGAAGGTTTTTCAGAAAACTAAAAATTGAGCAACTATATGATCCAGTAATCCCTTTGCTCAATGTATACCTAAAAGAAAGGAAGTTAGTATATCAAAGAGCTATTGGCCTTCCCATGTTTGTTTCAGCACTATTCACAATAGCCAAAATTTGGAAGCAACCTATGTGTCCATTGACAGATAAATAGATAAAGAAAATGTGGTACCTATATATAATGGAGTACTATTCAGCCATTAAAAAGAATGAGATTCACTCATTTGCAACAACATGGATAAGACCAGAGGTCATTATATTATGTGAAGTAATCCAGGCAAAGAAAGACAAACATCATGATATCTAACTTATTTGTGGGATCTAAAATTCAAAACAATTTAACTTAGGGAAGTGGAGAATAGAAGGATGGTTACTAGAAGCTAGGAAGGGTAGCGGGGAGGTGAGAGGGTGGGAGATAAGGATAGTTAATGGGTACAAAAATAATCAGAAAGAGTGTATAAGACTTACTACTTGATAGCACAAAAGGGTGACTATGGTCGATAATATGTTAATTGTACATTTAAAAATAACTAAAAGAGTATAAGTGGATTGTTTGTAATGCAAAGGGTAAATGCTTGAGGGGATGGATACCCCAGTTTTCATGATATGATTATTATGCATTGCATGCCTGTATCCAAACATGTAATGTACCACATAAATATACAGAAGTACTATGCACCCACAAAAATTAAAAATTAAAATTTTAAAAAAGAATGTGTATTCTGCAGCTTTTGGGCACATTGTTCTCTTATGTAAATTGGTCAAATTTGTTAATGGTGTTGATTAAACCTCCCCTGCCCTCCCCTCCCCACGCCCTTCCCCATATCTTCCCCCTCCGTTTCCCCTCCCTTTCCCCACCCTTCCCTCTTCCACTTCCCCCTTCCTTCCCCCTTCCCTCTCCCCCTTCCCCCTTCCCTTCCACACACCTACTGTGAACTCATTTTCAACAAACGTGCCAAGAACATATGCTAGGGAAAAGACATATGCTAGGGAAAAGACATATGCTGGAGAAAAGTTTCTTCAACAAATAATGCTGGGGAAACTGTATGTCCATATGTAGGAGAATGAAACCAGATCTCTATTTTTCTCCAAATACAAAAATCTAATTAAAATGGATTAAAGACTTAAATTCCCCCTTCCCTTCCCCCTTCCCTTCCCCTTTACCTTCCCTTCTCTTCTCTCTTGCTATATTGCCCATGCTAAACTCAAACTCTTAGGCTGAAGTGATACTCCGACCTCAGCCTTCCAAGTAGCTAGGACAGAGAAACATGCCACCATATCCTTCTTTGTTCCTTGTTAGTTTTTTAAATGCTTTGAAGTACAGTTTTTGCCTTGTTTCAGATGAGACTTTGGACTTGGAGTTTGGGCTAATGCTGGAATGAATTAAGATTTCGAGGGACTGTTAGGAAGGCATAACTGTCTCTTTAAAATATGAAAGGGACATGAGATTTGGGAGGGGCCCAGGGTAGAATGATATGATTAGACTTTATGTCCCCACCCAAATCTCATCTTGAATTGTAATCCCCATAATCCCCACATGTCTAGGGAGAGAAAATGTGGAGGTAATTGAATCATGGGGGTAGTTTCCCCCATGCTGTTCTCGTGATAGTGAGTTTTCATGAGATCTGATGGTTTTATAAAGGGGCTCTTTTCCCTTTGTTCAGCACTTATCCTTCCTGCCGCCCTGTGAGGATGGTGCCTTTCTTTCCCTTTGCCTTCAGCCATAATTGTAAGTTTCCTGAGGCCTCCCAAGACATGCTGAATTGTGAGTCAATTAAACCTCTTTCCTTTATAAATTACCCAGTCTCAGGCAGTTCTTTATAGCAGTGTAAAAATGGACTGATACATTAAAGGATTGAATTAATGGACTAATTATCATTATGGTTGCATATGACACAGATTCAGGTTTTGATTAAAAACCTCTACTCCAACCTAAAACTGTACAACTATGATTACCTCTTTTTCTAAGTGTTAGAATCTCAACTTCAGTTCTGAGGCTCTCTGCCTGTAAGTCTCATGCTTCTAGGCACAGACTTTCTATCAACAAGGTTAGGTCCTCCTTGCTGAGGATGTGATTAGGTAAGAGAATCTGGGCCTGGTTTCCTCGTCATTCTGGCTTAAATATTACTTGCTTTACCTCAGTATTTCATAATGTAAAACATAATTTATTGTTCAATTTACTTCAGCATTTCTTTTTTCACATTACAAGATTTTCACGTTACTTGGCATTCAGTTACTCTTTCTTGACAAAAGCCAAGTCTTTTTCCTTGGCAAGAACCAAGTATTTTTCCCCTAGGGATTGTTCTCTAGAAGAAAAGTGTCCATTTGAATTTGTTCCAAATATTCTAATTAATCTCTAAATGCCTTTTGGTCTTTTTAATTACAAATATTGATGATGTAAAAGTCATAGACTATGTGTACACATATAAATGGAAGATTTCTTTTCCTGATAGAATAACCTATGAGATAGATAGGTTAAACATTAAAATTTCTGCCCAAGCTACAGTATGTCTTCAACTGGTATCTAGTCCTCTAGATGGGTTGTTTTATTTCATCCACCTTTGTTTGTAAAAATTTGTAGAAGATCTCAATTTCCTGGAATGAGATTTGGGAGATATAGAGACATGCCTTTAATCAGAAAAGAAGTGGTCTTAGGAATATACTACTTGAATGACTGAAAGACTGAAGAGTTCTGCTTCTGCCCGTAAGAAAGCTTTGTCATTGGCTTTTTCACAGTTAAATCCCAGCATTTCCTTCTTAGCTATAGAGCTAAATAGCTGGGCACATGAATGTTATAAATCCTTGATCACAGTAAAATATTCATGGTTGCTTCACCATTATTGACAGAGAAGTTACAAATTCAAGAAACAAATTTTGGTGTTGACAAATTTTTTGTTTGCTTACTTGGGTCACCAGATAATGGGCATGTCCAGGTTAATTTCCACTAATTAGGTCAATATTTATATAGTCATGCAAAGAAATAATCTCTGTTTTTCTATGAAGAAATTTTCCAGGGGATGTAAAATTTTAACTACCTTTGTACAGTAGTTCTAGCATTATGTTTAAGTGTCTATATTTTGGATATCTGCTCTGGATACCTTTATACTTTTCTGAAAGCCTGAGATAATAGAAAGCCTGTGTGGAAATATGGAAATTGTCCCACTAGGAGATATTTCTAGATCCATGGACCAGCCATACATTTTTCACAAGTTTTAAGAACACAAATAGATGCATGAGATACCTTCAGTAACCCTCAGTGAAAGAAGCATTGCTTTTCTGGACCAAGGACAAGACCCAAGATGTGAGTTTTTGAAGCAATTGACAAGGGATACTCACTGAAACTTCCTGTAATGTTTTGAAATATAGCTAAAGTCTTAAATCTCACATGTTTTCATTGGAGGAATCTTAATTGGGAAAATTAAGCAAGCAAAACACAGACATTAATCAGAGTATACAAGTATATTTGGTTTTCATATACAGCCTTATAAGTGTTTATTTTCTAATTTTCCAAGTAACAGGAGAAACATGTTCCATGTTACACATAAAATAAGTAAACCAATAGATTTATAATCTAGTATGTAGAGTATTTTATTATGTGATACATTAACATAGGTATAGAATTATTTTTAGATATATTGGATTGGAAAATTTAAAATTGCAGACTATATCAAGTGTGTTAGAGTGTAAAGAATTCAATGCCTAATATGTTCTGGAAGCATGATATGGTCTTTTATGTGTGAATCTAAAAATTATCTCAGCATATACAAGTTCAGGAAAGTATTGAGTCTACTATTCTTTAGAGAGATTTACAAAACCGTATTGTTTTATAAATTTTATCTATAAGGGATTATTTTTGTTACTATGGGATTTTATCATTTGAAAAAGTCACGTTCTTAGGAAGCTTAAGTTTTTTTGTCTAGAAAAGTGTTAACTTAGTTATTTATGTTGAGTGCCTAGTAATATTGTCTTTCGGTTTTTAAAGTATTAAATCTTTGATGACTTAAGCTAAAGAGGATAGTTTACATATCCTGGTTTTTACAAGTAAACATCTAAACTGCCCAAGAGAAGATTTATCCTGGTGAAATTTATCATTGATGATTAAAGTGTGAAAAGCAACTAAATCTTGCAGCAAGTAAGATGTGAAAAAAAGAGAATGGGCTATAGGTTTTATTATACCCTTGAGTTCTTCAACGGATGTGTCTTTGTTAGTCTATAACTTCAGCAATGACAGAACTCTAGAATCAGCTGGAAGTGGTAATGTGAATGAGACATGTGGAACGTTTATCACAAATGGCTTCTAAGGAAGCTCAAACTCTCTCTGCACACATCCTCCTCCACTGTCAGATCTATGTGAACGGAATCATCTCATCTACATTTGAGATTTAGTAATTCTGTAGTTTTCCTCAGCAGTGAATATCACAAAGTTTGGGTTTGTATTTCTACTTGTCCCATTGTTTTTTTTTCTTTAAGTTTGTCCTTAACTGTCAGATCTAGAGACACTAAGAGATCAATGTTGTTTTTATTTTTCTTTTTGAATTGTCTTTTCTTTTCTTTTTCTTTTTTAAACTAGGATCCAGTCAATGTCTATTTGTTATGGCTATTCCCAAAGCCTCCTGAGTCACGCAGGGACCCACAGGAGGTTGTGCTTCCAGTATTTCCTCACTAAAATAAATTTTTCTGAAGATTTTTAGCAGAAAACTAGCCTCAATTTTTTTTTTTTTTTTTTGAGATAGTCTCACTCGGTCACCCAAGCTGGAGGACAGTAGTGTGATCCTGGCTCACTGCAACCTCTGCCTCCTGGGTTCAAGTGATTCTCATGCCTCAGCCTCTTGAGTAGGTGGAATAGCAGGTGTGTACCACCATGCCCAGCTAATTTGTCTCACTTAATTATGAAATTAATCATCTTATTTCCTGTGAATATTAATGTATTTACTATAATTTCTCTTTTTTTCTGATTTGACCCCTTTTTCTTTCATTTTCTACCATTTAGCTCTCCTGCCGATGATCAGTTCAACTTTTTTTAACTAGAAGTCTGCTTGCTTCTCATTAAGGTATATTTCATTACAAAGAAAATCACTACTCATACATAATTAAATTTGTAATTCCTAAGACATACAATTTTATTGTGTGCCCCAAAAAGTTTTCCTGAATTATGAGTGTTTTATTCTTTTTAACCTAGACTATGTCTATAAATCTTTTCAAGTTGACAAAGATTCACATGATTTGTTCTATCTTCAAAGTGAAGCATTCAAGAACACTGATAATAACTATAATTTATCGAGTCCTTACTAGGTGCCAGCCAGTGTTCTAGGCACTTTACTTTCTTTTATAAATCAACAGTTATTTCACTTAATTTCAAAATTGCTGAAAATCAAGCAATTAAGAGGTAATGACTATTGAGATCCCCATTCTACAAATGATGAAAGTAAGGGTCAGAGAGCTTTAGTAAATGGCCCCAAGTCTCATAAAAAATGGTGAACATGAGGTTGTAGCTGAAGAAATGTGACTCCAGTGTCCACATTATTCACAACATGCTGCACTTTCCCTTTGAGGATGTCTTGGATCTTAAATAGGTGCATACTCAGTGAGAAGCTTATAGTCACTACTCACTGTAATAATAAAACCCATTGTCCCACAGACTACCATTTTTCATGTAACAGTCATGAGCTTTGAAAATTTTTATTTAATTATATATTTATAAAAAAAGAAAATTGTCAGCAGAATACCATAAACGAGAGATGCACTAATAGTTCTGTAGATAGTTGATTAGAAAGGATTCTGAATTTCTCAAATAATCCCATTGTTTTCCAGTGAGTAAACTGAGACAGACTTTAATTGCATTCAAAAAATGACTCAAATCCATGTCTTCTTACATGGAATTTGGAATTTCTCTTAGAGTATGCTTCTTCTTGGAATCTGATAGCTAAGATTCTATTTTTGAGTACTTTTGGTATCTAGATAGTGTTATGAATAAAACCATGTCCTACTGTTCTGTACCTCTTTCTACAGTGTCTATTTTCTCCTCTCTCACTACCTAGCTCATCTCAAGAATTCATGAAAAAAAACCACAGCATATTTGGTAGTTGGTGATAGTCATGAGTTAGTTCACTTGAGTTCAAATTAATTAAAATTAAGATATAGTATGTAAGTGTTGAAAAAAATTACGGTATAGGCAAAGATAAAATGGAGAGAATCACAGCACTTTATAAGTTGGACAAGGAGTCAGACCAAGTAATCACTACAGGGAACAATGTGATAAATAATATAGCTATTTATACATTTCAGAGTCATGTCTTCTGACATTTAATGAAAGACGAATAAAGACTGAACATATTTTGAGGCATGAAGGAATGAAGGTCTAATAGTAGAAGGCCAGAGTACTGAGTGACATATTTCAGAAGATGTTATTCTTGGTGCTGCACAGATCATATTATAAAGATACCACACATACAAACACAAAGCACTAAATCTATGTCAATTATTTATTTAGAATTTGTTACCACCAGCAGAGAGGAAGTCATTTGAGACCAAGAACCTGTCGCCTATTCATCACAGCTGAATTCTGTGCCAAGAAAAATGTTTTAAATAAGAAATTATAAAATGTATGAGTGGCTTTTGGGACTTTAACACTTCTTCTGTATAGAATATTCACTAAAACTTAGAGGTAGAAGCCTTTACCTGTCACAGAAATGAAAATCTTTGTGGAGAAATAGAATTGTCAAGGGAAGATGGACTCTTTGGA
The DNA here is from genome assembly GCF_029289425.2 of Pan paniscus. NCBI lineage: Eukaryota > Metazoa > Chordata > Mammalia > Primates > Hominidae > Pan > Pan paniscus. Next base: position 55,483,592 of record NC_073258.2, read on the forward strand.
TGAGAAACACAATAGAGACTTACTGCATGTTTATTGTGTGTAAATCACTATTGAGGATACAACAATGAAAAGGTGCTCTGCGACACAATTGATGTAAGCATGTTCCTGTTCACTATTTCATTACAGGTCTTGTTCTCCTGAGCTCTCACCTCTGATACAAGACTTAAAGAAGAGTAAATGAGGCAGAATAACAATATTACAGAATTTGTCCTCCTGGGCTTCTCTCAGGATCCTGATGTGCAAAATGCATTATTTGTCATGTTTTTACTCATATACATTGTGACTATGGTGGGGAGCCTGCTCATTGTGGTGACTATTATTGCCAGTCCCTCTTTGGGCTCCCCAGTGTACTTCTTCCTTGCCTGCCTGTCATTTATAGATGCTGTGTATTCCACCACCATTTCTCCTGTATTGATTGTATACTTACTCTGTGATTAAAAGACTATTTCCTTCCCAGCTTGCATGGGTCAGCTATTTATAGAGCACTTGTTTGGTGGTACTGACGTCTTCCTTCTGGTGGTGATGGCCTATGATCGCTACGTGGCCATCTGTAAGCCACTGCGCTATTTGACCATCATGAATTGACAGGTTTGCATCCTTCTGTTGGTGGTGGCTGTGACTGGAGGTTTTCGGCATTCTGTGTTTCAAATTTTAGTTGTGTACAGTCTCCCTTTCTGTGGCCCCAATGTCATTTATCACTTTTTCTGTAACATAAACCCCTTATTGGAACTGGTGTGCACTGACACCTACTTCATAGGCCTCACTGTGGTTTTCAATGGTGGCGCAATCTGTATGGTCATCTTCGCCCTTCTACTAATCTCCCATGGGGTCATCCTAAACTCTCTTAAAACTTATAGTCAGGAAGGGAGACATAAAGCTCTGTTTATCTGCAGCTCCCACTTTACCATGGTTATCTTGTTTTTTGTTCCCTGTATTTTCATATATGTTAGACCCGTTTCAAACTTTCCTATTGATAAATTCCTGACTGTGTTTTATTCAGTTATCACACCCAAGTTGAATCCTTTTATATACACGTTGAGAAATTCAGAGCTGAGAAATGCTATAGAAAAACTCTTGTGATACCAAAGTGGGAAGACAGGATTTAGATGCTCCAAGCTCAATTAAGAAGTCATCCTATCTTGGCATCTGTTTGAAGTTCAAGATCTCAACCTCTATAACCAGAACTGAGAGTGGATGGGGCTGCTTGGGTGCAGGTCCTATTGTGTACATTTTAAATTATGTATTTTCTCTATTACATATCTATTGAGAGAGGACATTTCTCCTGTATTCCCAGCACAGAGTGGAGAAAAGGAGGAATAGGTAATTAAAATAGATGCTCCTGTTCAAAAGGGAAGGCTATGGTGCTTCCTTCTGTGTAATTTATTTAAAGACTTTGTGGAAATATACAAGCACCATATTCACAAATATCTTTGAAACTGCCCCTTCTCAGACTTGAGCTGAAACTCTATGTGCAGTCAGATAATACTCTTAAGAACCTTGGAATTATATTTGTCTAGTTTAAGGTACTTACGTGACCCACCATTAAATTTTTCTGAAGTTTATTCATAGTGTCTTTACACCCACAAGTTCAGAATGACTTTTATTTGGATGACCCATCTTACTTTTAGAGTACTTAGCTCTTTGCAGAGACTGGAAAGGGAAACCATTTTCATCTTTGACACCCACAAGTTCTGACTCTTTTATGTTTCTTGTAAATTCTGTCTGAAAATATAACAGTTAATCTTTTAAGTAGTATTATTTTAAAAATCTGACTTATTATAACATACAATGCTATAATAAACAGCTGTAACTTTCAATATTCTATTTGGAAATTTTAGTCGTATCCACCTATTCATTTAAGTACATTTTTTATTTTCTACCTTACTATAGGTAACAGAATTACTAAACAGTTATGTCTATTTTCAGCCTTTACTTACAATATCATGGAGGCCCTTGGTTTTATATACTACAGCCAGTTCCAAACACTTTAAATTGTTGTTATGGAAACACCACACTTTAAGGTGCCACTTTTTATTCTTGTCCTGTCTTCATGTATGGTGCAGGGCTCCACAGTTTTTTTGATTTCAAACAACCTTCATTTTATTTTATCTCAAAATTTTGTGAGTCAGGAATTCAGGCAGTTGTTGGCTGGGTGTTTCTTCTGTTTTGTGTGGCAAGGACTGAAGTCACTGTATTATTCAGCTGATAACTGAGTTTTATGTAAACGCAGGATAACTTAATGCACATTTAAAGCATATTGGAAGGGATGACCTCAAGAGATGCATTGGGTCCTCTTCCTATCCCTTTAGATGAAGGAACACAAGATCACTCCAAAGAATAGTCTAGCTTTTTACATCGTGCTCAGAGATCCCAGTGGTAGAAAGTAGATGGGTCCGGCCAGCTAAGGGCTGTGTCCGGAACTGACACAATGTCACTTGCATCATATTCTATTTGTCATAGTGATCACATGACCACCCAGATTTGAGGTTTTACAGAAATAGAAGATAACCTTTGATGCGGAAGTTTCAAAGTCACCTTGCAGATCAGCATGCAGGAAAATTGTCCACATCTCAAAAAGAGCATATTGTAGTTTTATTCATTTTAAGTTAGATCCATAAATCATCTTGAACTAACAACATCTGAGCAACATTGGGTTTTCTAATTCCTGAATATAGTATATCTGTTAGGTATTTAAAATGTTTATTTTTGAAGAGTTTTGCAGTTGTTATTCATGTAGGGATCTTCCTTATCTATTCATAAGTATTTATGTTTTCAGATTTCATCACAGATTTTTAATTAAAAAATCCATTTGTCATTGTTGCTAGTATGTATGTAAAGGAAATTGAACTTTTTATTTGACATTTTAGTCCTATAAACTTGAAAATTTACTTCTTATTCCTACAAAGTTATTCTTTAGGGTTTTCTCTAACACTATCATGTTATCTGCAAGTAAGTGTAGCTCATTACTTGGAAAGAGATGGGATGTTTCAGTTTCTTTTTGTGTCATGTTTAGAAGGTTGTTCTTTACATACATTTTACCTAATTCATCTAAGCTGTCAAACTAATTGAAATAATGTATTTCAGAACAATCCTTTTCTAACCTTTTAAGTCTAAAAGATCTATGGGGTGATTATTTGTTTTATGATTTCTGATATTGGTAATTTGAATTTGTCTTTCCTTTGATAACTCTTGCTGGCAATTTATCAATTTCATTACCAACTTGTGGCTATTTTCATTTTCTCTATTTTATGTTTTCCATTTTATTGCTTTTGATCTTATATTTATGTCCTTTCATTTACTTACCTTGCCTTTTATTTACTGTTCTTGTTCTAGCTTCTTAAGGTGAAGGCTCAGATTCCTGCTTGTAAATATTTATTTTAAATGTAAGCTTTTATAGCTATACATGTTACTTTAAGTACTGTTTTGATCGCACCTCAAACATTTTGATGTTTTTTGTTATTGCTGAGTTCTAAATATTTGCTTATTTACGTTATACTTTTTTCTTTGATTCATAGGTTCACTAAATATTTATTGGCATGCTTCCCAATATTTGAAGCATACTCTAGATATATTTATGAGTTATTTGTTTATACAAAGGAAATTATTTCAAGATTTAGTGATTCAAACAATATGTACTCATTCTCAATTTCTGTAGGTCAGGAAACTAAGGATGGCTTAGGTTCCCATGCTTCAAGGTCTCTCACAAAACTGTAATCAAGGTGATGGTTGGGGCTACCATCTCATATGAAAGCTTGGCTGAGGAAGGATCCTCTTCCACTCTGGTATTGGGATATAGGTCCTATTTTTATATTAGTTCTTCATCTTGAAATCATAATTTAGACAACAGTATCATTGATCATATCTGATATTTCTGCAGAATAAAAATATTTTTGTGCATGTTTTAGCACTTACCAGTAAGACAGCACAGCACGTATAGACATGCTCTTTGAATTTTAGCAGTAATACATATTACATTTCGGGTGATGTGTTTAATCCATTTACTAGCTAAGTTGAAAATGACTAACTTTTAGTGTAGCCTGTTATGTGATAAAGACTTTAGCTATCTCAGATAGGTATTTATGGGACTCTTTAAGACTCTTATGACACAAAGATCAAACATTTAGCTCAACATATGATGAGATGAAGGTGTTCAATAGATCCAATGGTAAGCCAAGTCATGGAAATAACAGTGGAAGCCCTTAAATACTGCTTCCTTGTTGGAATAAAAATTTCTTTATTGTAGAAACAGTTATTGGATTGATATTAGAATATAATTAAAATATTGAGTTAATGGATGTATTAGTCCGTTTTCACACTGCTGATAATGACATGCCCAAGACTGGGAAGAAATAGAGGTTTAATTATACTTACAGTTCCACAGGGCTTGAAAGGCCTCAGAGTCATGGTGGGAGGTGCAAGGCACTTCTTACATGGCAGTGGCAAGAGAAAAATGAGGAAGACACAATTCAAGTTGAGATTTGGGTGGGGACACAGCCAAACCATATCAATGGACTACTGATCATTATGGTTATATCTGACTTAGATACAGGTCTTGATCAAAAGCCTCAAAAGCCTGTACTCTAACTAAAACTGCAGCACTATGATTATCTATTTTTCCATGAATCAGAATGTCAACTTCCGTTCTTAGGCTCTCTGCCTCTGAGCCTCAGGGCTTCTTGGGCACAGACTTTCTAACAGGAAGGGTAAGACCCTCCTCACTGGGAGCATTTTTAGCAAAGAGAACCTGGGGCTGGTTCTCCTTTAATTCTGGCTGAAATATTACTTGCCTTACCTAAATATTTCATAACATGCATCTCATAACTTATTATTCAATTCACTTTAAAATTATTCATTTCATATTGCAGGCATTTCACATTACTTGTCATTTAGCTACTTTTCCTTAGCAAGAACCAAATCTTTTTTCTCTAGGAATTTTGTAAGAAAAAAGTATACAGAGAGGTTATCTCATTTGAAGTTGTTCCAAATATTCTAATTAACTAATCTATAGTGACGTTACTCTCTCTTTCTCAAATATTGTTGATGTAAAGGTTATAGACTGTGTCTACAGACATAAATGGAAGAATTGTTTTTCTGATAGAGCAGCCCAGGAGATATCAAAAAAGTTAAATTTCTGCCCAAGGTAGAGTATGTCTTCAGGTGGTATCTAGTCCTTTAGGTGTAATATTTTCTTGCAATGTCTACCATTGCTTGTAAAAATGAGTGAAAGTTCTCAATTTCCTGGGATGAGATTGGGGAGATATAGAGACATGATTTTACTTAGGAAAGAAGTGGTCTTAGGGATATGCTAGTTGAATGACTGAAAGACTGAAGAGTTTGGCTTCTGCCTGTGGGAAAGCTCTGTCACTGGATTCTCCATGAAGTTAAATCTCAGCATTGTCCTTGTTAGGTACAAAGCTTAATAGCTGGGCACATGAATGTTATAAATCCTCAATGACAGTAAAGTACCTGTGGTTGCTTCATCATAATTGAGAAAATATTCAAGTAACAAATATAAGTGTTGCTACTTGTGTCATATAAAATGGTGTTTTCCAGGTTAATTTCCACTAATTAGTTCCACTTTTACATAGTCAAGCAGAGACAGTCTCTTTGTTTTTCTTCGAAGGCATTTTCCAGCAGGTGAGAATATTCAATTACCTTTCACAGTAAATATTGTCGTTATCTTAAAGCATTATTATAGTTTGGTCATCTGCTTTGGATAGTGCTATACTTCTCTAAAGACTAAGACAATGAGAAGCCTGCATGGAACTGTGGAAACTGTAGCCACTAGGAACTAGTTCTATATCCATGGATCAGCCATGTATATTCCTGTGTTTCATGAGGACACATAGAGGCATGAGGTATCTATGGCAATCCTCAGTGAAAGAAGCACTGCTTTTCTGGACCAAGATGTGAGTATTTGAAACCATTGACAAGAGATAATTCATTAAAAATTCCTGTGATATGTTGAAATGTAGCTAATATCTTAAAAACCAATGGTTTTATTTGATAAATTCTAATTGGAAAAATTAAGCTAGCACACATGGAAATTTATCAGTGTATACAATGTATATTTGGTTTTAATATACAGCCTAATTGTATGTTTCCATTTGTCAAATAAGAAGAAAACATGTTCCATATTACACCTAATAATAAATGAACCAATAGATGTGTAATCTTAGTGTTTGTGATATTATATTTTATATGATATATTAATAAATGTGTACAATTACTTTCAGATATATTTGATTAGAGAATTTAAAATTCTGGATCATGTCAAGTTTGTTGAAGTGTAAATGAACAAATGTCTGTTATGTTCTGGAAGCATAATACAGGATTTTACTTATGAATCTAAAAATTATTTCAGCAAACATACTAATAGATACATATGGTCAGGAAGGTACCTAGTCAGCTGTCATTTAAATAGATTTATAAAACTGTGACTGTGAAACATAATATTATAGATGTTTTTGTGTTATTACAGAATTTTATCTTTTGAAAATGGCATGAACTTAGGAAATTATATTAAATCATTTTTTTCTAGAAAATCGTCAACTTAGCAGTTTACATTGAAAGCCTAGCAATGCTATGTTGCAGCTTTTAAAGTATTATGTTTTTAATTATTTAAACTATAAAGGATAATTTTATACCCTAGTTTTACAAGTAAACATTTAAATTGCCAAATAGAATTTTCCTGTTGAATGTAGTTTTGATGATGAAAGGGGGAAAACACACTAAACTCTGCAGCAAGCAAGATGTAAAAAAAAAAAAAAAAAAAAAACCAGAATTGGCTATAGGCTACTTTATTCTCTTGTGTTCTTCAGCATGTGCATCTCTATAAGTCTATAGCTTCAACAGTGCCAGAACGCTTTATCAGCTGGAAGTGGTAACATGAATGAGACATGTGTAAAGTGCATCACAGCTGGCTTCTAGAGACAGCTCAGACTCTCTCTGCACACGTCCTCTTCCACTGCCAGATTTATGTAAATGGAATCATCCTGTCTACATTCGAGGTTTAGTAATTCTGCAGTTTTCCTCAGCAGTGAATAATCACAACGTCTGGGTTTTTATCTCAACTTGTCCCATTGTTCTCTATAATTTAAGTTTGTCCTTAACCATCAGATGGAGAGACTTTGATAAATCAATGTGTTTTGTTTTTCTTCTGAGTTTTCTTTTCTTTTCTTTTTGGTGTTTATTAGGATTTGCTCTGTGTTTGTTTGGCTACCCCAAGAAGCCTCCTGAGTCTCCTCAGGGACCACAGCGGGTTGTGCTTCCAGTATTTCCTCACTCTCTGAAGATTTTTAGAAGAACACTAGACTCAGTTATCACATTAATCTTTTTCTTCTTTTTACCCATGGACATAAAGTTATTATTGTAATTACTCTGTTTTCTGATTTGATCCCTTTTTCTTTCATTTTTTAAACCATTTAGCTCTCTGTCAGATGATGGGTCCAAATTTTCTACTATAATTCTGCCTGATATTGTCAAGATACTTTCCATCACAGATAAAATCACTACTCATACATAATTAAATGGATAATACCTAAGACATACAAGACATAAAATTATATTGTGTCCCCAAAAGCTTTTCCTGAATTATATGTGTCTTCTATTATTTTTTCCTCTGGACGATGTCTATAAATCTTTTCAAATTGACAAAGATGCAGATGATTTGTTTTTTTTTAATTATACTTTAAGTTTTAGGGTACATGTGCACAACGTGCAGGTTTGTTACATATGTATACATGTGCCATGTTGGTGTGCTGCACCCATTAACTTGTCATTTAATATTAGGTATATCTCCTAACGCTATCCTTCCCCCCTCCCCCACCCCACAACAGGCCCCAGTGTGTGATGTTCCCCTTCCTGTGTCCATGTGGTCTCATTGTTCAATTCCCACCTATGAGTGAGAACATGCAGTGTTTGGTTTTTTGTCCTTGCGATAGTTTGCTGAAAATGATGGTTTCCAGTTTCATCCATGTTCCTACAAAAGACATGAACTCATCATTTTTTATGGCTGCATAGTATTCCATGGTGTATATGTGCCACATTTTTTAAAATCTAGTCTATCATTGTTGGACATTTGGGTTGGTTCCAAGTCTTTGCTATTGTGAATAGTGCCACAATAAACATAGGTGTGCATGTGTCTTTATAGCAGCATGATTTGTTTTGATCCAGTGTTCACAGTGAAGCATTCAGGAACACAAGTATTAGCTGTCTTTTACTGGGCCTTTACCAGGTGCCAGCCAGTGTTCTAGGAAACTTTACTTTGTTGTAATAAAAAAACTCTAGATGTTTCAAATGAAAATGAGCCATAGAGCAGTTTAGTAAGTGGCCCAAAATCATATAGTAAGTGGTGAAACTGGGCTTGTAGCTGAGGCAGTGTGGCTCCTTTGTCCCCATTATTTGTCACATGCTACACTTTGTTTCCAAGGATTTCTTGAATCTTAAATAGGCACATATTGAGTGGGAAACTTGTAGTCATAATTTACTCACTCTAATCATGAAACATCTACCACTGACTACCGTTATTCATGTAACAGTTATGAGCTTGGAAACTGCTATTTAATTATAAATATATGAAAAATGAAAGAGTCAGAAGAATATAATAAGGGAGGGGTGCACTAATAGTTTTTTAGGTGGTTGACTGGAAAGGATTCTCAGTTCATCTAATTCAATCACATTGTTTTCCAGTGAGCAAACTGAGACAGACATGTAAATTCATTCAGAAAATGACTCAAATTGATGTCATCTTACAGTGAACGTGGACTTTCTCTTTCAGTATGCTGTTTTGGAATCTGGACACTAAGGTTCTATTTTTGAATACTCTTGGTATCTAAATAGTGTTAAAAATAACACAGTGTCCTCTGTTCTGTACCTTTTTGTACGGTGTCTATTTTCTCCTCTCTCACTATCTAGTTCACCCCAAGAAATCAGAAAAAAAACTCACAGCTAATGTGGCAGTTGGTGATAGCCATCAGTTAGTTTTCTTGAGTTCAAAATTTGTTGGTGAAAATCAGGATACTGTATGTAAATATGATTTAAAAATTGTGGAATAGGCAA